>NC_136691.1:27476953-27931953 GCF_947650265.1 Symphodus melops
GTGGCAGACTTTAATCTGATGATGTCATGGCAGACTTGAATCTGATGATGTCATGGCAGACTTTATCCTGATTATCCTGATGATGTCATGGCAGACCTTAACCTGATGATGCCATGGCAGACTTTATCCTGATTATCCTGATGATGTAATCGCAGACTTTAATCTGATGATGTCATGGCAGACTTTAACCTGATGATTTCATCGCAGACTTTATCCTGAAGATGTCATGGCAGACTTTAACCTGATGATGTCATGGCAGACTTTATCCTGAAGATGTCATGGCAGACTTTAACCTGATGATGTCATGGCAGACTTTATCCTGATGATGTCATGGCAGACTTTTTCCTTGTAATCCTGATGATGTCATGGCAGACTTTATCCTGATGGTGTCATGGTAGACTATATCCTGATGATGTTGTGGCAGACTTTAATCTGATGATGTCATGGCAGACTTTATCCTGATTATCCTGATGATGTCATGGCAGACTTTAACCTGATGATGTCATGGCAGACTTTATCCTGATTATCCTGATGATGTCATGGCAGACTTTATCCTGATGATGTCATGGCATACTTTATCCTGATGATGTCATGGCAGACTTTATCCTGAATATCCTGATGTCATGATAGACTTTATCCTGAAGATGTCATGGCAGACTTTAACCTGATGATGTCATGGCAGACTTTATCCTGATGATGTCATGGCAGACTTTAACCTGATTACGTCATGGCAGACTTTATCCTGATTATCCTGATGATGTCATGGCAAACTTCAACATGATGATGTCATGGCAGACTTTAACCTGATGATGTCATAGTAGACTTTAACCTGATGATGTCATGGCAGACTTTATCCTGATTATCCTGATGATGTCATGGTAGACTTTATCCTGATGGTGTCATGGTAGACTTTATCCTGATGATGTTGTGGCAGACTTTAATCTGATGATGTCATGGCAGACTTTATCCTGATTATCCTGATGATGTCATGGCAGACTTTAACCTGATGATGTCATGGCAGACTTTATCCTGATTATCCTGATGATGTCATGGCAGATTTTTAACTGATGATGTCAAGACGGACTTTTTCCTTGTAATCCTGATGATCCTTGTAATCCTGATGATGTCATGGCAGACTTTATCCTGATTATGGCAGACTTTAACCTGATGATGTCATGGCAGACTTTATCCTGATGGTGTCATGGTTGACGTTAACCTGATGATGTCATGGCAGACTTTATCCTGATTTTCCTGATGATGTCATGGTAGACTTTATCCTGATGGTGTCATGGTAGACTTTATCCTGATGATGTTGTGGCAGATGTTAACCTGATGATGTCATGGAAGACTTTAACCTGATGATGTCATGGCAGACTTTATCATGATGGTGTCATGGTAGACTTTAACCTCATGATGTCGTGGCAGACGTAAACCAGATGATGTCATGGCAGACTTTATCCTGATATTCCTGATGATGTCATGGCAGACTTCATGGTGATGATGTCATGGTAAACTTTAACCTGATGATGTCATGGCAGACATTATACTGATTCTCCTGATGATGTCATGGCAGACTTTATCCTGATTATCCTGATGATGTCATGGCAGAATTTATCCTGATAATCCTGATGATGTCATGGCAGAATTTATCCAGATGATGTCATGGCAGACTTTATCCTCAGTATCCTGATGATGTCATTGCAAACTTTATCGTGATGTCATGGCAGACTTTATCCTTATGATTTCATCGCCGACTTAATGCTGATTATCCTGATGATTTCATGGCATACTCTATCGTGATTATGTCATGGCAGACTGTAACCTTATGATGTCATTTCAGACTTCATCCTGGTGATGTCATGGCAGACTTTATCCTGATAAATCCTGATGATGTCATGGCAGACTTAAACCTGATGATGTCATGGGAGACTTTCACTTGATGCTGTCTTGGCAGACGTTAACCTGATGATGTCATGGCAGACTTTAACCTGATGATGTCATAGTAGACTTTATCCTGATTATCCTGATGATTTCATGCCAGACTTTCTCCTGATAATGTCATGGCAGACTTTAACCTGATGATGTCATGGCAGACTTTAACCTGATGATGTCATGGCAGACTTTATCCTGATTATCCTGATGATGTCATGGCAGACTTTTACCTGATGATGTCAAGACGGACTTTTTCCTTGTAATCCTGATGATGTTATGGCAGACTTTATCCTGATTATCCTGATGATGTCATGGTAGACTTTATCCTGATGGTGTCATGGTAGACTTTATCCTGATGATGTTGTGGCAGACTTTAATCTGATGATGTCATGGCAGACTTTAATCTGATGATGTCATGGCAGACTTTATCCTGATTATCCTGATGATGTCATGGCAGACTTTACCCTGATGATGCCATGGCAGACTTTATCATGATAATCCTGATGATGTCATGGCAGACTTTAATCTGATGATGTCATGGCAGACTTTAACCTGATGATTTCATCGCAGACTTTATCCTGATGATGTCATGGCAGACTTTATCCTGATGATGTCATGGCATACTTTATCCTGATGATTTCATCGCAGACTTTATCCTGATGATGTCATGGCATACTTTATCCTGATGATGTCATGGCAGACTTTATCCTGAATATCCTGATGTCATTATAGACTTTATCCTGAAGATGTCATGGCAGACTTTAATCTGATGATGTCATGGCAGACTTTATCCTGATGATGTCATGGTAAACTTTGTCCTGAAGATGTCATGGCAGACTTTAACCTGATGATGTCATGGCTGACTTTATCCTGATGATGTCATGGCAGACTTAATCCTGAATATCCTGATGTCATGATAGCCTTTATCCTGAAGATGTCATGGCAGACTTTAACCTGATGATGTCATGGCAGACTTTATCCTGATTATCCTGATGATGTCATGGCAAACTTTATCCTGATGATGTCATGGCAGACTTTATCCTGACTATCCTGATGTCATGATAGACTTTATCCTGAAGATGTCATGGCAGACTTGAACCTGATGATGTCATAGCAGACTTTAACCTGATTATGTCATGTCAGACTTTATCCTGATTATCCTGATGATGTCATGGTAGACTTTATCCTGATGGTGTCATGGTAGACTTTATCCTGATGATGTTGTGGCAGACTTTAATCTGATGATGTCATGGCAGACTTTATCCTGATTATCCTGATGATGTCATGGCAGACTTTGACCTGATGATGTCATGGCAGACTTTATCCTGATTATCCTGATGATGTCATGGCAGACTTTATCATGATGGTGTCATGGCAGACTTTAATCTGATGATATCATAGCAGACTTTAACCTGATGATTTCATCGCAGACTTTATCCTGATGATGTCATGGCATACTTTATCCTCATGATGTCATGGCAAACTTCAACCTGATGATATCATGGCAGACTTTAACCTGATGATGTCATAGCAGACTTTAACCTGATATTCCTGATGATGTCATGGCAGACTTTATCCTGATTATCCTGATGATGTCATGGCAGAATTTATCCTGATGATGTCATGGCAGATTTTATCCTCATTATCCTGATGATGTCATGGCAGACTTTATCGTGATGTCATGGCAGACTTAATCCTTATGATTTCATCGCAGACTTTATGCTGATTATCCTGATGATGTCATGGCATATTCTATCGTGATGATGTCATGGCAGACTTCCTCCTGGTGATGTCATGGCAGACTTTATCCTGATAAATCCTGATGATGTCAAGGCAGACTTTAACCTGATGATGTCATGGCAGACTATATCCTGATTATCCTGATGATGTCATGGCAGACTTTATCCTGAAGATGTCATGGCAGACTTTCATCTGATGATGTCATGGCAGACTTTATCCTGATGATGTCATAGCAGACTTTAACCTGATAATCCTGATGATGTCATGGCAGACTTTATCCTGATAATCCTGATGATGTCATGGCAGACTTTATCCTGATAATCCTGATGATGTCATGGCAGAATTTATCCTGATGATGTCATGGCAGACTTTATCCTCATTATCCTGATGATGTCATGGCAGACTTTAACCTGATGATGTCACAGCAGACTTTAACCTGATATTCCTGATGATGTCATGACAGACTTTATCCTGATAATCCTGATGATATCATGGCAGACTATATCCTGATAATCCTGATGATGTCATGGCAGAATTTATCCTGATGATGTCATGGCATACTTTATCCTCATTATCCTGATGATGTCATGGCAGACTTAATCCTTATGATTTCATCGCAGACTTTATGCTGATTATCCTGATGATGTCATGGCATACTCTATCGTGATGATGCCATGGCAGACTTCATCCTGGTGATGTCATGGCAGACTTTATCCTGATAAATCCTGATGATGTCAAGGCAGACTTAAACCTGATGATGTCATGGGAGACTTTCACTTGATGCTGTCTTGGCAGACGTTAACCTGATGATGTCATGGCAGACTTTAACCTGATGATGTCATGGCAGACTTTATCCTGATTATCCTGATGATTTCATGCCAGACTTTCTCCTGATGATGTCATGGCAGACATTAACCTGATGATGTCATGGCAGACTTTAACCTGATGATGTCATGGCAGACTTTATCCTGATTATCCTGATGATGTCATGGCAGACTTTTACCTGATGATGTCAAGACGGACTTTTTCCTTGTAATCCTGATGATGTCATGGCAGACTTTATCCTGATTATCCTGATGATGTCATGGTAGACTTTATCCTGATGGTGTCATGGTAGACTTTATCCTGATGATGTCATGGTAGACTTTAATCTGATGATGTCATGGCAGACTTTATCCTGATTATCCTGATGATGTCATGGCAGACTTTAACCTGATGATGCCATGGCAGACTTTATCCTGATTATCCTGATGATGTCATGGCAGACTTTAATCTGATGATGTCATGGCAGACTTTATCCTGAATATCCTGATGTCATGGTAGACTTTATCCTGAAGATGTCATGGCAGACTTTAACCTGATGATGTCATGGCAGACTTTATCCTGATGATGTCATGGCAGACTTTTTCCTTGTAATCCTGATTATGTCATGGCAGACTTTATCCTGATTATCCTGATGATGTCATGGTAGACTTTATCCTGATGGTGTCATGGCAGGCTTTATCCTGATGATGGTGTTGCAGACTTTAATCTGATTATGTCATGGCAGACTTTATCCTGATTATCCTGATGATGTCATGGCAGACTTTAACCTGATGATGTCATGGCAGACTTTATCCTGATTATCCTGATGATGTCATGGCAGACTTGATCCTGATGATGTCATGGCAGACTTTAGTATGATGATTTCAAAGCAGACTTTATCCTGATGATGTCATGACATACTTTATCCTGATGATGTCATGGCATACTTTATCCTGATGATGTCATGGCAGACTTTATCCTGAATATCCTGATGTCATGATAGACTTTCTCCTGATGATGTCATGGCAGACATTAACCTGATGATGTCATGGCAGACTTTAACCTGATGATGTCATGGCAGACTTTATCCTGATTATCCTGATGATGTCATGGCAGACTTTTACCTGATGATGTCAAGACGGACTTTTTCCTTGTAATCCTGATGATGTCATGGCAGACTTTATCCTGATTATCCTGATGATGTCATGGTAGACTTTATCCTGATGGTGTCATGGTAGACTTTATCCTGATGATGTCATGGTAGACTTTAATCTGATGATGTCATGGCAGACTTTATCCTGATTATCCTGATGATGTCATGGCAGACTTTAACCTGATGATGCCATGGCAGACTTTATCCTGATTATCCTGATGATGTCATGGCAGACTTTAATCTGATGATGTCATGGCAGACTTTATCCTGAATATCCTGATGTCATGGTAGACTTTATCCTGAAGATGTCATGGCAGACTTTAACCTGATGATGTCATGGCAGACTTTATCCTGATGATGTCATGGCAGACTTTTTCCTTGTAATCCTGATTATGTCATGGCAGACTTTATCCTGATTATCCTGATGATGTCATGGTAGACTTTATCCTGATGGTGTCATGGCAGGCTTTATCCTGATGATGGTGTTGCAGACTTTAATCTGATTATGTCATGGCAGACTTTATCCTGATTATCCTGATGATGTCATGGCAGACTTTAACCTGATGATGTCATGGCAGACTTTATCCTGATTATCCTGATGATGTCATGGCAGACTTGATCCTGATGATGTCATGGCAGACTTTAGTATGATGATTTCAAAGCAGACTTTATCCTGATGATGTCATGACATACTTTATCCTGATGATGTCATGGCATACTTTATCCTGATGATGTCATGGCAGACTTTATCCTGAATATCCTGATGTCATGATAGACTTTATCCTGAAGATGTCATGGCAGACTTTAACCTGATGATGTCATGGCAGACTTTAATCTGATGATGTCATGGTAGACTTTATCCTGATGGTGTTGTGGCAGACTTTAATCTGATGATGTCATGGCAGACTTGAATCTGATGATGTCATGGCAGACTTTATCCTGATTATCCTGATGATGTCATGGCAGACCTTAACCTGATGATGCCATGGCAGACTTTATCCTGATTATCCTGATGATGTCATCGCAGACTTTAATCTGATGATGTCATGGCAGACTTTAACCTGATGATTTCATCGCAGACTTTATCCTGAAGATGTCATGGCAGACTTTAACCTGATGATGTCATGGCAGACTTTATCCTGAAGATGTCATGGCAGACTTTAACCTGATGATGTCATGGCAGACTTTATCCTGATGATGTCATGGCAGACTTTTTCCTTGTAATCCTGATGATGTCATGGCAGACTTTATCCTGATGGTGTCATGGTAGACTTTATCCTGATGATGTTGTGGCAGACTTTAATCTGATGATGTCATGGCAGACTTTATCCTGATTATCCTGATGATGTCATGGCAGACTTTAACCTGATGATGTCATGGCAGACTTTATCCTGATTATCCTGATGATGTCATGGCAGACTTTATCCTGATGATGTCATGGCATACTTTATCCTGATGATGTCATGGCAGACTTTATCCTGAATATCCTGATGTCATGATAGACTTTATCCTGAAGATGTCATGGCAGACTTTAACCTGATGATGTCATGGCAGACTTTATCCTGATGATGTCATGGCAGACTTTAACCTGATTACGTCATGGCAGACTTTATCCTGATTATCCTGATGATGTCATGGCAAACTTCAACATGATGATGTCATGGCAGACTTTAACCTGATGATGTCATAGTAGACTTTAACCTGATGATGTCATGGCAGACTTTATCCTGATTATCCTGATGATGTCATGGTAGACTTTATCCTGATGGTGTCATGGTACACTTTATCCTGATGATGTTGTGGCAGACTTTAATCTGATGATGTCATGGCAGACTTTATCCTGATTATCCTGATGATGTCATGGCAGACTTTAACCTGATGATGTCATGGCAGACTTTATCCTGATTATCCTGATGATGTCATGGCAGATTTTTAACTGATGATGTCAAGACGGACTTTTTCCTTGTAATCCTGATGATCCTTGTAATCCTGATGATGTCATGGCAGACTTTATCCTGATTATGGCAGACTTTAACCTGATGATGTCATGGCAGACTTTATCCTGATGGTGTCATGGTTGACGTTAACCTGATGATGTCATGGCAGACTTTATCCTGATTTTCCTGATGATGTCATGGTAGACTTTATCCTGATGGTGTCATGGTAGACTTTATCCTGATGATGTTGTGGCAGATGTTAACCTGATGATGTCATGGAAGACTTTAACCTGATGATGTCATGGCAGACTTTATCATGATGGTGTCATGGTAGACTTTAACCTCATGATGTCGTGGCAGACGTAAACCAGATGATGTCATGGCAGACTTTATCCTGATATTCCTGATGATGTCATGGCAGACTTCATGGTGATGATGTCATGGTAAACTTTAACCTGATGATGTCATGGCAGACATTATACTGATTCTCCTGATGATGTCATGGCAGACTTTATCCTGATTATCCTGATGATGTCATGGCAGAATTTATCCTGATAATCCTGATGATGTCATGGCAGAATTTATCCAGATGATGTCATGGCAGACTTTATCCTCAGTATCCTGATGATGTCATTGCAAACTTTATCGTGATGTCATGGCAGACTTTATCCTTATGATTTCATCGCCGACTTAATGCTGATTATCCTGATGATTTCATGGCATACTCTATCGTGATTATGTCATGGCAGACTGTAACCTTATGATGTCATTTCAGACTTCATCCTGGTGATGTCATGGCAGACTTTATCCTGATAAATCCTGATGATGTCATGGCAGACTTAAACCTGATGATGTCATGGGAGACTTTCACTTGATGCTGTCTTGGCAGACGTTAACCTGATGATGTCATGGCAGACTTTAACCTGATGATGTCATAGTAGACTTTATCCTGATTATCCTGATGATTTCATGCCAGACTTTCTCCTGATAATGTCATGGCAGACTTTAACCTGATGATGTCATGGCAGACTTTAACCTGATGATGTCATGGCAGACTTTATCCTGATTATCCTGATGATGTCATGGCAGACTTTTACCTGATGATGTCAAGACGGACTTTTTCCTTGTAATCCTGATGATGTTATGGCAGACTTTATCCTGATTATCCTGATGATGTCATGGTAGACTTTATCCTGATGGTGTCATGGTAGACTTTATCCTGATGATGTTGTGGCAGACTTTAATCTGATGATGTCATGGCAGACTTTAATCTGATGATGTCATGGCAGACTTTATCCTGATTATCCTGATGATGTCATGGCAGACTTTACCCTGATGATGCCATGGCAGACTTTATCATGATAATCCTGATGATGTCATGGCAGACTTTAATCTGATGATGTCATGGCAGACTTTAACCTGATGATTTCATCGCAGACTTTATCCTGATGATGTCATGGCAGACTTTATCCTGATGATGTCATGGCATACTTTATCCTGATGATTTCATCGCAGACTTTATCCTGATGATGTCATGGCATACTTTATCCTGATGATGTCATGGCAGACTTTATCCTGAATATCCTGATGTCATTATAGACTTTATCCTGAAGATGTCATGGCAGACTTTAATCTGATGATGTCATGGCAGACTTTATCCTGATGATGTCATGGTAAACTTTGTCCTGAAGATGTCATGGCAGACTTTAACCTGATGATGTCATGGCTGACTTTATCCTGATGATGTCATGGCAGACTTAATCCTGAATATCCTGATGTCATGATAGCCTTTATCCTGAAGATGTCATGGCAGACTTTAACCTGATGATGTCATGGCAGACTTTATCCTGATTATCCTGATGATGTCATGGCAAACTTTATCCTGATGATGTCATGGCAGACTTTATCCTGACTATCCTGATGTCATGATAGACTTTATCCTGAAGATGTCATGGCAGACTTGAACCTGATGATGTCATAGCAGACTTTAACCTGATTATGTCATGTCAGACTTTATCCTGATTATCCTGATGATGTCATGGTAGACTTTATCCTGATGGTGTCATGGTAGACTTTATCCTGATGATGTTGTGGCAGACTTTAATCTGATGATGTCATGGCAGACTTTATCCTGATTATCCTGATGATGTCATGGCAGACTTTGACCTGATGATGTCATGGCAGACTTTATCCTGATTATCCTGATGATGTCATGGCAGACTTTATCATGATGGTGTCATGGCAGACTTTAATCTGATGATATCATAGCAGACTTTAACCTGATGATTTCATCGCAGACTTTATCCTGATGATGTCATGGCATACTTTATCCTCATGATGTCATGGCAAACTTCAACCTGATGATATCATGGCAGACTTTAACCTGATGATGTCATAGCACACTTTAACCTGATATTCCTGATGATGTCATGGCAGACTTTATCCTGATTATCCTGATGATGTCATGGCAGAATTTATCCTGATGATGTCATGGCAGATTTTATCCTCATTATCCTGATGATGTCATGGCAGACTTTATCGTGATGTCATGGCAGACTTAATCCTTATGATTTCATCGCAGACTTTATGCTGATTATCCTGATGATGTCATGGCATATTCTATCGTGATGATGTCATGGCAGACTTCCTCCTGGTGATGTCATGGCAGACTTTATCCTGATAAATCCTGATGATGTCAAGGCAGACATAAACCTGATGATGTCATGGGAGACTTTCACTTGATGCTGTCATGGTAGACTTTATCCTGATGATGTCATGGCAGACTTTAACCTGATGATGTCATGGTAGACTTTATCATGATTATCCTGATGATTTCATGCCAGACTTTCTCCTGATGATGTCATGGCAGACTTTAACCTGATGATGTCATGGCAGACTTTTACCTGATGATGTCATGGCAGACTTTATCCTGATTATCCTGATGATGTCATGGCAGACTTTTACCTGATGATGTCAAGACGGACTTTTTCCTTGTAATCCTGATGATGTTATGGCAGACTTTATCCTGATTATCCTGATGATGTCATGGTAGACTTTATCCTGATGGTGTCATGGTAGACTTTATCCTGATGATGTTGTGGCAGAC
The DNA here is from genome assembly GCF_947650265.1 of Symphodus melops. Lineage (NCBI taxonomy): Eukaryota > Metazoa > Chordata > Actinopteri > Labriformes > Labridae > Symphodus > Symphodus melops. The sequence goes on from NC_136691.1 coordinate 27,487,626, forward strand.
TTTAATCTGATGATGTCATGGCAGACTTTAATCTGATGATGTCATGGCAGACTTTATCCTGATTATCCTGATGATGTCATGGCAGACTTTACCCTGATGATGCCATGGCAGACTTTATCATGATAATCCTGATGATGTCATGGCAGACTTTAATCTGATGATGTCATGGCAGACTTTAACCTGATGATTTCATCGCAGACTTTATCCTGATGATGTCATGGCAGACTTTATCCTGATGATGTCATGGCAGACTTTATCCTGATGATGTCATGGCATACTTTATCCTGATGATTTCATCGCAGACTTTATCCTGATGATGTCATGGCATACTTTATCCTGATGATGTCATGGCAGACTTTATCCTGAATATCCTGAAGTCATTATAGACTTTATCCTGAAGATGTCATGGCAGACTTTAATCTGATGATGTCATGGCAGACTTTATCCTGATGATGTCATGGTAAACTTTGTCCTGAAGATGTCATGGCAGACTTTAACCTGATGATGTCATGGCTGACTTTATCCTGATGATGTCATGGCAGACTTAATCCTGCATATCCTGATGTCATGATAGCCTTTATCCTGAAGATGTCATGGCAGACTTTAACCTGATGATGTCATGGCAGACTTTATCCTGATTATCCTGATGATGTCATGGCAAACTTTATCCTGATGATGTCATGGCAGACTTTATCCTGACTATCCTGATGTCATGATAGACTTTATCCTGAAGATGTCATGGCAGACTTTAACCTGATGATGTCATAGCAGACTTTAACCTGATTATGTCATGTCAGACTTTATCCTGATTATCCTGATGATGTCATGGTAGACTTTATCCTGATGGTGTCATGGTAGACTTTATCCTGATGATGTTGTGGCAGACTTTAATCTGATGATGTCATGGCAGACTTTATCCTGATTATCCTGATGATGTCATGGCAGACTTTGACCTGATGATGTCATGGCAGACTTTATCCTGATTATCCTGATGATGTCATGGCAGACTTTATCATGATGGTGTCATGGCAGACTTTAATCTGATGATGTCATGGCATACTTTATCCTCATGATGTCATGGCAAACTTCAACCTGATGATATCATGGCAGACTTTAACCTGATGATGTCATAGCAGACTTTAACCTGATATTCCTGATGATGTCATGGCAGACTTTATCCTGATTATCCTGATGATGTCATGGCAGAATTTATCCTGATGATGTCATGGCAGATTTTATCCTCATTATCCTGATGATGTCATGGCAGACTTTATCGTGATGTCATGGCAGACTTAATCCTTATGATTTCATCGCAGACTTTATGCTGATTATCCTGATGATGTCATGGCATATTCTATCGTGATGATGTCATGGCAGACTTCCTCCTGGTGATGTCATGGCAGACTTTATCCTGATACATCCTGATGATGTCAAGGCAGACATAAACCTGATGATGTCATGGGAGACTTTCACTTGATGCTGTCATGGTAGACTTTATCCTGATGATGTCATGGCAGACTTTAACCTGATGATGTCATGGTAGACTTTATCATGATTATCCTGATGATTTCATGCCAGACTTTCTCCTGATGATGTCATGGCAGACTTTAACCTGATGATGTCATGGCAGACTTTTACCTGATGATGTCAAGACGGACTTTTTCCTTGTAATCCTGATGATGTCATGGCAGACTTTATCCTGATTATCCTGATGATGTCATGGTAGACTTTATCCTGATGGTGTCATGGTAGACTTTATCCTGATGATGTTGTGGCAGACTTTAATCTGATGATGTCATGGCAGACTTTAATCTGATGATGTCATGGCAGACTTTATCCTGATTATCCTGATGATGTCATGGCAGACTTTAACCTGATGATGCCATGGCAGACTTTATCCTGATAATCCTGATGATGTCATGGCAGACTTTAATCTGATGATGTCATGGCAGACTTTAACCTGATGATTTAATCGCAGACTTTATCCTGATGATGTCATGGCAGACTTTATCCTGATGATGTCATGGCAGACTTTATCCTGATGATGTCATGGCAGACTTTATCCTGAATATCCTGATGTCATGGTAGACTTTATCCTGAAGATATCATGGCAGACTTTAACCTGATGATGTCATGGCAGACTTTATCCTGATGATGTCATGGCAGACTTTTTCCTTGTAATCCTGATGATGTCATGGCAGACTTTATCCTGATTATCCTGATGATGTCATGGTAGACTTTATCCTGATGATGCTGTGGCAGACTTTAATCTGATGATGTCATGGCAGACTTTAATCTGATTATCCTGATGATGTCATGGCAGACTTTAACCTGATGATGTCATGGCAGACTTTATCCTGATTATCCTGATGATGTCATGGCAGACTTTATCCTGATGATGTCATGGCAGACTTTATCCTGATGATGTCATGGCAGACTTTAATCTGATGATGTCATGGCAGACTTTAACCTGATGATTCCATCGCAGACTTTATCCTGATGATGTCATGGCATACTTTATACTGATGATGTCATGGCAGACTTTATCCTGAATATCCTGATGTCATGATAGACTTCATCCTGAAGATGTCATGGCAGACTTTAATCTGATGATGTCATGGCAGACTTTATCCTGATGATGTCATGGCAGACTTTAACCTGATGACGTCATGGCAGACTTTATCCTGAATATCCTGATGTCATGGTAAACTTTGTCCTGAAGATGTCATGGCTGACTTTATCCTGATTATCCTGATGATGTCATGGCAAACTTCAACCTGATGATGTCATGGCAGACTTTCACCTGATGATGTCATAGCAGACTTTAACCTGATATTCCTGATGATGTCATGGCAGACTTTATCCTGATAATCCTGATGATGTCATGGCAGAATTTATCCTGGTGATGTCATGGCAGACTTTATCCTGATAAATCCTGATGATGTCAAGGCAGACTTAATCCTGATGATGTCATGGTAGACTTTATCCTGATTATCCTGATGATTTCATGCCAGACTTTCTCCTGATGATGTCATGGCAGACTTTAACCTGATGATGTCATGGCAGACTTTAACCTGATGATGTCATGGCGGACTTTATCCTGATTATCATGATGATGTCATGGCAGACTTTTACCTGATGATGTCAAGACGAACTTTTTCCTTGTAATCCTGATGATGTCATGGCAGACTTTATCCTGATTATCCTGATGATGTCATGGCAGACTTTATCCTGATGGTGTCATGGTAGACTTTATCCTGATGATGTTGTGGCAGACTTTAATCTGATGATGTCATGGCAGACTTTAATCTGATGATGTCATGGCAGACTTTATCCTGATTATCCTGATGATGTCATGGCATACTTTAACCTGATGATGCCATGGCAGACTTTATCCTGATTATCCTGATGATGTCATGGCAGACTTTAATCTGATGATGTCATGGCAGACTTTAATATGATGATTTCATCGCAGACTTTATCCTGATGATGTCATGGCAGACTTTATCCTGATGATGTCATGGCAGACTTTATCCTGAATATCCTGATGTCATGGTAGACTTTATCCTGAAGATGTCATGGCAAACTTTAACCTCATGATGTCATGGCAGAATTTTTCCTTGTAATCCTGATGATGTCATGGCAGACCTTATCCTGATGATCCTGATGATGTCATGGTAGACTGTATCCTAATGGTGTCATGGTAGACTTTATCCTGATGATGTTGTGGCAGACTTTAATCTGATGATGTCATGGCAGACTTTACCCTGATTATTCTGATGATGTCATGGCAGACTTTAACCTGATGATGTCATGGCAGACTTTATCCTGATTATCCTGATGATGTCATGGCAGACTTTATCCTGAAGATGTCATGGCAGACTTTAATCTGATGATGTCATGGCAGACTTTATCCTGATGATGTCATGGCAGACTTTATCCTGAATATCCTGATGTCATGATAGACTTTATCCTGAAGATGTCATGGCAGACTTTAACCTGATGATGTCATGGCAGACTTTATCCTGATGATGTCATGGCAGACTTTAACCTGATGACGTCATGGCAGACTTTATCCTGAATATCCTGATGTCATGATAGACTTTATCCTGAAGATGTCATGGCAGACTTTAACCTGATGATGTCATGGCAGACTTTATCCTGATGATGTCATGGCAGACTTTAACCTGATGACGTCATGGCAGACTTTATCCTGAATATCCTGATGTCATGGTAGACTTTGTCCTGAAGATGTCATGGCAGACATTAACCTGATGATGTCATGGCAGACTTTATCATGATTATCCTGATGATGTCATGGCAAACTTCAACCTGATGATGTCATGGCAGACATTAACCTGATGATGTCATAGCAGACTTTAACCTGATGATGTCATGGCAGACTTTATCCTGATTATCCTGATGATGTCATGGCAGATTTTTACCTGATGATGTCAAGACGGACTTTTTCCTTGTAATCCTGATGATCCTTGTAGTCCTGATGATGTCATGGCAGACTTTATCCTGATTTTGGCAGACTTTAACCTGATGATCTCATGGCAGACTTTATCCTGATGGTGTCAAGGTAGACGTTAACCTGATGATGTCATGGCAGACTTTATCCTGATTTTCCTGATGATGTCATGGTAGACTTTATCCTGATGGTGTCATGGTAGACTTTATCCTGATGATGTTGTGGCAGATGTTAACCTGATGATGTCATGGCAGACTTTAACTTGATGATGTCATGGCAGACTTTATCCTGATGGTGTCATGGTAGACTTCAACCTTATGATGTCGTTGCAGACGTAAACCAGATGATATCATGGCAGACTTTATCCTGATGATGTTATGGGAGACTTTCACTTGACGCTGTCTTGGCAGACGTTAACCTGATGATGTCATGGCAGACTTTAACCTGATGATGTCATGGTAGACTTTATCCTGATTATCCTGATGATTTCATGCCAGACTTTCTCCTGATGATGTCATGGAAGACTTTAACCTGATGAAGTCATGGCAGACTTTATCCTGATTATCCTGACGATGTCATGGCAGACTTTTACCTGATGATGTCAAGACGGACTTTTTCCTTGTAATCCTGATGATGTCATGGCAGACTTTATCCTGATTATCCTGATGATGTCATGGTAGACTTTATCCTGATGGTGTCATGGTAGACTTTATCCTGATGATGTTGTGGCAGACTTTAATCTGATGATGTCATGGCAGACTTTAATCTGATGATGTCATGGCAGACTTTATCCTGATTATCCTGATGATGTCATGGCAAACTTCAACCTGATGATGTCATGGCAGACTTTATCCTGATTATCCTGATGATGTCATGGCAGATTTTTACCTGATGATGTCAAGACGGACTTTTTCCTTGTAATCCTGATGATCCTTGTAATCCTGATGATGTCATGGCAGACTTTATCCTGATTTTCCTGATGATGTCATGGTAGACTTTATCCTGATGGTGTCATGGTAGACTTTATCCTGATGATGTTGTGGCAGATGTTAACCTGATGATGTCATGGCAGACTTTAACCTGATGATGTCATGGCAGACTTTAACCTGATGACGTCATGGCAGACTTTATCCTGAATATCCTGATGTCATGATAGACTTTATCCTGAAGATGTCATGGCAGACTTTAACCTGATGATGTCATGGCAGACTTTATCCTGATGATGTCATGGCAGACTTTAACCTGATGACGTCATGGCAGACTTTATCCTGAATATCCTGATGTCATGGTAGACTTGTCCTGAAGATGTCATGGCAGACATTAACCTGATGATGTCATGGCAGACTTTATCCTGATTATCCTGATGATGTCATGGCAAACTTCAACCTGATGATGTCATGGCAGACATTAACCTGATGATGTCATAGCAGACTTTAACCTGATGATGTCATGGCAGACTTTATCCTGATGGTGTCATGGTAGACGTTAACCTGATGATGTCATGGCAGACTTTATCCTGATTTTCCTGATAATGTCATGGTAGACTTTATCCTGATGGTGTCATGGTAGACTTTATCCTGATGATGTTGTGGCAGATGTTAACCTGATGATGTCATGGCAGACTTTAACTTGATGATGTCATGGCAGACTTTATCCTGATGGTGTCATGGTAGACTTCAACCTTATGATGTCGTTGCAGACGTAAACCAGATGATATCATGGCAGACTTTATCCTGATGATGTTATGGGAGACTTTCACTTGACGCTGTCTTGGCAGACGTTAACCTGATGATGTCATGGCAGACTTTAACCTGATGATGTCATGGTAGACTTTATCCTGATTATCCTGATGATTTCATGCCAGACTTTCTCCTGATGATGTCATGGAAGACTTTAACCTGATGAAGTCATGGCAGACTTTATCCTGATTATCCTGACGATGTCATGGCAGACTTTTACCTGATGATGTCAAGACGGACTTTTTCCTTGTAATCCTGATGATGTCATGGCAGACTTTATCCTGATTATCCTGATGATGTCATGGTAGACTTTATCCTGATGGTGTCATGGTAGACTTTATCCTGATGATGTTGTGGCAGACTTTAATCTGATGATGTCATGGCAGACTTTAATCTGATGATGTCATGGCAGACTTGATCCTGATTATCCTGATGATGTCATGGCAAACTTCAGCCTGATGATGTCATGGCAGACTTTATCCTGATTATCCTGATGATGTCATGGCAGATTTTTACCTGATGATGTCAAGACGGACTTTTTCCTTGTAATCCTGATGATCCTTGTAATCATGATGATGTCATGGCAGACTTTATCCTGACTATGGCAGACTTTAACCTGATGATGTCATGGCAGACTTTATCCTGATGGTGTCATGGTAGACGTTAACCTGATGATGTCATGGCAGACTTTATCCTAATTTTCCTGATGATGTCATGGTAGACTTTATCCTGATGGTGTCATGGTAGACTTTATCCTGATGATGTTGTGGCAGATGTTAACCTGATGATGTCATGGCAGACTTTAACCTGATGATGTCATGGCAGACTTTAACCTGATGACGTCATGGCAGACTTTATCCTGATTATCCTGATGATGTCATGGCAGACTTTAATCTGATGATGTCATGGCAGACTTTATCCTGATTATCCTGATGATGTCATGGCAGACTTTAACCTGATGATGTCATGGCAGACTTTATCCTGATTATCCTGATGATGTCATGGCAGACTTTATCCTGATGATGTCATGGCAGACTTTATCCTGATGATGTCATGGCAGACTTTATCCTGATAATCCTGATGATGTCATGGCAGACTTTAATCTGATGATGTCCTGGCAGACTTTAACCTGATGATTTAATCGCAGACTTTATCCTGATGATGTCATGGCAGAATTTTTCCTTGTAATCCTGATGATGTCATGGCAGACCTTATCCTGATGATCCTGATGATGTCATGGTAGACTGTATCCTAATGGCGTCATGGTAGACTTTATCCTGATGATGTTGTGGCAGACTTTAATCTGATGATGTCATGGCAGACTTTACCCTGATTATTCTGATGATGTCATGGCAGACTTTAACCTGATGATGTCATGGCAAACTTTATCCTGATTATCCTGATGATGTCATGGCAGACTTTATCCTGAAGATGTCATGGCAGACTTTATCCTGAATATCCTGATGTCATGATAGACTTTATCCTGAAGATGTCATGGCAGACTTTAACCTGATGATGTCATGGCAGACTTTATCCTGATGATGTCATGGCAGACTTTAACCTGATGACGTCATGGCAGACTTTATCCTGAATATCCTGATGTCATGGCAGACTTTAACCTGATGATGTCATGGCAGACTTTATCCTGATGATGTCATGGCAGACTTTAACCTGATGACGTCATGGCAGACTTTATCCTGAATATCTTGATGTCATGGTAGACTTTGTCCTGATTATCCTGATGATGTCATGGCAGACTTTAACGTGATGATGCGATAGCAGACTTTATCCTGATTATCCTGATTATGTCATGGTAGACTTTATCCTGATGGTGTCATGGTAGACTTTATCCTGATGATGTTGTGGCAGACTTTAATCTGATGATGTCATGGCAGACTTTATCCTGATTATCCTGATGATGTCATGGCAGACTTTAATCTGATGATGTCATGGCAGACTTTATCCTGATTATCCTGATGATGTCATGGCAGACTTTAACCTGATGATGTCATGGCAGACTTTATCCTGATGATGTCATGGCAGACTTTATCCTGATGATGTCATGGCAGACTTTAATCTGATGATGTCATGGCAGACTTTAACCTGATGATTTCATCGCAGACTTTATCCTGATGATGTCATGGCATACTTTATCCTGATGATGTCATGGCAGACTTTATCCTGAATATCCTGATGTCATGATAGACTTTATCCTGAAGATGTCATGGCAGACTTTAATCTGATGATGTCATGGCAGACTTTATCCTGATGATGTCATGGCAGACTTTAACCTGATGACGTCATGGCAGACTTTATCCTGAATATCCTGATGTCATGGTAAACTTTGTCCTGAAGATGTCATGGCAGACTTTAACCTGATGATGTCATGGCTGACTTTATCCTGATTATCCTCATGATGTCATGGCAAACTTCAACCTGATGATGTCATAGCAGACTTTAACCTGATATTCCTGATGATGTCATGGCAGACTTTATCCTGATTATCCTGATGATGTCATGGCAGAATTTATCCTGATGATGTCATGGCAGATTTTATCCTCATTATCCTGATGATGTCATGGCAGACTTTATCGTGATGTCATGGCAGACTTAATCCTTATGATTTCATCGCAGACTTTATGCTGATTATCCTGATGATGTCATGGCATATTCTATCGTGATGATGTCATGGCAGACTTCCTCCTGGTGATGTCATGGCAGACTTTATCATGATAAATCCTGATGATGTCAAGGCAGACATAAACCTGATGATGTCATGGGAGACTTTCACTTGATGCTGTCATGGTAGACTTTATCCTGATGATGTCATGGCAGACTTTAACCTGATGATGTCATGGTAGACTTTATCATGATTATCCTGATGATTTCATGCCAGACTTTCTCCTGATGATGTCATGGCAGACTTTAACCTGATGATGTCATGGCAGACTTTTACCTGATGATGTCAAGACGGACTTTTTCCTTGTAATCCTGATGATGTCATGGCAGACTTTATCCTGATTATCCTGATGATGTCAATGTAGACTTTATCCTGATGGTGTCATGGTAGACTTTATCCTGAAGATGTTGTGGCAGACTTTAATCTGATGATGTCATGGCAGACTTTAATCTGATGATGTCATGGCAGACTTTATCCTGATTATCCTGATGATGTCATGGCAGACTTTAACCTGATGATGCCATGGCAGACTTTATCCTGATAATCCTGATGATGTCATGGCAGACTTTAATCTGATGATGTCCTGGCAGACTTTAACCTCATGATTTAATCGCAGACTTTATCCTGATGATGTCATGGCAGAATTTTTCCTTGTAATCCTGATGATGTCATGGCAGACCTTATCCTGATGATCCTGATGATGTCATGGTAGACTGTATCCTAATGGCGTCATGGTAGACTTTATCCTGATGATGTTGTGGCAGACTTTAATCTGATGATGTCATGGCAGACTTTACCCTGATTATTGTGATGATGTCATGGCAGACTTTAACCTGATGATGTCATGGCAGACTTTATCCTGATTATCCTGATGATGTCATGGCAGACTTTATCCTGAAGATGTCATGGCAGACTTTATCCTGAATATCCTGATGTCATGATAGACTTTATCCTGAAGATGTCATGGCAGACTTTAATCTGATGATGTCATGGCAGACTTTATCCTGATGATGTCATGGCAGACTTTATCCTGAATATCCTGATGTCATGATAGACTTTATCCTGAAGATGTCATGGCAGACTTTAACCTGATGATGTCATTGCAGACTTTATCCTGATGATGTCATGGCAGACTTTAACCTGATGACGTCATGGCAGACTTTATCCTGAATATCCTGATGTCATGATAGACTTTATCCTGAAGATGTCATGGCAGACTTTAACCTGATGATGTCATGGCAGACTTTATCCTGATGATGTCATGGCAGACTTTAACCTGATGACGTCATGGCAGACTTTATCCTGAATATCCTGATGTCATGGTAGACTTGTCCTGAAGATGTCATGGCAGACATTAACCTGATGATGTCATGGCAGACTTTATCCTGATTATCCTGATGATGTCATGGCAAACTTCAACCTGATGATGTCATGGCAGACATTAACCTGATGATGTCATAGCAGACTTTAACCTGATGATGTCATGGCAGACTTTATCCTGATGGTGTCATGGTAGACGTTAACCTGATGATGTCATGGCAGACTTTATCCTGATTTTCCTGATAATGTCATGGTAGACTTTATCCTGATGGTGTCATGGTAGACTTTATCCTGATGATGTTGTGGCAGATGTTAACCTGATGATGTCATGGCAGACTTTAACTTGATGATGTCATGGCAGACTTTATCCTGATGGTGTCATGGTAGACTTCAACCTTATGATGTCGTTGCAGACGTAAACCAGATGATATCATGGCAGACTTTATCCTGATGATGTTATGGGAGACTTTCACTTGACGCTGTCTTGGCAGACGTTAACCTGATGATGTCATGGCAGACTTTAACCTGATGATGTCATGGTAGACTTTATCCTGATTATCCTGATGATTTCATGCCAGACTTTCTCCTGATGATGTCATGGAAGACTTTAACCTGATGAAGTCATGGCAGACTTTATCCTGATTATCCTGACGATGTCATGGCAGACTTTTACCTGATGATGTCAAGACGGACTTTTTCCTTGTAATCCTGATGATGTCATGGCAGACTTTATCCTGATTATCCTGATGATGTCATGGTAGACTTTATCCTGATGGTGTCATGGTAGACTTTATCCTGATGATGTTGTGGCAGACTTTAATCTGATGATGTCATGGCAGACTTTAATCTGATGATGTCATGGCAGACTTGATCCTGATTATCCTGATGATGTCATGGCAAACTTCAGCCTGATGATGTCATGGCAGACTTTATCCTGATTATCCTGATGATGTCATGGCAGATTTTTACCTGATGATGTCAAGACGGACTTTTTCCTTGTAATCCTGATGATCCTTGTAATCCTGATGATGTCATGGCAGACTTTATCCTGACTATGGCAGACTTTAACCTGATGATGTCATGGCAGACTTTATCCTGATGGTGTCATGGTAGACGTTAACCTGATGATGTCATGGCAGACTTTATCCTGATTTTCCTGATGATGTCATGGTAGACTTTATCCTGATGGTGTCATGGTAGACTTTATCCTGATGATGTTGTGGCAGATGTTAACCTGATGATGTCATGGCAGACTTTAACCTGATGATGTCATGGCAGACTTTAACCTGATGACGTCATGGCAGACTTTAACCTGATGATGTCATGGCAGACTTTATCCTGATGATGTCATGGCAGACTTTAACCGGATGACGTCATGGCAGACTTTATCCTGAATATCTTGATGTCATGGTAGACTTTGTCCTGATTATCCTGATGATGTCATGGCAGACTTTAACGTGATGATGCGATAGCAGACTTTATCCTGATTATCCTGATTATGTCATGGTAGACTTTATCCTGATGGTGTCATGGTAGACTTTATCCTGATGATGTTGTGGCAGACTTTAATCTGATGATGTCATGGCAGACTTTATCCTGATTATCCTGATGATGTCATGGCAGACTTTAATCTGATGATGTCATGGCAGACTTTATCCTGATTATCCTGATGATGTCATGGCAGACTTTAACCTGATGATGTCATGGCAGACTTTATCCTGATTATCCTGATGATGTCATGGCAGACTTTATCCTGATGATGTCATGGCAGACTTTATCCTGATGATGTCATGGCAGACTTTAATCTGATGATGTCATGGCAGACTTTAACCTGATGATTTCATCGCAGACTTTATCCTGATGATGTCATGGCATACTTTATCCTGATGATGTCATGGCAGACTTTATCCTGAATATCCTGATGTCATGATAGACTTTATCCTGAAGATGTCATGGCAGACTTTAATCTGATGATGTCATGGCAGACTTTATCCTGATGATGTCATGGCAGACTTTAACCTGATGACGTCATGGCAGACTTTATCCTGAATATCCTGATGTCATGGTAAACTTTGTCCTGAAGATGTCATGGCAGACTTTAACCTGATGATGTCATGGCTGACTTTATCCTGATTATCCTCATGATGTCATGGCAAACTTCAACCTGATGATGTCATAGCAGACTTTAACCTGATATTCCTGATGATGTCATGGCAGACTTTATCCTGATTATCCTGATGATGTCATGGCAGAATTTATCCTGATGATGTCATGGCAGATTTTATCCTCATTATCCTGATGATGTCATGGCAGACTTTATCGTGATGTCATGGCAGACTTAATCCTTATGATTTCATCGCAGACTTTATGCTGATTATCCTGATGATGTCATGGCATATTCTATCGTGATGATGTCATGGCAGACTTCCTCCTGGTGATGTCATGGCAGACTTTATCATGATAAATCCTGATGATGTCAAGGCAGACATAAACCTGATGATGTCATGGGAGACTTTCACTTGATGCTGTCATGGTAGACTTTATCCTGATGATGTCATGGCAGACTTTAACCTGATGATGTCATGGTAGACTTTATCATGATTATCCTGATGATTTCATGCCAGACTTTCTCCTGATGATGTCATGGCAGACTTTAACCTGATGATGTCATGGCAGACTTTTACCTGATGATGTCAAGACGGACTTTTTCCTTGTAATCCTGATGATGTCATGGCAGACTTTATCCTGATTATCCTGATGATGTCAATGTAGACTTTATCCTGATGGTGTCATGGTAGACTTTATCCTGAAGATGTTGTGGCAGACTTTAATCTGATGATGTCATGGCAGACTTTAATCTGATGATGTCATGGCAGACTTTATCCTGATTATCCTGATGATGTCATGGCAGACTTTAACCTGATGATGCCATGGCAGACTTTATCCTGATAATCCTGATGATGTCATGGCAGACTTTAATCTGATGATGTCCTGGCAGACTTTAACCTCATGATTTAATCGCAGACTTTATCCTGATGATGTCATGGCAGAATTTTTCCTTGTAATCCTGATGATGTCATGGCAGACCTTATCCTGATGATCCTGATGATGTCATGGTAGACTGTATCCTAATGGCGTCATGGTAGACTTTATCCTGATGATGTTGTGGCAGACTTTAATCTGATGATGTCATGGCAGACTTTACCCTGATTATTGTGATGATGTCATGGCAGACTTTAACCTGATGATGTCATGGCAGACTTTATCCTGATTATCCTGATGATGTCATGGCAGACTTTATCCTGAAGATGTCATGGCAGACTTTATCCTGAATATCCTGATGTCATGATAGACTTTATCCTGAAGATGTCATGGCAGACTTTAATCTGATGATGTCATGGCAGACTTTATCCTGATGATGTCATGGCAGACTTTATCCTGAATATCCTGATGTCATGATAGACTTTATCCTGAAGATGTCATGGCAGACTTTAACCTGATGATGTCATTGCAGACTTTATCCTGATGATGTCATGGCAGACTTTAACCTGATGACGTCATGGCAGACTTTATCCTGAATATCCTGATGTCATGATAGACTTTATCCTGAAGATGTCATGGCAGACTTTAACCTGATGATGTCATGGCAGACTTTATCCTGATGATGTCATGGCAGACTTTAACCTGATGACGTCATGGCAGACTTTATCCTGAATATCCTGATGTCATGGTAGACTTGTCCTGAAGATGTCATGGCAGACATTAACCTGATGATGTCATGGCAGACTTTATCCTGATTATCCTGATGATGTCATGGCAAACTTCAACCTGATGATGTCATGGCAGACATTAACCTGATGATGTCATAGCAGACTTTAACCTGATGATGTCATGGCAGACTTTATCCTGATGGTGTCATGGTAGACGTTAACCTGATGATGTCATGGCAGACTTTATCCTGATTTTCCTGATAATGTCATGGTAGACTTTATCCTGATGGTGTCATGGTAGACTTTATCCTGATGATGTTGTGGCAGATGTTAACCTGATGATGTCATGGCAGACTTTAACTTGATGATGTCATGGCAGACTTTATCCTGATGGTGTCATGGTAGACTTCAACCTTATGATGTCGTTGCAGACGTAAACCAGATGATATCATGGCAGACTTTATCCTGATGATGTTATGGGAGACTTTCACTTGACGCTGTCTTGGCAGACGTTAACCTGATGATGTCATGGCAGACTTTAACCTGATGATGTCATGGTAGACTTTATCCTGATTATCCTGATGATTTCATGCCAGACTTTCTCCTGATGATGTCAGGGAAGACTTTAACCTGATGAAGTCATGGCAGACTTTATCCTGATTATCCTGACGATGTCATGGCAGACTTTTACCTGATGATGTCAAGACGGACTTTTTCCTTGTAATCCTGATGATGTCATGGCAGACTTTATCCTGATTATCCTGATGATGTCATGGTAGACTTTATCCTGATGGTGTCATGGTAGACTTTATCCTGATGATGTTGTGGCAGACTTTAATCTGATGATGTCATGGCAGACTTTAATCTGATGATGTCATGGCAGACTTGATCCTGATTATCCTGATGATGTCATGGCAAACTTCAGCCTGATGATGTCATGGCAGACTTTATCCTGATTATCCTGATGATGTCATGGCAGATTTTTACCTGATGATGTCAAGACGGACTTTTTCCTTGTAATCCTGATGATCCTTGTAATCCTGATGATGTCATGGCAGACTTTATCCTGACTATGGCAGACTTTAACCTGATGATGTCATGGCAGACTTTATCCTGATGGTGTCATGGTAGACGTTAACCTGATGATGTCATGGCAGACTTTATCCTGATTTTCCTGATGATGTCATGGTAGACTTTATCCTGATGGTGTCATGGTAGACTTTATCCTGATGATGTTGTGGCAGATGTTAACCTGATGATGTCATGGCAGACTTTAACCTGATGATGTCATGGCAGACTTTAACCTGATGACGTCATGGCAGACTTTATCCTGATTATCCTGATGATGTCATGGCAGACTTTAATCTGATGATGTCATGGCAGACTTTATCCTGATTATCCTGATGATGTCATGGCAGACTTTAACCTGATGATGTCATGGCAGACTTTATCCTGATTATCCTGATGATGTCATGGCAGACTTTATCCTGATGATGTCATGGCAGACTTTATCCTGATGATGTCATGGCAGACTTTATCCTGATAATCCTGATGATGTCATGGCAGACTTTAATCTGATGATGTCCTGGCAGACATTAACCTGATGATTTAATCGCAGACTTTATCCTGATGATGTCATGGCAGAATTTTTCCTTGTAATCCTGATGATGTCATGGCAGACCTTATCCTGATGATCCTGATGATGTTGTGGCAGACTTTAATCTGATGATGTCATGGCAGACTTTACCCTGATTATTCTGATGATGTCATGGCAGACTTTAACCTGATGATGTCATGGCAGACTTTATCCTGATTATCCTGATGATGTCATGGCAGACTTTATCCTGAAGATGTCATGGCAGACTTTATCCTGAATATCCTGATGTCATGATAGACTTCATCCTGAAGATGTCATGGCAGACTTTAATCTGATGATGTCATGGCAGACTTTATCCTGATGATGTCATGGCAGATTTTATCCTCATTATCCTGATGATGTCATGGCAGACTTTATCGTGATGTCATGGCAGACTTAATCCTTATGATTTCATCGCAGACTTTATGCTGATTATCCTGATGATGTCATGGCATATTCTATCGTGATGATGTCATGGCAGACTTCCTCCTGGTGATGTCATGGCAGACTTTATCATGATAAATCCTGATGATGTCAAGGCAGACATAAACCTGATGATGTCATGGGAGACTTTCACTTGATGCTGTCATGGTAGACTTTATCCTGATGATGTCATGGCAGACTTTAACCTGATGATGTCATGGTAGACTTTATCATGATTATCCTGATGATTTCATGCCAGACTTTCTCCTGATGATGTCATGGCAGACTTTAACCTGATGATGTCATGGCAGACTTTTACCTGATGATGTCAAGACGGACTTTTTCCTTGTAATCCTGATGATGTCATGGCAGACTTTATCCTGATTATCCTGATGATGTCAATGTAGACTTTATCCTGATGGTGTCATGGTAGACTTTATCCTGAAGATGTTGTGGCAGACTTTAATCTGATGATGTCATGGCAGACTTTAATCTGATGATGTCATGGCAGACTTTATCCTGATTATCCTGATGATGTCATGGCAGACTTTAACCTGATGATGCCATGGCAGACTTTATCCTGATAATCCTGATGATGTCATGGCAGACTTTAATCTGATGATGTCCTGGCAGACTTTAACCTCATGATTTAATCGCAGACTTTATCCTGATGATGTCATGGCAGAATTTTTCCTTGTAATCCTGATGATGTCATGGCAGACCTTATCCTGATGATCCTGATGATGTCATGGTAGACTGTATCCTAATGGCGTCATGGTAGACTTTATCCTGATGATGTTGTGGCAGACTTTAATCTGATGATGTCATGGCAGACTTTACCCTGATTATTGTGATGATGTCATGGCAGACTTTAACCTGATGATGTCATGGCAGACTTTATCCTGATTATCCTGATGATGTCATGGCAGACTTTATCCTGAAGATGTCATGGCAGACTTTATCCTGAATATCCTGATGTCATGATAGACTTTATCCTGAAGATGTCATGGCAGACTTTAATCTGATGATGTCATGGCAGACTTTATCCTGATGATGTCATGGCAGACTTTATCCTGAATATCCTGATGTCATGATAGACTTTATCCTGAAGATGTCATGGCAGACTTTAACCTGATGATGTCATTGCAGACTTTATCCTGATGATGTCATGGCAGACTTTAACCTGATGACGTCATGGCAGACTTTATCCTGAATATCCTGATGTCATGATAGACTTTATCCTGAAGATGTCATGGCAGACTTTAACCTGATGATGTCATGGCAGACTTTATCCTGATGATGTCATGGCAGACTTTAACCTGATGACGTCATGGCAGACTTTATCCTGAATATCCTGATGTCATGGTAGACTTGTCCTGAAGATGTCATGGCAGACATTAACCTGATGATGTCATGGCAGACTTTATCCTGATTATCCTGATGATGTCATGGCAAACTTCAACCTGATGATGTCATGGCAGACATTAACCTGATGATGTCATAGCAGACTTTAACCTGATGATGTCATGGCAGACTTTATCCTGATGGTGTCATGGTAGACGTTAACCTGATGATGTCATGGCAGACTTTATCCTGATTTTCCTGATAATGTCATGGTAGACTTTATCCTGATGGTGTCATGGTAGACTTTATCCTGATGATGTTGTGGCAGATGTTAACCTGATGATGTCATGGCAGACTTTAACTTGATGATGTCATGGCAGACTTTATCCTGATGGTGTCATGGTAGACTTCAACCTTATGATGTCGTTGCAGACGTAAACCAGATGATATCATGGCAGACTTTATCCTGATGATGTTATGGGAGACTTTCACTTGACGCTGTCTTGGCAGACGTTAACCTGATGATGTCATGGCAGACTTTAACCTGATGATGTCATGGTAGACTTTATCCTGATTATCCTGATGATTTCATGCCAGACTTTCTCCTGATGATGTCATGGAAGACTTTAACCTGATGAAGTCATGGCAGACTTTATCCTGATTATCCTGACGATGTCATGGCAGACTTTTACCTGATGATGTCAAGACGGACTTTTTCCTTGTAATCCTGATGATGTCATGGCAGACTTTATCCTGATTATCCTGATGATGTCATGGTAGACTTTATCCTGATGGTGTCATGGTAGACTTTATCCTGATGATGTTGTGGCAGACTTTAATCTGATGATGTCATGGCAGACTTTAATCTGATGATGTCATGGCAGACTTGATCCTGATTATCCTGATGATGTCATGGCAAACTTCAGCCTGATGATGTCATGGCAGACTTTATCCTGATTATCCTGATGATGTCATGGCAGATTTTTACCTGATGATGTCAAGACGGACTTTTTCCTTGTAATCCTGATGATCCTTGTAATCCTGATGATGTCATGGCAGACTTTATCCTGACTATGGCAGACTTTAACCTGATGATGTCATGGCAGACTTTATCCTGATGGTGTCATGGTAGACGTTAACCTGATGATGTCATGGCAGACTTTATCCTGATTTTCCTGATGATGTCATGGTAGACTTTATCCTGATGGTGTCATGGTAGACTTTATCCTGATGATGTTGTGGCAGATGTTAACCTGATGATGTCATGGCAGACTTTAACCTGATGATGTCATGGCAGACTTTAACCTGATGACGTCATGGCAGACTTTATCCTGATTATCCTGATGATGTCATGGCAGACTTTAATCTGATGATGTCATGGCAGACTTTATCCTGATTATCCTGATGATGTCATGGCAGACTTTAACCTGATGATGTCATGGCAGACTTTATCCTGATTATCCTGATGATGTCATGGCAGACTTTATCCTGATGATGTCATGGCAGACTTTATCCTGATGATGTCATGGCAGACTTTATCCTGATAATCCTGATGATGTCATGGCAGACTTTAATCTGATGATGTCCTGGCAGACATTAACCTGATGATTTAATCGCAGACTTTATCCTGATGATGTCATGGCAGAATTTTTCCTTGTAATCCTGATGATGTCATGGCAGACCTTATCCTGATGATCCTGATGATGTTGTGGCAGACTTTAATCTGATGATGTCATGGCAGACTTTACCCTGATTATTCTGATGATGTCATGGCAGACTTTAACCTGATGATGTCATGGCAGACTTTATCCTGATTATCCTGATGATGTCATGGCAGACTTTATCCTGAAGATGTCATGGCAGACTTTATCCTGAATATCCTGATGTCATGATAGACTTCATCCTGAAGATGTCATGGCAGACTTTAATCTGATGATGTCATGGCAGACTTTATCCTGATGATGTCATGGCAGACTTTATCCTGAATATCCTGATGTCATGATAGACTTTATCCTGAAGATGTCATGGCAGACTTTAACCTGATGATGTCATGGCAGACTTTATCCTGATGATGTCATGGCAGACTTTAACCTGATGACGTCATGGCAGACTTTATCCTGAATATCCTGATGTCATGATAGACTTTATCCTGAAGATGTCATGGCAGACTTTAACCTGATGATGTCATGGCAGACTTTATCCTGATGATGTCATGGCAGACTTTAACCTGATGACGTCATGGCAGACTTTATCCTGAATATCTTGATGTCATGGTAGACTTTGTCCTGATTATCCTGATGATGTCATGGCAGACTTTAACGTGATGATGCGATAGCAGACTTTATCCTGATTATCCTGATTATGTCATGGTAGACTTTATCCTGATGGTGTCATGGTAGACTTTATCCTGATGATGTTGTGGCAGACTTTAATCTGATGATGTCATGGCAGACCCTTTCCTGATTATCCTGATGATGTCATGGCAGACTTTAATCTGATGATGTCATGGCAGACTTTATCCTGATTATCCTGATGATGTCATGGCAGACTTTAACCTGATGATGTCATGGCAGACTTTATCCTGATTATCCTGATGATGTCATGGCAGACTTTATCCTGATGATGTCATGGCAGACTTTATCCTGATGATGTCATGGCAGACTTTAATCTGATGATGTCATGGCAGACTTTAACCTGATGATTTCATCGCAGACTTTATCCTGATGATGTCATGGCATACTTTATCCTGATGATGTCATGATAGACTTTATCCTGAAGATATCATGGCAGACTTTAATCTGATGATGTCATGGCAGACTTTATCCTGATGATGTCATGGCAGACTTTAACCTGATGACGTCATGGCAGACTTTATCCTGAATATCCTGATGTCATGGTAAACTTTGTCCTGAAGATGTCATGGCAGACTTTAACCTGATGATGTCATGGCTGACTTTATCCTGATTATCCTCATGATGTCATGGCAAACTTCAACCTGATGATGTCATAGCAGACTTTAACCTGATATTCCTGATGATGTCATGGCAGACTTTATCCTGATTATCCTGATGATGTCATGGCAGAATTTATCCTGATGATGTCATGGCAGATTTTATCCTCATTATCCTGATGATGTCATGGCAGACTTTATCGTGATGTCATGGCAGACTTAATCCTTATGATTTCATCGCAGACTTTATGCTGATTATCCTGATGATGTCATGGCATATTCTATCGTGATGATGTCATGGCAGACTTCCTCCTGGTGATGTCATGGCAGACTTTATCATGATAAATCCTGATGATGTCAAGGCAGACATAAACCTGATGATGTCATGGGAGACTTTCACTTGATGCTGTCATGGTAGACTTTATCCTGATGATGTCATGGCAGACTTTAACCTGATGATGTCATGGTAGACTTTATCATGATTATCCTGATGATTTCATGCCAGACTTTCTCCTGATGATGTCATGGCAGACTTTAACCTGATGATGTCATGGCAGACTTTTACCTGATGATGTCAAGACGGACTTTTTCCTTGTAATCCTGATGATGTCATGGCAGACTTTATCCTGATTATTTTGATGATGTCATGGTAGACTTTATCCTGATGGTGTCATGGTAGACTTTATCCTGAAGATGTTGTGGCAGACTTTAATCTGATTATGTCATGGCAGACTTTAATATGATGATGTCATGGCAGACTTTATCCTGATTATCCTGATGATGTCATGGCAGACTTTAACCTGATGATGCCATGGCAGACTTTATCCTGATAATCCTGATGATGTCATGGCAGACTTTAATCTGATGATGTCCTGGCAGACTTTAACCTGATGATTTAATCGCAGACTTTATCCTGATGATGTCATGGCAGAATTTTTCCTTGTAATCCTGATGATGTCATGGCAGACCTTATCCTGATGATCCTGATGATGTCATGGTAGACTGTATCCTAATGGCGTCATGGTAGACTTTATCCTGATGATGTTGTGGCAGACTTTAATCTGATGATGTCATGGCAGACTTTACCCTGATTATTCTGATGATGTCATGGCAGACTTTAACCTGATGATGTCATGGCAGACTTTATCCTGATTATCCTGATGATGTCATGGCAGACTTTATCCTGAAGATGTCATGGCAGACTTTATCCTGAATATCCTGATGTCATGATAGACTTTATCCTGAAGATGTCATGGCAGACTTTAATCTGATGATGTCATGGCAGACTTTATCCTGATGATGTCATGGCAGACTTTATCCTGAATATCCTGATGTCATGATAGACTTTATCCTGAAGATGTCATGGCAGACTTTAACCTGATGATGTCATTGCAGACTTTATCCTGATGATGTCATGGCAGACTTTAACCTGATGACGTCATGGCAGACTTTATCCTGAAGATCCTGATGTCATGATAGACTTTATCCTGAAGATGTCATGGCAGACTTTAACCTGATGATGTCATGGCAGACTTTATCCTGATGATGTCATGGCAGACTTTAACCTGATGACGTCATGGCAGACTTTATCCTGAATATCCTGATGTCATGGTAGACTTTGTCCTGATTATCCTGATGATGTCATGGCAGACTTTAACGTGATGATGCGATGGCAGACTTTATCCTGATTATCCTGATTATGTGATGGTAGACTTTATCCTGATGGTGTCATGGTAGACTTTATCCTGATGATGTTGTGGCAGACTTTAAACTGATGATGTCATGGCAGACTTTATCCTGATTATCCTGATGATGTCATGGCAGACTTTAATCTGATGATGTCATGGCAGACTTTATCCTGATTATCCTGATGATGTCATGGCAGACTTTAACCTGATGATGTCATGGCAGACTTTATCCTGATTATCCTGATGATGTCATGGCAGACTTTATCCTGATGATGTCATGGCAGACTTCATCCTGATGATGTCATGGCAGACTTTAATCTGATGATGTCATGGCAGACTTTAACCTGATGATTTCATCGCAGACTTTATCCTGATGATGTCATGGCATACTTTATCCTGATGATGTCATGGCAGACTTTATCCTGAATATCCTGATGTCATGATAGACTTTATCCTGAAGATGTCATGGCAGACTTTAATCTGATGATGTCATGGCAGACTTTATCCTGATGATGTCATGGCAGACTTTAACCTGATGACGTCATGGCAGACTTTATCCTGAATATCCTGATGTCATGGTAAACTTTGTCCTGAAGATGTCATGGCAGACTTTAACCTGATGATGTCATGGCTGACTTTATCCTGATTATCCTCATGATGTCATGGCAAACTTCAACCTGATGATGTCATAGCAGACTTTAACCTGATATTCCTGATGATGTCATGGCAGACTTTATCCTGATTATCCTGATGATGTCATGGCAGAATTTATCCTGATGATGTCATGGCAGATTTTATCCTCATTATCCTGATGATGTCATGGCAGACTTTATCGTGATGTAATGGCAGACTTAATCCTTATGATTTCATCGCAGACTTTATGCTGATTATCCTGATGATGTCATGGCATATTCTATCGTGATGATGTCATGGCAGACTTCCTCCTGGTGATGTCATGGCAGACTTTATCATGATAAATCCTGATGATGTCAAGGCAGACATAAACCTGATGATGTCATGGGAGACTTTCACTTGATGCTGTCATGGTAGACTTTATCCTGATGATGTCATGGCAGACTTTAACCTGATGATGTCATGGTAGACTTTATCATGATTATCCTGATGATTTCATGCCAGACTTTCTCCTGATGATGTCATGGCAGACTTTAACCTGATGATGTCATGGCAGACTTTTACCTGATGATGTCAAGACGGACTTTTTCCTTGTAATCCTGATGATGTCATGGCAGACTTTATCCTGATTATTTTGATGATGTCATGGTAGACTTTATCCTGATGGTGTCATGGTAGACTTTATCCTGAAGATGTTGTGGCAGACTTTAATCTGATGATGTCATGGCAGACTTTAATCTGATGATGTCATGGCAGACTTTATCCTGATTATCCTGATGATGTCATGGCAGACTTTAACCTGATGATGCCATGGCAGACTTTATCCTGATAATCCTGATGATGTCATGGCAGACTTTAATCTGATGATGTCCTGGCAGACTTTAACCTGATGATTTAATCGCAGACTTTATCCTGATGATGTCATGGCAGACTTTATCCTGATGATGTCATGGCAGACTTTATCCTGATGATGTCATGGCAGACTTTATCCTGATAAATCCTGATGATGTCAAGGCAGACTTAAACCTGATGATGTCATGGTAGACTTTATCCTGATTATCCTGATGATTTCATGCCAGACTTTCTCCTGATGATGTCATGGCAGACTTTAACCTGATGATGTCATGGCAGACTTTAACCTGATGATGTCATGGCGGACTTTATCCTGATTATCCTGATGATGTCATGGCAGACTTTTACCTGATGATGTCAAGACGGACTTTTTCCTTGTAATCCTGATGATGTCATGGCAGACTTTATCCTGATTATCCTGATGATGTCATGGTAGACTTTATCCTGATGGTGTCATGGTAGACTTTATCCTGATGATGTTGTGACAGACTTTAATCTGATGATGTCATGGCAGACTTTATCCTGATTATCCTGATGATGTCATGGCAGACTTTATCCTGAAGATGTCATGGCAGACTTTATCCTGAATATCCTGATGTCATGATAGACTTCATCCTGAAGATGTCATGGCAGACTTTAATCTGATGATGTCATGGCAGACTTTATCCTGATGATGTCATGGCAGACTTTATCCTGAATATCCTGATGTCATGATAGACTTTATCCTGAAGATGTCATGGCAGACTTTAACCTGATGATGTCATGGCAGACTTTATCCTGATGATGTCATGGCAGACTTTAACCTGATGACGTCATGGCAGACTTTATCCTGAATATCCTGATGTCATGATAGACTTTATCCTGAAGATGTCATGGCAGACTTTAACCTGATGATGTCATGGCAGACTTTATCCTGATGATGTCATGGCAGACTTTAACCTGATGACGTCATGGCAGACTTTATCCTGAATATCTTGATGTCATGGTAGACTTTGTCCTGATTATCCTGATGATGTCATGGCAGACTTTAACGTGATGATGCGATAGCAGACTTTATCCTGATTATCCTGATTATGTCATGGTAGACTTTATCCTGATGGTGTCATGGTAGACTTTATCCTGATGATGTTGTGGCAGACTTTAATCTGATGATGTCATGGCAGACCCTTTCCTGATTATCCTGATGATGTCATGGCAGACTTTAATCTGATGATGTCATGGCAGACTTTATCCGGATTATCCTGATGATGTCATGGCAGACTTTAACCTGATGATGTCATGGCAGACTTTATCCTGATTATCCTGATGATGTCATGGCAGACTTTATCCTGATGATGTCATGGCAGACTTTATCCTGATGATGTCATGGCAGACTTTAATCTGATGATGTCATGGCAGACTTTAACCTGATGATTTCATCGCAGACTTTATCCTGATGATGTCATGGCATACTTTATCCTGATGATGTCATGGCAGACTTTATCCTGAATATCCTGATGTCATGATAGACTTTATCCTGAAGATATCATGGCAGACTTTAATCTGATGATGTCATGGCAGACTTTATCCTGATGATGTCATGGCAGACTTTAACCTGATGACGTCATGGCAGACTTTATCCTGAATATCCTGATGTCATGGTAAACTTTGTCCTGAAGATGTCATGGCAGACTTTAACCTGATGATGTCATGGCTGACTTTATCCTGATTATCCTCATGATGTCATGGCAAACTTCAACCTGATGATGTCATAGCAGACTTTAACCTGATATTCCTGATGATGTCATGGCAGACTTTATCCTGATTATCCTGATGATGTCATGGCAGAATTTATCCTGATGATGTCATGGCAGATTTTATCCTCATTATCCTGATGATGTCATGGCAGACTTTATCGTGATGTCATGGCAGACTTAATCCTTATGATTTCATCGCAGACTTTATGCTGATTATCCTGATGATGTCATGGCATATTCTATCGTGATGATGTCATGGCAGACTTCCTCCTGGTGATGTCATGGCAGACTTTATCATGATAAATCCTGATGATGTCAAGGCAGACATAAACCTGATGATGTCATGGGAGACTTTCACTTGATGCTGTCATGGTAGACTTTATCCTGATGATGTCATGGCAGACTTTAACCTGATGATGTCATGGTAGACTTTATCATGATTATCCTGATGATTTCATGCCAGACTTTCTCCTGATGATGTCATGGCAGACTTTAACCTGATGATGTCATGGCAGACTTTTACCTGATGATGTCAAGACGGACTTTTTCCTTGTAATCCTGATGATGTCATGGCAGACTTTATCCTGATTATTTTGATGATGTCATGGTAGACTTTATCCTGATGGTGTCATGGTAGACTTTATCCTGAAGATGTTGTGGCAGACTTTAATCTGATTATGTCATGGCAGACTTTAATCTGATGATGTCATGGCAGACTTTATCCTGATTATCCTGATGATGTCATGGCAGACTTTAACCTGATGATGCCATGGCAGACTTTATCCTGATAATCCTGATGATGTCATGGCAGACTTTAATCTGATGATGTCCTGGCAGACTTTAACCTGATGATTTAATCGCAGACTTTATCCTGATGATGTCATGGCAGAATTTTTCCTTGTAATCCTGATGATGTCATGGCAGACCTTATCCTGATGATCCTGATGATGTCATGGTAGACTGTATCCTAATGGCGTCATGGTAGACTTTATCCTGATGATGTTGTGGCAGACTTTAATCTGATGATGTCATGGCAGACTTTACCCTGATTATTCTGATGATGTCATGGCAGACTTTAACCTGATGATGTCATGGCAGACTTTATCCTGATTATCCTGATGATGTCATGGCAGACTTTATCCTGAAGATGTCATGGCAGACTTTATCCTGATTATCCTGATGATGTCATGGCAGACTTTATCCTGAAGATGTCATGGCAGACTTTAATCTGATGATGTCATGGCAGACTTTATCCTGATGATGTCATGGCAGACTTTATCCTGAATATCCTGATGTCATGATAGACTTTATCCTGAAGATGTCATGGCAGACTTTAACCTGATGATGTCATTGCAGACTTTATCCTGATGATGTCATGGCAGACTTTAACCTGATGACGTCATGGCAGACTTTATCCTGAATATCCTGATGTCATGATAGACTTTATCCTGAAGATGTCATGGCAGACTTTAACCTGATGATGTCATGGCAGACTTTATCCTGATGATGTCATGGCAGACTTTAACCTGATGACGTCATGGCAGACTTTATCCTGAATATCCTGATGTCATGGTAGACTTTGTCCTGATTATCCTGATGATGTCATGGCAGACTTTAACGTGATGATGCGATGGCAGACTTTATCCTGATTATCCTGATTATGTGATGGTAGACTTTATCCTGATGGTGTCATGGTAGACTTTATCCTGATGATGTTGTGGCAGACTTTAAACTGATGATGTCATGGCAGACTTTATCCTGATTATCCTGATGATGTCATGGCAGACTTTAATCTGATGATGTCATGGCAGACTTTATCCTGATTATCCTGATGATGTCATGGCAGACTTTAACCTGATGATGTCATGGCAGACTTTATCCTGATTATCCTGATGATGTCATGGCAGACTTTATCCTGATGATGTCATGGCAGACTTCATCCTGATGATGTCATGGCAGACTTTAATCTGATGATGTCATGGCAGACTTTAACCTGATGATTTCATCGCAGACTTTATCCTGATGATGTCATGGCATACTTTATCCTGATGATGTCATGGCAGACTTTATCCTGAATATCCTGATGTCATGATAGACTTTATCCTGAAGATGTCATGGCAGACTTTAATCTGATGATGTCATGGCAGACTTTATCCTGATGATGTCATGGCAGACTTTAACCTGATGACGTCATGGCAGACTTTATCCTGAATATCCTGATGTCATGGTAAACTTTGTCCTGAAGATGTCATGGCAGACTTTAACCTGATGATGTCATGGCTGACTTTATCCTGATTATCCTCATGATGTCATGGCAAACTTCAACCTGATGATGTCATAGCAGACTTTAACCTGATATTCCTGATGATGTCATGGCAGACTTTATCCTGATTATCCTGATGATGTCATGGCAGAATTTATCCTGATGATGTCATGGCAGATTTTATCCTCATCATCCTGATGATGTCATGGCAGACTTTATCGTGATGTAATGGCAGACTTAATCCTTATGATTTCATCGCAGACTTTATGCTGATTATCCTGATGATGTCATGGCATATTCTATCGTGATGATGTCATGGCAGACTTCCTCCTGGTAATGTCATGGCAGACTTTATCATGATAAATCCTGATGATGTCAAGGCAGACATAAACCTGATGATGTCATGGGAGACTTTCACTTGATGCTGTCATGGTAGACTTTATCCTGATGATGTCATGGCAGACTTTAACCTGATGATGTCATGGTAGACTTTATCATGATTATCCTGATGATTTCATGCCAGACTTTCTCCTGATGATGTCATGGCAGACTTTAACCTGATGATGTCATGGCAGACTTTTACCTGATGATGTCAAGACGGACTTTTTCCTTGTAATCCTGATGATGTCATGGCAGACTTTATCCTGATTATTTTGATGATGTCATGGTAGACTTTATCCTGATGGTGTCATGGTAGACTTTATCCTGAAGATGTTGTGGCAGACTTTAATCTGATGATGTCATGGCAGACTTTAATCTGATGATGTCATGGCAGACTTTATCCTGATTATCCTGATGATGTCATGGCAGACTTTAACCTGATGATGCCATGGCAGACTTTATCCTGATAATCCTGATGATGTCATGGCAGACTTTAATCTGATGATGTCCTGGCAGACTTTAACCTGATGATTTAATCGCAGACTTTATCCTGATGATGTCATGGCAGACTTTATCCTGATGATGTCATGGCAGACTTTATCCTGATGATGTCATGGCAGACTTTATCCTGATAAATCCTGATGATGTCAAGGCAGACTTAAACCTGATGATGTCATGGTAGACTTTATCCTGATTATCCTGATGATTTCATGCCAGACTTTCTCCTGATGATGTCATGGCAGACTTTAACCTGATGATGTCATGGCAGACTTTAACCTGATGATGTCATGGCGGACTTTATCCTGATTATCCTGATGATGTCATGGCAGACTTTTACCTGATGATGTCAAGACGGACTTTTTCCTTGTAATCCTGATGATGTCATGGCAGACTTTATCCTGATTATCCTGATGATGTCATGGTAGACTTTATCCTGATGGTGTCATGGTAGACTTTATCCTGATGATGTTGTGGCAGACTTTAATCTGATGATGTCATGGCAGACTTTAATCTGATGATGTCATGGCAGACTTTATCCTGATTATCCTGATGATGTCATGGCATACTTTAACCTGATGATGCCATGGCAGACTTTATCCTGATTATCCTGATGATGTCATGGCAAACTTTAATCTGATGATGTCATGGCAGACTTTAATCTGATGATTTCATCGCAGACTTTATCCTGATGATGTCATGGCAGACTTTATCCTGATGATGTCATGGCAGACTTTATCCTGAATATCCTGATGTCATGGTAGACTTTATCCTGAAGATGTCATGGCAAACTTTAACCTCATGATGTCATGGCAGACTTTATCCTGATGATGTCATGGCAGAATTTTTCCTTGTAATCCTGATGATGTCATGGCAGACCTTATCCTGATGATCCTGATGATGTCATGGTA
The DNA here is from genome assembly GCF_947650265.1 of Symphodus melops. Classification (NCBI taxonomy): domain Eukaryota; kingdom Metazoa; phylum Chordata; class Actinopteri; order Labriformes; family Labridae; genus Symphodus; species Symphodus melops. The sequence continues at coordinate 27,516,864 of NC_136691.1, forward strand.
GACTGTATCCTAATGGCGTCATGGTAGACTTTATCCTGATGATGTTGTGGCAGATTTTAATCTGATGATGTCATGGCAGACTTTACCCTGATTATTCTGATGATGTCATGGCAGACTTTAACCTGATGATGTCATGGCAGACTTTATCCTGATTATCCTGATGATGTCATGGCAGACTTTATCCTGAAGATGTCATGGCAGACTTTATCCTGAATATCCTGATGTCATGATAGACTTTATCCTGAAGATGTCATGGCAGACTTTAATCTGACGATGTCATGGCAGACTTTATCCTGATGATGTCATGGCAGACTTTATCCTGAATATCCTGATGTCATGATAGACTTTATCCTGAAGATGTCATGGCAGACTTTAACCTGATGATGTCATGGCAGACTTTATCCTGATGATGTCATGGCAGACTTTAACCTGATGACGTCATGGCAGACTTTATCCTGAATATCCTGATGTCATGATAGACTTTATCCTGAAGATGTCATGGCAGACTTTAACCTGATGATGTCATGGCAGACTTTATCCTGATGATGTCATGGCAGACTTTAACCTGATGACTTCATGGCAGACTTTATCCTGAATATCCTGATGTCATGGTAGACTTTATCCTGATGGTGTCATGGTAGACTTTATCCTGATGATGTCATTGCAGACTTTAACGTGATGATGCGATGGCAGACTTTATCCTGATTATCCTGATTATGTCATGGTAGACTTTATCCTGATGGTGTCATGGTAGACTTTATCCTGATGATGTTGTGGCAGACTTTAATCTGATGATGTCATGGCAGACTTTATCCTGATGATGTCATGGCAGACTTTATCCTGATTATCCTGATGATGTCATGGCAGACTTTATCCTGATGATGTCATGGCAGACTTTAATCTGATGATGTCATGGCAGACTTTAACCTGATGATTTCATCGCAGACTTTAACCTGATGACGTCATGGCAGACTTTATCCTGAATATCTTGATGTCATGGTAGACTTTGTCCTGATGGTGTCATGGTAGACTTTAACCTTATGATGTCGTGGCAGAAGTAAACCAGATGATGTCATGGCAGACTTTAACCTGATGATGTCATGGGAGACTTTCACTTGATGCTGTCTTGGCAGACGTTAACCTGATGATGTCATGGCAGACTTTAACCTGATGATGTCATGGTAGACTTTATCCTGATTATCCTGATGATTTCATGCCAGACTTTCTCCTGATGATGTCATGGCAGACTTTAACCTGATGATGTCATGGCAGACTTTAACCTGATGATGTCATGGCAGACTTTATCCTGATTATCCTGATGATGTCATGGCAGACTTTTACCTGAATTTGTCAAGACGGATTTTTTCCTCGTAATCCTGATGATGTCATGGTAGACTTTATCCTGATGGTGTTGTGGCAGACTTTAATCTGATGATGTCATGGCAGACTTTAATCTGATGATGTCATGGCAGACTTTATCCTGATTATCCTGATGATGTCATGGCAGACTTTAACGTGATGATGCCATGGCAGACTTTATCCTGATTATCCTGATGATGTCATGATAGACTTTATCCCGATGGTGTCATGGTAGACTTTATCCTGATGATGTTGTGGCAGACTTTAATCTGATGATGTCATGGCAGACTTTATCCTGATTATCCTGATGATGTCATGGCAGACTTTAACCTGATGATGTCATGGCAGACTTTAACCTGATGATGTCATGGCGGACTTTATCCTGATTATCATGATGATGTCATGGCAGACTTTTACCTGATGATGTCAAGACGGACTTTTTCCTTGTAATCCTGATGATGTCATGGCAGACTTTATCCTGATTATCCTGATGATGTGATGGTAGACTTTATCCTGATGGTGTCATGGTAGACTTTATCCTGATGATGTTGTGGCAGACTTTAATCTGATGATGTCATGGCAGACTTTAATCTGATGATGTCATGGCAGACTTTATCCTGATTATCCTGATGATGTCATGGCATACTTTAACCTGATGATGCCATGGCAGACTTTATCCTGATTATCCTGATGATGTCATGGCAGACTTTAATCTGATGATGTCATGGCAGACTTTAATCTGATGATTTCATCGCAGACTTTATCCTGATGATGTCATGGCAGACTTTATCCTGATGATGTCATGGCAGACTTTATCCTGAATATCCTGATGTCATGGTAGACTTTATCCTGAAGATGTCATGGCAAACTTTAACCTCATGATGTCATGGCAGAATTTTTCCTTGTAATCCTGATGATGTCATGGCAGACCTTATCCTGATGATCCTGATGATGTCATGGTAGACTGTATCCTGATGATGTCATGGCAGACTTTATCCTGATGATGTCATGGCAGACTTTATCCTGAATATCCTGATGTCATGGTAGACTTTAACCTGATGATGTCATGGCAGACTTTATCCTGATGATGTCATGGCAGACTTTAACCTGATGACGTCATGGCAGACTTTATCCTGAATATCCTGATGTCATGGTAGACTTTGTCCTGAAGATGTCATGGCAGACATTAACCTGATGATGTCATGGCAGACTTTATCCTGATTATCCTGATGATGTCATGGCAAACTTCAACCTGATGATGTCATGGCAGACATTAACCTGATGATGTCATAGCAGACTTTAACCTGATGATGTCATGGCAGACTTTATCCTGATTATCCTGATGATGTCATGGCAGATTTTTACCTGATGATGTCAAGACGGACTTTTTCCTTGTAATCCTGATGATCCTTGTAGTCCTGATGATGTCATGGCAGACTTTATCCTGATTTTGGCAGACTTTAACCTGATGATCTCATGGCAGACTTTATCCTGATGGTGTCATGGTAGACGTTAACCTGATGATGTCGTGGCAGAAGTAAACCAGATGATGTCATGGCAGACTTTAACCTGATGATGTCATGGGAGACTTTCACTTGATGCTGTCTTGGCAGACGTTAACCTGATGATGTCATGGCAGACTTTAACCTGATGATGTCATGGTAGACTTTATCCTGATTATCCTGATGATTTCATGCCAGACTTTCTCCTGATGATGTCATGGCAGACTTTAACCTGATGATGTCATGGCAGACTTTAACCTGATGATGTCATGGCAGACTTTATCCTGATTATCCTGATGATGTCATGGCAGACTTTTACCTGAATTTGTCAAGACGGATTTTTTCCTCGTAATCCTGATGATGTCATGGTAGACTTTATCCTGATGGTGTTGTGGCAGACTTTAATCTGATGATGTCATGGCAGACTTTAATCTGATGATGTCATGGCAGACTTTATCCTGATTATCCTGATGATGTCATGGCAGACTTTAACGTGATGATGCCATGGCAGACTTTATCCTGATTATCCTGATGATGTCATGATAGACTTTATCCCGATGGTGTCATGGTAGACTTTATCCTGATGATGTTGTGGCAGACTTTAATCTGATGATGTCATGGCAGACTTTATCCTGATTATCCTGATGATGTCATGGCAGACTTTAACCTGATGATGTCATGGCAGACTTTAACCTGATGATGTCATGGCGGACTTTATCCTGATTATCATGATGATGTCATGGCAGACTTTTACCTGATGATGTCAAGACGGACTTTTTCCTTGTAATCCTGATGATGTCATGGCAGACTTTATCCTGATTATCCTGATGATGTCATGGTAGACTTTATCCTGATGGTGTCATGGTAGACTTTATCCTGATGATGTTGTGGCAGACTTTAATCTGATGATGTCATGGCAGACTTTAATCTGATGATGTCATGGCAGACTTTATCCTGATTATCCTGATGATGTCATGGCATACTTTAACCTGATGATGCCATGGCAGACTTTATCCTGATTATCCTGATGATGTCATGGCAGACTTTAATCTGATGATGTCATGGCAGACTTTAATCTGATGATTTCATCGCAGACTTTATCCTGATGATGTCATGGCAGACTTTATCCTGATGATGTCATGGCAGACTTTATCCTGAATATCCTGATGTCATGGTAGACTTTATCCTGAAGATGTCATGGCAAACTTTAACCTCATGATGTCATGGCAGAATTTTTCCTTGTAATCCTGATGATGTCATGGCAGACCTTATCCTGATGATCCTGATGATGTCATGGTAGACTGTATCCTGATGATGTCATGGCAGACTTTATCCTGATGATGTCATGGCAGACTTTATCCTGAATATCCTGATGTCATGGTAGACTTTAACCTGATGATGTCATGGCAGACTTTATCCTGATGATGTAATGGCAGACTTTAACCTGATGACGTCATGGCAGACTTTATCCTGAATATCCTGATGTCATGGTAGACTTTGTCCTGAAGATGTCATGGCAGACATTAACCTGATGATGTCATGGCAGACTTTATCCTGATTATCCTGATGATGTCATGGCAAACTTCAACCTGATGATGTCATGGCAGACATTAACCTGATGATGTCATAGCAGACTTTAACCTGATGATGTCATGGCAGACTTTATCCTGATTATCCTGATGATGTCATGGCAGATTTTTACCTGATGATGTCAAGACGGACTTTTTCCTTGTAATCCTGATGATCCTTGTAGTCCTGATGATGTCATGGCAGACTTTATCCTGATTTTGGCAGACTTTAACCTGATGATCTCATGGCAGACTTTATCCTGATGGTGTCATGGTAGACGTTAACCTGATGATGTCATGGCAGACTTTATCCTGATTTTCCTGATGATGTCATGGTAGACTTTATCCTGATGGTGTCATGGTAGACTTTATCCTGATGATGTTGTGGCAGATGTTAACCTGATGATGTCATGGCAGACTTTAACTTTATGATGTCATGGCAGACTTTATCCTGATGGTGTCATGGTAGACTTCAACCTTATGATGTCGTTGCAGACGTAAACCAGATGATATCATGGCAGACTTTATCCTGATGATGTTATGGGAGACTTTCACTTGACGCTGTCTTGGCAGACGTTAACCTGATGATGTCATGGCAGACTTTAACCTGATGATGTCATGGTAGACTTTATCCTGATTATCCTGATGATTTCATGCCAGACTTTCTCCTGATGATGTCATGGAAGACTTTAACCTGATGAAGTCATGGCAGACTTTATCCTGATTATCCTGACGATGTCATGGCAGACTTTTACCTGATGATGTCAAGACGGACTTTTTCCTTGTAATCCTGATGATGTCATGGCAGACTTTATCCTGATTATCCTGATGATGTCATGGTAGACTTTATCCTGATGGTGTCATGGTAGACTTTATCCTGATGATGTTGTGGCAGACTTTAATCTGATGATGTCATGGCAGACTTTAATCTGATGATGTCATGGCGGACTTTATCCTGATTATCCTGATGATGTCATGGCAAACTTCAACCTGATGATGTCATGGCAGACTTTATCCTGATTATCCTGATGATGTCATGGCAGATTTTTACCTGATGATGTCAAGACGGACTTTTTCCTTGTAATCCTGATGATCCTTGTAATCCTGATGATGTCATGGCAGACTTTATCCTGATTTTCCTGATGATGTCATGGTAGACTTTATCCTGATGGTGTCATGGTAGACTTTATCCTGATGATGTTGTGGCAGATGTTAACCTGATGATGTCATGGCAGACTTTAACTTGATGATGTCATGGCAGACTTTATCCTTATGGTGTCATGGTAGACTTCAACCTTATGATGTCGTTGCAGACGTAAACCAGATGATATCATGGCAGACTTTATCCTGATGATGTTATGGGAGACTTTCACTTGACGCTGTCTTGGCAGACGTTAACCTGATGATGTCATGGCAGACTTTAACCTGATGATGTCATGCTAGACTTTATCCTGATTATCCTGATGATTTCATCCCAGACTTTCTCCTGATGATGTCATGGAAGACTTTAACCTGATGAAGTCATGGCAGACTTTTTCCTTGTAATCCTGATGATGTCATGGCAGACTTTATCCTGATTATCCTGATGATGTCATGGTAGACTTTATCCTGATGGTGTCATGGTAGACTTTATCCTGATGATGTTGTGGCAGACTTTAATCTGATGATGTCATGGCAGACTTTAATCTGATGATGTCATGGCAGACTTGATCCTGATTATCCTGATGATGTCATGGCAAACTTCAACCTGATGATGTCATGGCAGACTTTATCCTGATTATCCTGATGATGTCATGGCAGATTTTTACCTGATGATGTCAAGACGGACTTTTTCCTTGTAATCCTGATGATCCTTGTAATCCTGATGATGTCATGGCAGACTTTATCCTGACTATGGCAGACTTTAACCTGATGATGTCATGGCAGACTTTATTCTGATGGTGTCATGGTAGACGTTAACCTGATGATGTCATGGCAGACTTTATCCTGATTTTCCTGATGATGTCATGGTAGACTTTATCCTGATGGTGTCATGGTAGACTTTATCCTGATGATGTTGTGGCAGACTTTAATCTGATGATGTCATGGCAGACTTTATCCTGATTATCCTGATGATGTCATGGCAGACTTTAACCTGATGATGTCATGGCAGACTTTAACCTGATGATGTCATGGCGGACTTTATCCTGATTATCATGATGATGTCATGGCAGACTTTTACCTGATGATGTCAAGACGGACTTTTTCCTTGTAATCCTGATGATGTCATGGCAGACTTTATCCTGATTATCCTGATGATGTCATGGTAGACTTTATCCTGATGGTGTCATGGTAGACTTTATCCTGATGATATTGTGGCAGACTTTAATCTGATGATGTCATGGCAGACTTTAATCTGATGATGTCATGGCAGACTTTATCCTGATTATCCTGATGATGTCATGGCATACTTTAACCTGATGATGCCATGGCAGACTTTATCCTGATTATCCTGATGATGTCATGGCAGACTTTAATCTGATGATGTCATGGCAGACTTTAATCTGATGATTTCATCGCAGACTTTATCCTGATGATGTCATGGCAGACTTTATCCTGATGATGTCATGGCAGACTTAATCCTGAATATCCTGATGTCATGGTAGACTTTATCCTGAAGATGTCATGGCAAACTTTAACCTCATGATGTCATGGCAGAATTTTTCCTTGTAATCCTGATGATGTCATGGCAGACCTTATCCTGATGATCCTGATGATGTCATGGTAGACTGTATCCTAATGGTGTCATAGTAGACTTTATCCTGATGATGTTGTGGCAGACTTTAATCTGATGATGTCATGGCAGACTTTACCCTGATTATTCTGATGATGTCATGGCAGACTTTAACCTGATGATGTCATGGCAGACTTTATCCTGATTATCCTGATGATGTCATGGCAGACTTTATCCTGAAGATGTCATGGCAGACTTTAATCTGATGATGTCATGGCAGACTTTATCCTGATGATGTCATGGCAGACTTTATCCTGAATATCCTGATGTCATGATAGAATTTATCCTGAAGATGTCATGGCAGACTTTAACCTGATGATGTCATGGCAGACTTTATCCTGATGATGTCATGGCAGACTTTAACCTGATGACGTCATGGCAGACTTTATCCTGAATATCCTGATGTCATGATAGACTTTATCCTGAAGATGTCATGGCAGACTTTAACCTGATGATGTCATGGCAGACTTTATCCTGATGATGTCATGGCAGACTTTAACCTGATGACGTCATGGCAGACTTTATCCTGAATATCCTGATGTCATGGTAGACTTTGTCCTGAAGATGTCATGGCAGACATTAACCTCATGATGTCATGGCAGACTTTATCCTGATTATCCTGATGATGTCATGGCAAACTTCAACCTGATGATGTCATGGCAGACATTAACCTGATGATGTCATAGCAGACTTTAACCTGATGATGTCATGGCAGACTTTATCCTGATTATCCTGATGATGTCATGGCAGATTTTTACCTGATGATGTCAAGACGGACTTTTTCCTTGTAATCCTGATGATCCTTGTAGTCCTGATGATGTCATGGCAGACTTTATCCTGATTTTGGCAGACTTTAACCTGATGATCTCATGGCAGACTTTATCCTGATGGTGTCATGGTAGACGTTAACCTGATGATGTCATGGCAGACTTTATCCTGATTTTGGCAGACTTTAACCTGATGATCTCATGGCAGACTTTATCCTGATGGTGTCATGGTAGACTTTATCCTGATGGTGTCATGGTAGACTTTATCCTGATGATGTTGTGGCAGATGTTAACCTGATGATGTCATGGCAGACTTTAACTTGATGATGTCATGGCAGACTTTATCCTGATGGTGTCATGGTAGACTTCAACCTTATGATGTCGTTGCAGACGTAAACCAGATGATATCATGGCAGACTTTATCCTGATGATGTTATGGGAGACTTTCACTTGACGCTGTCTAGGCAGACGTTAACCTGATGATGTCATGGCAGACTTTAACCTGATGATGTCATGGTAGACTTTATCCTGATTATCCTGATGATTTCATGCCAGACTTTCTCCTGATGATGTCATGGAAGACTTTAACCTGATGAAGTCATGGCAGACTTTATCCTGATTATCCTGACGATGTCATGGCAGACTTTTACCTGATGATGTCAAGACGGACTTTTTCCTTGTAATCCTGATGATGTCATGGCAGACTTTATCCTGATTATCCTGATGATGTCATGGTAGACTTTATCCTGATGGTGTCATGGTAGACTTTATCCTGATGATGTTGTGGCAGACTTTAATCTGATGATGTCATGGCAGACTTTAATCTGATGATGTCATGGCAGACTTTATCCTGATTATCCTGATGATGTCATGGCAAACTTCAACCTGATGATGTCATGGCAGACTTTATCCTGATTATCCTGATGATGTCATGGCAGATTTTTACCTGATGATGTCAAGACGGACTTTTTCCTTGTAATCCTGATGATCCTTGTAATCCTGATGATGTCATGGCAGACTTTATCCTGATTTTCCTGATGATGTCATGGTAGACTTTATCCTGATGGTGTCATGGTAGACTTTATCCTGATGATGTTGTGGCAGATGTTAACCTGATGATGTCATGAAAGACTTTAACTTGATGATGTCATGGCAGACTTTATCCTGATGGTGTCATGGTAGACTTCAACCTTATGATGTCGTTGCAGACGTAAACCAGATGATATCATGGCAGACTTTATCCTGATGATGTTTTGGGAGACTTTCACTTGACGCTGTCTTGGCAGACGTTAACCTGATGATGTCATGGCAGACTTTAACCTGATGATGTCATGGTAGACTTTATCCTGATTATCCTGATGATTTCATGCCAGACTTTCTCCTGATGATGTCATGGAAGACTTTAACCTGATGAAGTCATGGCAGACTTTATCCTGATTATCCTGACGATGTCATGGCAGACTTTTACCTGATGATGTCAAGACGGACTTTTTCCTTGTAATCCTGATGATGTCATGGCAGACTTTATCCTGATTATCCTGATGATGTCATGGTAGACTTTATCCTGATGGTGTCATGGTAGACTTTATCCTGATGATGTTGTGGCAGACTTTAATCTGATGATGTCATGGCAGACTTTAATCTGATGATGTCATGGCAGACTTGATCCTGATTATCCTGATGATGTCATGGCAAACTTCAACCTGATGATGTCATGGCAGACTTTATCCTGATTATACTGATGATGTCATGGCAGATTTTTACCTGATGATGTCAAGACGGACTTTTTCCTTGTAATCCTGATGATCCTTGTAATCCTGATGATTTCATGGCAGACTTTATCCTGACTATGGCAGACTTTAACCTGATGATGTCATGGCAGACTTTATCCTGATGGTGTCATGGTAGACGTTAACCTGATGATGTCATGGCAGACTTTATCCTGATTTTCCTGATGATGTCATGGTAGACTTTATCCTGATGGTGTCATGGTAGACTTTATCCTGATGATGTTGTGGCAGATGTTAACCTGATGATGTCATGGCAGACTTTAACCTGATGATGTCATGGCAGACTTTAACCTGATGACGTCATGGCAGACTTTATCCTGAATATCCTGATGTCATGATAGACTTTATCCTGAAGATGTCATGGCAGACTTTAACCTGATGATGTCATGGCAGACTTTATCCTGATGATGTCATGGCAGACTTTAACCTGATGACGTCATGGCAGACTTTATCCTGAATATCCTGATGTCATGGTAGACTTTGTCCTGAAGATGTCATGGCAGACATTAACCTGATGATGTCATGGCAGACTTTATCCTGATTATCCTGATGATGTCATAGCAAACTTCAACCTGATGATGTCATGGCAGACATTAACCTGATGATGTCATAGCAGACTTTAACCTGATGATGTCATGGCAGACTTTATCCTGATGGTGTCATGGTAGACGTTAACCTGATGATGTCATGGCAGACTTTAACCTGATGATGTCATGGGAGACTTTCACTTGATGCTGTCTTGGCAGACGTTAACCTGATGATGTCATGGCAGACTTTAACCTGATGATGTCATGGTAGACTTTATACTGATTATCCTGATGATTTCATGCCAGACTTTCTCCTGATGATGTCATGGCAGACTTTAACCTGATGATGTCATGGCAGACTTTAACCTGATGATGTCATGGCAGACTTTATCCTGATTATCCTGATGATGTCATGGCAGACTTTTACCTGATGATGTCAAGACGGATTTTTTCCTCGTAATCCTGATGATGTCATGGTAGACTTTATCCTGATGGTGTCATGGTAGACTTTATCCTGATGATGTTGTGGCAGACTTTAATCTGATGATGTCATGGCAGACTTTAATCTGATGATGTCATGGCAGACATTATCCTGATTATCCTGATGATGTCATGGCAGACTTTAACGTGATGATGCCATGGCAGACTTTATCCTGATTATCCTGATGATGTCATGGCAGACTTTAATCTGATGATGTCATGGCAGACTTTAATCTGATGATTTCATCGCAGACTTTATCCTGATGATGTCATGGCAGACTTTATCCTGATGATGTCATGGCAGACTTTATCCTGAATATCCTGATGTCATGGTAGACTTTATCCTGAAGATGTCATGGCAAACTTTAACCTCATGATGTCATGGCAGACTTTATCCTGATGATGTCATGGCAGAATTTTTCCTTGTAATCCTGATGATGTCATGGCAGACCTTATCCTGATTATCCTGATGATGTCATGGTAGACTGTATCCTAATGGTGTCATGGTAGACTTTATCCTGATGATGTTGTGGCAGACCTTAACTTGATGATGTCATGGCAGACTTTATCCTGATGGTGTCATGGTAGACTTCAACCTTATGATGTCGTTGCAGACGTAAACCAGATGATATCATGGCAGACTTTATCCTGATGATGTTATGGGAGACTTTCACTTGACGCTGTCTTGGCAGACGTTAACCTGATGATGTCATGGCAGACTTTAACCTGATGATGTCTTGGTAGACTTTATCCTGATTATCCTGATGATTTCATGCCAGACTTTCTCCTGATGATGTCATGGCAGACTTTAACCTGATGATGTCATGGCAGACTTTATCCTGATTGTCCTGACGATGTCATGGCAGACTTTTACCTGATGATGTCAAGACGGACTTTTTCCTTGTAATCCTGATGATGTCATGGCAGACTTTATCCTGATTATCCTGATGATGTCATGGTAGACTTTATCCTGATGGTGTAATGGTAGACTTTATCCTGATGATGTTGTGGCAGACTTTAATCTGATGATGTCATGGCAGACTTTAATCTGATGATGTCATAGCAGACTTTATCCTGATTATCCTGATGATGTCATGGCAAACTTCAACCTGATGATGTCATGGCAGACTTTAACCTGATGATGTCATAGCAGACTTTAACCTGATGATGTCATGGCAGACGTTATCCTGATTATCCTGATGATGTCATGGCAGATTTTTACCTGATGATGTCAAGACGGACTTTTTCCTTGTAATCCTGATGATCCTTGTATTCCTGATGATGTCATGGCAGACTTTATCCTGACTATGGCAGACTTTAACCTGATGATGTCATGGCAGACTTTATCCTGTTGGTGTCATGGTAGACGTTAACCTGATGATGTCATGGCAGACTTTATCCTGATTTTCCTGATGATGTCATGGTAGACTTTATCCTGATGGTGTCATGGTAGACTTTATCCTGATGATGTTGTGGCAGATGTTAACCTGATGATGTCATGGCAGACTTTAACCTGATGATGTCATGGCAGACTTTATCCTGATGGTGACATGGTAGACTTTAACCTTATGATGTCGTGGCAGACGTAAACCAGATGATGTCATGGCAGACTTTAACCTGATGATGTCATGGGAGACTTTCACTTGATGCTGTCTTGGCAGACGTTAACCTGATGATGTCATGGCAGACTTTAACCTGATGATGTCATTGTAGACTTTATCCTGATTATCCTGATGATTTCATGCCAGACTTTCTCCTGATGATGTCATGGCAGACTTTAACCTGATGATGTCATGGCAGACTTTAACCTGATGATGTCATGGCAGACTTTATCCTGATTATCCTGATGATCTCATGGCAGACTTTTACCTGATGATGTCAAGACGGATTTTTTCCTCGTAATCCTGATCATGTCATGGCAGACTTTATCCTGATAATCCTGATGATGTCATGGTAGACTTTATCCTGATGGTGTCATGGTAGACTTTATCCTGATGATGTTGTGGCAGACTTTAATCTGATGATGTCATGGCAGACTTTAATCTGATGATGTCATGGCAGACTTTATCCTGATTATCCTGATGATGTCGTGGCAGACTTTAACGTGATGATGCGATGGCAGACTTTATCCTGATTATCCTGATGATGTCATGGCAGACTTTATCCTGATGGTGTCATGGTAGACTTTATCCTGATGATGTTGTGGCAGACTTTAATCTGATGATGTCATGGCAGACTTTATCGTGATTATCCTGATGATGTCATGGCAGACTTTAACCTGATGATGTCATGGCAGACTTTATCCTGATTATCCTGATGATGTCATGGCAGACTTTATCCTGATGATGTCATGGCAGACTTTAATCTGATGATGTCATGGCAGACTTTAACCTGATGATTTCATCGCAGACTTTATCCTGATGATGTCATGGCAGACTTTATCCTGAATATCCTGATGTCATAATAGACTTTATCCTGAAGATGTCATGGCAGACTTTAACCTGATGATGTCATGGCAGACTTTAACCTGATGACGTCATGGCAGACTTTATCCTGAATATCCTGATGTCATGGTAGACTTTATCCTGATGGTGTCATGGTAGACTTTAACCTTATGATGTCGTGGCAGACGTAAACCAGATGATGTCATGGCAGACTTTAACCTGATGATTTCATGGGAGACTTTCACTTGATGCTGTCTTGGCAGACGTTAACCTGATGATGTCATGGCAGGCTTTAACCTGATGATGTCATGGCAGACTTTATCCTGATTATCCTGATGATGTCATGGCAGACTTTTACCTGATGATGTCAAGACGGATTTTTTCCTCGTAATCCTGATGATGTCATGGTAGACTTTATCCTGATGGTGTCATGGTAGACTTTATCCTGATGATGTTGTGGCAGACTTTAATCTGATGATGTCATGGCAGACTTTAATCTGATGATGTCATGGCAGACTTTATCCTGATTATACTGATGATGTCATGGCAGACTTTAACGTGATGATGCCATGGCAGGCTTTATCCTGATTATCCTGATGATGTCATGGTAGACTTTATCCCGATGGTGTCATGGTAGACTTTATCCTGATGATGTTGTGGCAGACTTTAATCTGATGATGTCATGGCAGACTTTATCCTAATTATCCTGATGATGTCATGGCAGACTTTAACCTGATGATGTCATGGCAGACTTTATCCTGATTATCCTGATGATGTCATGGCAGACTTAATCCTGATGATGTCATTGCAGACTTTAACCTGATGACGTCATGGCAGACTTTATCCTGAATATCCTGATGTCATGGTAAACTTTGTCCTGAAGATGTCATGGCAGACTTTAACCTGATGATGTCATGGCTGACTTTATCCTGATTATTCTGATGATGTCATGGCAAACTTCAACCTGATGATGTCATGGCAGACTTTAACCTGATGATGTCATAGCAGACTTTAACCTGATATTCCTGATGATGTCATGGCAGACTTTATCCTGATAATCCTGATGATGTCATGGCAGAATTTATACTGATGATGTCATGGCAGACTTTATCCTCATTATCCTGATGATGTCATGGCATATTCTATCGTGATGATGTCATGGCAGACTTTAACCTGATGATGTCATGGCAGACTTTAACCTGATGATGTCATGGCGGACTTTTTCCTGATTATCCTGATGATGTCATGGCAGACTTTTACCTGATGATGTCAAGACGGACTTTTTCCTTGTAATCCTGATGATGTCATGGCAGACTTTATCCTGATTATCCTGATGATGTCATGGTAGACTTTATCCTGATGGTGTCATGGTAGACTTTATCCTGATGATGTTGTGGCAGACTTTAATCTGATGATGTCATGGCAGACTTTAATCTGATGATGTCATGGCAGACTTTATCCTGATTATCCTGATGATGTCATGGCATACTTTAACCTGATGATGCCATGGCAGACTTTATCCTGATTATCCTGATGATGTCATGGCAAACTTTAATCTGATGATGTCATGGCAGACTTTAATCTGATGATTTCATCGCAGACTTTATCCTGATGATGTCATGGCAGACTTTATCCTGAATATCCTGATGTCATGGTAGACTTTATCCTGAAGATGTCATGGCAAACTTTAACCTCATGATGTCATGGCAGACTTTATCCTGATGATGTCATGGCAGAATTTTTCCTTGTAATCCTGATGATGTCATGGCAGACCTTATCCTGATGATCCTGATGATGTCATGGTAGACTGTATCCTAATGGTGTCATGGTAGACTTTATCCTGATGATGTTGTGGCAGACTTTAATCTGATGATGTCATGGCAGACTTTACCCTGATTATTCTGATGATGTCATGGCAGACATTAACCTGATGATGTCATGGCAGACTTTATCCTGATTATCCTGATGATGTCATGGCAGACTTTATCCTGAAGATGTCATGGCAGACTTTAATCTGATGATGTCATGGCAGACTTTATCCTGATGATGTCATGGCAGACTTTATCCTGAATATCCTGATGTCATGATAGACTTTATCCTGAAGATGTCATGGCAGACTTTAACCTGATGATGTCATGGCAGACTTTATCCTGAAGATGTCATGGCAGACTTTAACCTGATGACGTCATGGCAGACTTTATCCTGAATATCCTGATGTCATGATAGACTTTATCCTGAAGATGTCATGGCAGACTTTAACCTGATGATGTCATGGCAGACTTTATCCTGATGATGTCATGGCAGACTTTAACCTGATGACGTCATGGCAGACTTTATCCTGAATATCCTGATGTCATGGTAGACTTTGTCCTGATTATCCTGATGATGTCATGGCAGACTTTAACGTGATGATGCGATGGCAGACTTTATCCTGATTATCCTGATTATGTCATGGTAGACTTTATCCTGATTGTGTCATGGTAGACTTTATCCTGATGATGTTGTGGCAGACTTTAATCTGATGATGTCATGGCAGACTTGATCCTGATTATCCTGATGATGTCATGGCAGACTTTAACCTGATGATGTCATGGCAGACTTTATCCTGATTATCCTGATGATGTCATGGCAGACTTTATCCTGATGATGTCATGGCAGACTTTAATCTGATGATGTCATGGCAGACTTTAACCTGATGATTTCATCGCAGACTTTAACCTGATGACGTCATGGCAGACTTTATCCTGAATATCCTGATGTCATGGTAGACTTTGTCCTGATGGTGTCATGGTAGACTTTAACCTTATGATGTCGTGGCAGAAGTAAACCAGATGATGTCATGGCAGACTTTAACCTGATGATGTCATGGGAGACTTTCACTTGATGCTGTCTTGGCAGACGTTAACCTGATGATATCATGGCAGACTTTAACCTGATGATGTCATGGTAGACTTTATCCTGATTATCCTGATGATTTCATGCCAGACTTTCTCCTGATGATGTCATGGCAGATTTTAACCTGATGATGTCATGGCAGACTTTAACCTGATGATGTCATGGCAGACTTTATCCTGATTATCCTGATGATGTCATGGCAGACTTTTACCTGATGATGTCAAGACGGATTTTTTCCTCGTAATCCTGATGATGTCATGGTAGACTTTATCCTGATGGTGTCATGGTAGACTTTATCCTGATGATGTTGTGGCAGACTTTAATCT
Organism: Symphodus melops; assembly: GCF_947650265.1. Lineage (NCBI taxonomy): Eukaryota > Metazoa > Chordata > Actinopteri > Labriformes > Labridae > Symphodus > Symphodus melops. Next base: position 27,533,295 of record NC_136691.1, read on the forward strand.
GATGATGTCATGGCAGACTTTAATCTGATGATGTCATGGCAGACTTTATCCTGATTATCCTGATGATGTCATGGCAGACTTTAACGTGATGATACCATGGCAGACTTTATCCTGATTATCCTGATGATGTCATGATAGACTTTATCCCGATGGTGTCATGGTAGACTTTATCCTGATGATGTTGTGGCAGACTTTAATCTGATGATGTCATGGCACACTTTATCCTGATTATCCTGATGATGTCATGGCAGACTTTAACTTGAAGATGTCATGGCAAACTTTATCCTGATTATCCTGATGATGTCATGGCAGACTTTAATCTGATGATGTCATGGCAGACTTTAATCTGATGATTTCATCGCAGACTTTATCCTGATGATGTCATGGCAGACTTTATCCTGATGATGTCATGGCAGACTTTATCCTGAATATCCTGATGTCATGGTAGACTTTATCCTGAAGATGTCATGGCAAACTTTAACCTCATGATGTCATGGCAGACTTTATCCTGATGATGTCATGGCAGAATTTTTCCTTGTAATCCTGATGATGTCATGGCAGACCTTATCCTGATTATCCTGATGATGTCATGGTAGACTGTATCCTAATGGTGTCATGGTAGACTTTATCCTGATGATGTTGTGGCAGACTTTAACTTGATGATGTCATGGCAGACTTTATCCTGATGGTGTCATGGTAGACTTCAACCTTATGATGTCGTTGCAGACGTAAACCAGATGATATCATGGCAGACTTTATCCTAATGATGTTATGGGAGACTTTCACTTGACGCTGTCTTGGCAGACGTTAACCTGATGATGTCATGGCAGACTTTAACCTGATGATGTCATGGTAGACTTTATCCTGATTATCCTGATGATTTCATGCCAGACTTGCTCCTGATGATGTCATGGCAGACTTTAACCTGATGATGTCATGGCAGACTTTATCCTGATTATCCTGACGATGTCATGGCAGACTTTTACCTGATGATGTCAAGACGGACTTTTTCCTTGTAATCCTGATGATGTCATGGCAGACTTTATCCTGATGGTGTCATGGTAGACTTTATCCTGATGATGTTGTGGCAGACTTTAATCTGATGATGTCATGGCAGACTTTAATCTGATGATGTCATAGCAGACTTTATCCTGATTATCCTGATGATGTCATGGCAAACTTCAACCTGATGATGTCATGGCAGACTTTAACCTGATGATGTCATAGCAGACTTTAACCTGATGATGTCATGGCAGACGTTATCCTGATTATCCTGATGATGTCATGGCAGATTTTTACCTGATGATGTCAAGACGGACTTTTTCCTTGTAATCCTGATGATCCTTGTAATCCTGATGATGTCATGGCAGACTTTATCCTGACTATGGCAGACTTTAACCTGATGATGTCATGGCAGACTTTATCCTGTTGGTGTCATGGTAGACGTTAACCTGATGATGTCATGGCAGACTTTATCCTGATTTTCCTGATGATGTCATGGTAGACTTTATCCTGATGGTGTCATGGTAGACTTTATCCTGATGATGTTGTGGCAGATGTTAACCTGATGATGTCATGGCAGACTTTAACCTGATGATGTCATGGCAGACTTTATCCTGATGGTGTCATGGTAGACTTTAACCTTATGATGTCGTGGCAGACGTAAACCAGATGATGTCATGGCAGACTTTAACCTGATGATGTCATGGGAGACTTTCACTTGATGCTGTCTTGGCAGACGTTAACCTGATGATGTCATGGCAGACTTTAACCTGATGATGTCATGGTAGACTTTATCCTGATTATCCTGATGATGTAATGGCAGACTTTATCCTGAATATCCTGATGTCATGATAGACTTTATCCTGAAGATGTCATGGCAGACTTTAACCTGATGATGTCATAGCAGACTTTAACCTGATTATGTCATGTCAGACTTTATCCTGATTATCCTGATGATGTCATGGTAGACTTTATACTGATGGTGTCATGGTAGACTTTATCCTGATGATGTTGTGGCAGACTTTAATCTGATGATGTCATGGCAGACTTTATCCTGATTATCCTGATGATGTCATGGCATACTTTATCCTGATGATGTCATGGCAGACTTTATCCTGATTATCCTGATGATGTCACGGCAGACTTTATCAAGATGGTGTCATGGCAGACTTTAATCTGATGATGTCATAGCAGACTTTAACCTGATGATTTCATCGCAGACTTTATCCTGATGATGTCATGGCATACTTTATCCTGATGATTTCATGGCAGACTTTATCCTGAATATCCTGATGTCATGATAGACTTTATCCTGAAGATGTCATGGCAGACTTTAACCTGATGATGTCATGGCAGACTTTATCCTGATGATGTCATGGCAGACTTTAACCTGATGACGTCATGGCAGACTTTATCCTGATTATCCTGATGATGTCATGGCATACTTTATCCTGATGATGTCATGGCAGACTTTATCCTGAATATCCTGATGTCATGATAGACTTCATCCTGAAGATGTCATGGCAGACTTTAACCTGATGATGTCATGGCAGACTTTATCCTGATTATCCTGATGATGTCATGGCAAACTTCAACCTGATGATGTCATGGCAGACTTTAACCTGATGATGTCATAGCAGACTTTAACCTGATTATGTCATGTCAGACTTTATCCTGATTATCCTGATGATGTCATGGTAGACTTTATCCTGATGGTGTCATGGTAGACTTTATCCTGATGATGTTGTGGCAGACTTTAATCTGATGATGTCATGGCAGACTTTATCCTGATAATCCTGATGATGTCATGGCAGACTTTGACCTGATGATGTCATGGCAGACTTTATCCTGATTATCCTGATGATGTCATGGTAGACTTTATCCTGATGATGTTGTGGCAGACTTTAATCTGATGATGTCATGGCAGACTTTACCCTGATTATTCTGATGATGTCATGGCAGACTATAACCTGATGATGTCATGGCAGACTTTATCATGATTATCCTGATGATGTCATGGCAGACTTTATCCTGAAGATGTCATGGCAGACTTTAATCTGATGATGTCATGGCAGACTTTATCCTGATGATGTCATGGCAGACTTTATCCTGAATATCCTGATGTCATGATAGACTTTATCCTGAAGATGTCATGGCAGACTTTAACCTGATGATGTCATGGCAGACTTTATCCTGATGATGTCATGGCAGACTTTAACCTGATGACGTCATGGCAGACTTTATCCTGAATATCCTGATGTCATGATAGACTTTATCCTGAAGATGTCATGGCAGACTTTAACCTGATGATGTCATGGCAGACTTTATCCTGATGATGTCATGGCAGACTTGAACCTGATGACGTCATGGCAGACTTTATCCTGAATATCCTGATGTCATGGTAGACTTTGTCCTGATTATCCTGATGATGTCATGGCAGACTTTAACGTGATGATGCGATGGCAGACTTTATCCTGATTATCCTGATTATGTCATGGTAGACTTTATCCTGATGGTGTCATGGTAGACTTTATCCTGATGATGTTGTGGCAGACTTTAATCTGATGATGTCATGGCAGACTTTATCCTGATTATCCTGATGATGTCATCGCAGACTTTAACCTGATGATGTCATGGCAGACTTTATCCTGATTATCCTGATGATGTCATGGCAGATTTTATCCTGATGATGTCATGGCAGACTTTAATCTGATGATGTCATGGCAGACTTTAACCTGATGATTTCATCCCAGACTTTATCCTGATGATGTCATGGCAGACTTTATCCTGAATATCCTGATGTCATGATAGACTTTATCCTGAAGATGTCATGGCAGACTTTAACCTGATGATGTCATGGCGGACTTTAACCTGATGACGTCATGGCAGACTTTATCCTGAATATCCTGATGTCATGGTAGACTTTGTCCTGATGGTGTCATGGTAGACTTTAACCTTATGATGTCGTGGCAGAAGTAAACCAGATGATGTCATGGCAGACTTTAACCTGATGATGTCATGGGAGACTTTCACTCGATGCTGTCTTGGCAGACGTTAACCTGATGATGTCATGGCAGACTTTAACCTGATGATGTCATGGTAGACTTTATCCTGATTATCCTGATGATTTCATGCCAGACTTTCTCCTGATGATGTCATGGCAGACTTTCACCTGATGATGTCACGGCAGACTTTAACCTGATGATGTCATGGCAGACTTTTACCTGATGATGTCAAGACGGATTTTCTCCTCGTAATCCTGATGATGTCATGGTAGACTTTATCCTGATGGTGTCATGGTAGACTTTATCCTGATGATGTTGTGGCAGACTTTAATCTGATAATGTCATGGCAGACTTTAATCTGATGATGTCATGGCAGACTTTATCCTGATTATCCTGATGATGTCATGGCAGACTTTAACGTGATGATGCCATGGCAGACTTTATCCTGATTATCCTGATGATGTCATGATAGACTTTATCCCGATGGTGTCATGGTAGACTTTATCCTGATGATGTTGTGGCAGACTTTAATCTGATGATGTCATGGCACACTTTATCCTGAATATCCTGATGATGTCATGGCAGACTTTAACTTGATGATGTCATGGCAAACTTTATCCTGATTATCCTGATGATGTCATGGCAGACTTAATCCTGATGATGTCATGGCAGACTTTAATCTGATGATGTCATGGCAGACTTTAATCTGATGATTTCATCGCAGACTTTATCCTGATGATGTCATGGCAGACTTTATCCTGATGATGTCATGGCAGACTTTATCCTTAATATCCTGATGTCATGGTAGACTTCATCCTGAAGATGTCATGGCAAACTTTAACCTCATGATGTCATGGCAGACTTTATCCTGATGATGTCATGGCAGAATTTTTCCTTGTAATCCTGATGATGTCATGGCAGACCTTATCCTGATTATCCTGATGATGTCATGGTAGACTGTATCCTAATGGTGTCATGGTAGACTTTATCCTGATGATGTTGTGGCGGACTTTAACTTGATGATGTCATGGCAGACTTTATCCTGATGGTGTCATGGTAGACTTCAACCTTATGATGTCGTTGCAGACGTAAACCAGATGATATCATGGCAGACTTTAACCTGATGATGTCATGGTAGACTTTATCCTGATTATCCTGATGATTTCATGCCAGACTTTCTCCTGATGATGTCATGGCAGACTTTAACCTGATTATCCTGACGATGTCATGGCAGACTTTTACCTGATGATGTCAAGACGGACTTTTTCCTTGTAATCCTGATGATGTCATGGCAGACTTTATCCTGATTATCCTGATGATGTCATGGTAGACTTTATCCTGATGATGTCATGGCAAACTTCAACCTGATGATGTCATGGCAGACTTTAACCTGATGATGTCATAGCAGACTTTAACCTGATGATGTCATGGCAGACTTTATCCTGATTATCCTGATGATGTCATGGCAGATTTTTACCTGATGATGTCAAGACGGACTTTTTCCTTGTAATCCTGATGATCCTTGTAATCCTGATGATGTCATGGCAGACTTTATCCTGACTATGGCAGACTTTAACCTGATGACGTCATGGCAGACTTTATCCTGTTGGTGTCATAGTAGACGTTAACCTGATGATGTCATGGCAGACTTTATCCTGATTTTCCTGATGATGTCATGGTAGACTTTTTCCTGATGGTGTCATGGTAGACTTTATCCTGATGATGCTGTGGCAGATGTTAACCTGATGATGTCATGGCAGACTTTAACCTGATGATGTCATGGCAGACTTTATCCTGATGGTGTCATGGTAGACTTTAACCTTATGATGTCGTGGCAGACGTAAACCAGATGATGTCATGGCAGACTTTAACCTGATGATGTCATGGGAGACTTTCACTTGATGCTGTCTTGGCAGACGTTAACCTGATGATGTCATGGCAGACTTCAACCTGATGATGTCATGGTAGACTTTATCCTGATTATCCTGATGATTTCATGCCAGACTTTCTCCTGATGATGTCATGGCAGACTTTAACCTGATGATGTCATGGCAGACTTTAACCTGATGATGTCATGGCAGACTTTATCCTGATTATCCTGATGATGTCATGGCAGACTTTTACCTGATGATGTCAAGACGGATTTTTTCCTCGTAATCCTGATCATGTCATGGCAGACTTTATCCTGATAATCCTGATGATGTCATGGTAGACTTTATCCTGATGGTGTCATGGTAGACTTTATCCTGATGATGTTGTGGCAGACTTTAATCTGATGATGTCATGGCAGACTTTAATCTGATGATGTCATGGCAGACTTTAACCTGATGATTCCATCACAGACTTTATCCTGATGATGTCATGGAATACTTTATACTGATGATGTCATGGCAGACTTTATCCTGAATATCCTGATGTCATGATAGACTTTATCCTGAAGATGTCATGGCAGACTTTAATCTGATGATGTCATGGCAGACTTTATCCTGATGATGTCATGGCAGACTTTAACCTGATGACGTCATGGCAGACTTTATCCTGAATATCCTGATGTCATGGTAAACTTTGTCCTGAAGATGTCATGGCAGACTTTAACCTGATGATGTCATGGCTGACTTTATCCTGATTATTCTGATGATGTCATGGCAAACTTCAACCTGATGATGTCATGGCAGACTTTAACCTGATGATGTCATAGCAGACTTTAACCTGATATTCCTGATGATGTCATGGCAGACTTTATCCTGATAATCCTGATGATGTCATGGCAGAATTTATCCTGATGATGTCATGGCAGACTTTATCCTCATTATCCTGATGATGTCATGGCATATTCTATCGTGATGATGTCATGGCAGACTTCCTCCTGGTGATGTCATGGCAGACTTTATCCTGATAAATCCTGATGATGTCAAGGCAGACTTAAACCTGATGATGTCATGGTAGACTTTATCCTGATTATCCTGATGATTTCATGCCAGACTTTCTCCTGATGATGTCATGGCAGACTTTAACCTGATGATGTCATGGCAGACTTTAACCTGATGATGTCATGGCGGACTTTATCCTGATTATCCTGATGATGTCATGGCAGACTTTTACCTGATGATGTCAAGACGGACTTTTTCCTTGTAATCCTGATGATGTCATGGCAGACTTTATCCTGATTATCCTGATGATGTCATGGTAGACTTTATCCTGATGGTGTCATGGTAGACTTTATCCTGATGATGTTGTGGCAGATGTTAACCTGATGATGTCATGGCAGACTTTAACCTGATGATGTCATGGCAGACTTTATCCTGATGGTGTCATGGTAGACTTTAACCTTATGATGTCGTGGCAGACGTAAACCAGATGATGTCATGGCAGACTTTAACCTGATGATGTCATGGGAGACTTTCACTTGATGCTGTCTTGGCAGACGTTAACCTGATGATGTCATGGCAGACTTTAACCTGATGATGTCATGGTAGACTTTATCCTGATTATCCTGATGATGTAATGGCAGACTTTATCCTGAATATCCTGATGTCATGATAGACTTTATCCTGAAGATGTCATGGCAGACTTTAACCTGATTATGTCATGTCAGACTTTATCCTGATTATCCTGATGATGTCATGGTAGACTTTATACTGATGGTGTCATGGTAGACTTTATCCTGATGATGTTGTGGCAGACTTTAATCTGATGATGTCATGGCAGACTTTATCCTGATTATCCTGATGATGTCATGGCATACTTTATCCTGATGATGTCATGGCAGACTTTATCCTGATTATCCTGATGATGTCACGGCAGACTTTATCATGATGGTGTCATGGCAGACTTTAATCTGATGATGTCATAGCAGACTTTAACCTGATGATTTCATCGCAGACTTTATCCTGATGATGTCATGGCATACTTTATCCTGATGATGTCATGGCAGACTTTATCCTGAATATCCTGATGTCATGATAGACTTTATCCTGAAGATGTCATGGCAGACTTTAACCTGATGATGTCATGGCAGACTTTATCCTGATGATGTCATGGCAGACTTTAACCTGATGACGTCATGGCAGACTTTATCCTGATTATCCTGATGATGTCATGGCATACTTTATCCTGATGATGTCATGGCAGACTTTATCCTGAATATCCTGATGTCATGATAGACTTCATCCTGAAGATGTCATGGCAGACTTTAACCTGATGATGTCATGGCAGACTTTATCCTGATTATCCTGATGATGTCATGGCAAACTTCAACCTGATGATGTCATGGCAGACTTTAACCTGATGATGTCATAGCAGACTTTAACCTGATTATGTCATGTCAGACTTTATCCTGATTATCCTGATGATGTCATGGTAGACTTTATCCTGATGGTGTCATGGTAGACTTTATCCTGATGATGTTGTGGCAGACTTTAATCTGATGATGTCATGGCAGACTTTATCCTGATAATCCTGATGATGTCATGGCAGACTTTGACCTGATGATGTCATGGCAGACTTTATCCTGATTATCCTGATGATGTCATGGTAGACTTTATCCTGATGATGTTGTGGCAGACTTTAATCTGATGATGTCATGGCAGACTTTACCCTGATTATTCTGATGATGTCATGGCAGACTATAACCTGATGATGTCATGGCAGACTTTATCATGATTATCCTGATGATGTCATGGCAGACTTTATCCTGAAGATGTCATGGCAGACTTTAATCTGATGATGTCATGGCAGACTTTATCCTGATGATGTCATGGCAGACTTTATCCTGAATATCCTGATGTCATGATAGACTTTATCCTGAAGATGTCATGGCAGACTTTAACCTGATGATGTCATGGCAGACTTTATCCTGATGATGTCATGGCAGACTTTAACCTGATGACGTCATGGCAGACTTTATCCTGAATATCCTGATGTCATGATAGACTTTATCCTGAAGATGTCATGGCAGACTTTAACCTGATGATGTCATGGCAGACTTTATCCTGATGATGTCATGGCAGACTTGAACCTGATGACGTCATGGCAGACTTTATCCTGAATATCCTGATGTCATGGTAGACTTTGTCCTGATTATCCTGATGATGTCATGGCAGACTTTAACGTGATGATGCGATGGCAGACTTTATCCTGATTATCCTGATTATGTCATGGTAGACTTTATCCTGATGGTGTCATGGTAGACTTTATCCTGATGATGTTGTGGCAGACTTTAATCTGATGATGTCATGGCAGACTTTATCCTGATTATCCTGATGATGTCATGGCAGACTTTAACCTGATGATGTCATGGCAGACTTTATCCTGATTATCCTGATGATGTCATGGCAGACTTTATCCTGATGATGTCATGGCAGACTTTAATCTGATGATGTCATGGCAGACTTTAACCTGATGATTTCATCGCAGACTTTAACCTGATGACGTCATGGCAGACTTTATCCTGAATATCCTGATGTCATGGTAGACTTTGTCCTGATGGTGTCATGGTAGACTTTAACCTTATGATGTCGTGGCAGAAGTAAACCAGATGATGTCATGGCAGACTTTAACCTGATGATGTCATGGGAGACTTTCACTTGATGCTGTCTTGGCAGACGTTAACGTGATGATGTCATGGCAGACTTTAACCTGATGATGTCATGGTAGACTTTATCCTGATTATCCTGATGATTTCATGCCAGACTTTCTCCTGATGATGTCATGGCAGACTTTAACCTGATGATGTCATGGCAGACTTTAACCTGATGATGTCATGGCAGACTTTATCCTGATTATCCTGATGATGTCATGGCAGACTTTTACCTGATGATGTCAAGACGGATTTTTTCCTCGTAATCCTGATGATGTCATGGTAGACTTTATCCTGATGGTGTCATGGTAGACTTTATCCTGATGATGTTGTGGCAGACTTTAATCTGATGATGTCATGGCAGACTTTAATCTGATGATGTCATGGCAGACTTTATCCTGATTATCCTGATGATGTCATGGCAGACTTTAACGTGATGATGCCATGGCAGACTTTATCCTGATTATCCTGATGATGTCATGGCAGACTTTTACCTGATGATGTCAAGACGGATTTTTTCCTCGTAATCCTGATCATGTCATGGCAGACTTTATCCTGATAATCCTGATGATGTCATGGTAGACTTTATCCTGATGGTGTCATGGTAGACTTTATCCTGATGATGTTGTGGCAGACTTTAATCTGATGATGTCATGGCAGACTTTAATCTGATGATGTCATGGCAGACTTTAACCTGATGATTCCATCACAGACTTTATCCTGATGATGTCATGGCATACTTTATACTGATGATGTCATGGCAGACTTTATCCTGAATATCCTGATGTCATGATAGACTTTATCCTGAAGATGTCATGGCAGACTTTAATCTGATGATGTCATGGCAGACTTTATCCTGATGATGTCATGGCAGACTTTAACCTGATGACGTCATGGCAGACTTTATCCTGAATATCCTGATGTCATGGTAAACTTTGTCCTGAAGATGTCATGGCAGACTTTAACCTGATGATGTCATGGCTGACTTTATCCTGATTATTCTGATGATGTCATGGCAAACTTCAACCTGATGATGTCATGGCAGACTTTAACCTGATGATGTCATAGCAGACTTTAACCTGATATTCCTGATGATGTCATGGCAGACTTTATCCTGATAATCCTGATGATGTCATGGCAGAATTTATCCTGATGATGTCATGGCAGACTTTATCCTCATTATCCTGATGATGTCATGGCATATTCTATCGTTATGATGTCATGGCAGACTTCCTCCTGGTGATGTCATGGCAGACTTTATCCTGATAAATCCTGATGATGTCAAGGCAGACTTAAACCTGATGATGTCATGGTAGACTTTATCCTGATTATCCTGATGATTTCATGCCAGACTTTCTCCTGATGATGTCATGGCAGACTTTAACCTGATGATGTCATGGCAGACTTTAACCTGATGATGTCATGGCGGACTTTATCCTGATTATCCTGATGATGTCATGGCAGACTTTTACCTGATGATGTCAAGACGGACTTTTTCCTTGTAATCCTGATGATGTCATGGCAGACTTTATCCTGATTATCCTGATGATGTCATGGTAGACTTTATCCTGATGGTGTCATGGTAGACTTTATCCTGATGATGTTGTGGCAGACTTTAATCTGATGATGTCATGGCAGACTTTAATCTGATGATGTCATGGCAGACTTTATCCTGATTATCCTGATGATGTCATGGCATACTTTAACCTGATTATGCCATGGCAGACTTTATCCTGATTATCCTGATGATGTCATGGCAAACTTTAATCTGATGATGTCATGGCAGACTTTAATCTGATGATTTCATCGCAGACTTTATCCTGATGATGTCATGGCAGACTTTATCCTGATGATGTCATGGCAGACTTTATCCTGAATATCCTGATGTCATGGTAGACTTTATCCTGAAGATGTCATGGCAAACTTTAACCTCATGATGTCATGGCAGACTTTATCCTGATGATGTCATGGCAGAATTTTTCCTTGTAATCCTGATGATGTCATGGCAGACCTTATCCTGATGATCCTGATGATGTCATGGTAGACTGTATCCTAATGGTGTCATGGTAGACTTTATCCTGATGATGTTGTGGCAGACTTTAATCTGATGATGTCATGGCAGACTTTACCCTGATTATTCTGATGATGTCATGGCAGACTTTAACCTGATGATGTCATGGCAGACTTTATCCTGATTATCCTGATGATGTCATGGCAGACTTTATCCTGAAGATGTCATGGCAGACTTTAATCTGATGATGTCATGGCAGACTTTATCCTGATGATGTCATGGCAGACTTTATCCTGAATATCCTGATGTCATGATAGACTTTATCCTGAAGATGTCATGGCAGACTTTAACCTGATGATGTCATGGCAGACTTTATCCTGATGATGTCATGGCAGACTTTAACCTGATGACGTCATGGCAGACTTTATCCTGAATATCCTGATGTCATGATAGACTTTATCCTGAAGATGTCATGGCAGACTTTAACCTGATGATGTCATGGCAGACTTTATCCTGATGATGTCATGGCAGACTTTAACCTGATGACGTCATGGCAGACTTTATCCTGAATATCCTGATGTCATGGTAGACTTTGTCCTGATTATCCTGATGATGTCATGGCAGACTTTAACGTGATGATGCGATGGCAGACTTTATCCTGATTATCCTGATTATGTCATGGTAGACTTTATCCTGATGGTGTCATGGTAGACTTTATCCTGATGATGTTGTGGCAGACTTTAATCTGATGATGTCATGGCAGACTTTATCCTGATTATCCTGATGATGTCATGGCAGACTTTAACCTGATGATGTCATGGCAGACTTTATCCTGATTATCCTGATGATGTCATGGCAGACTTTATCCTGATGATGTCATGGCAGACTTTAATCTGATGATGTCATGGCAGACTTTAACCTGATGATTTCATCGCAGACTTTAACCTGATGACGTCATGGCAGACTTTATCCTGAATATCCTGATGTCATGGTAGACTTTGTCCTGATGGTGTCATGGTAGACTTTAACCTTATGATGTCGTGGCAGAAGTAAACCAGATGATGTCATGGCAGACTTTAACCTGATGATGTCATGGGAGACTTTCACTTGATGCTGTCTTGGCAGACGTTAACGTGATGATGTCATGGCAGACTTTAACCTGATGATGTCATGGTAGACTTTATCCTGATTATCCTGATGATTTCATGCCAGACTTTCTCATGATGATGTCATGGCAGACTTTAACCTGATGATGTCATGGCAGACTTTAACCTGATGATGTCATGGCAGACTTTATCCTGATTATCCTGATGATGTCATGGCAGACTTTTACCTGATGATGTCAAGACGGATTTTTTCCTCGTAATCCTGATGATGTCATGGTAGACTTTATCCTGATGGTGTCATGGTAGACTTTATCCTGATGATGTTGTGGCAGACTTTAATCTGATGATGTCATGGCAGACTTTAATCTGATGATGTCATGGCAGACTTTATCCTGATTATCCTGATGATGTCATGGCAGACTTTAACGTGATGATGCCATGGCAGACTTTATCCTGATTATCCTGATGATGTCATGGCAGACTTTTACCTGATGATGTCAAGACGGATTTTTTCCTCGTAATCCTGATCATGTCATGGCAGACTTTATCCTGATAATCCTGATGATGTCATGGTAGACTTTATCCTGATGGTGTCATGGTAGACTTTATCCTGATGATGTTGTGGCAGACTTTAATCTGATGATGTCATGGCAGACTTTAATCTGATGATGTCATGGCAGACTTTAACCTGATGATTCCATCACAGACTTTATCCTGATGATGTCATGGCATACTTTATACTGATGATGTCATGGCAGACTTTATCCTGAATATCCTGATGTCATGATAGACTTTATCCTGAAGATGTCATGGCAGACTTTAATCTGATGATGTCATGGCAGACTTTATCCTGATGATGTCATGGCAGACTTTAACCTGATGACGTCATGGCAGACTTTATCCTGAATATCCTGATGTCATGGTAAACTTTGTCCTGAAGATGTCATGGCAGACTTTAACCTGATGATGTCATGGCTGACTTTATCCTGATTATTCTGATGATGTCATGGCAAACTTCAACCTGATGATGTCATGGCAGACTTTAACCTGATGATGTCATAGCAGACTTTAACCTGATATTCCTGATGATGTCATGGCAGACTTTATCCTGATAATCCTGATGATGTCATGGCAGAATTTATCCTTATGATGTCATGGCAGACTTTATCCTCATTATCCTGATGATGTCATGGCATATTCTATCGTGATGATGTCATGGCAGACTTCCTCCTGGTGATGTCATGGCAGACTTTATCCTGATAAATCCTGATGATGTCAAGGCAGACTTAAACCTGATGATGTCATGGTAGACTTTATCCTGATTATCCTGATGATTTCATGCCAGACTTTCTCCTGATGATGTCATGGCAGACTTTAACCTGATGATGTCATGGCAGACTTTAACCTGATGATGTCATGGCGGACTTTATCCTGATTATCCTGATGATGTCATGGCAGACTTTTACCTGATGATGTCAAGACGGACTTTTTCCTTGTAATCCTGATGATGTCATGGCAGACTTTATCCTGATTATCCTGATGATGTCATGGTAGACTTTATCCTGATGGTGTCATGGTAGACTTTATCCTGATGATGTTGTGGCAGACTTTAATCTGATGATGTCATGGCAGACTTTAATCTGATGATGTCATGGCAGACTTTATCCTGATTATCCTGATGATGTCATGGCATACTTTAACCTGATGATGCCATGGCAGACTTTATCCTGATTATCCTGATGATGTCATGGCAAACTTTAATCTGATGATGTCATGGCAGACTTTAATCTGATGATTTCATCGCAGACTTTATCCTGATGATGTCATGGCAGACTTTATCCTGATGATGTCATGGCAGACTTTATCCTGATGATGTCATGGCAGAATTTTTCCTTGTAATCCTGATGATGTCATGGCAGACCTTATCCTGATGATCCTGATGATGTCATGGTAGACTGTATCCTAATGGTGTCATGGTAGACTTTATCCTGATGATGTTGTGGCAGACTTTAATCTGATGATGTCATGGCAGACTTTACCCTGATTATTCTGATGATGTCATGGCAGACTTTAACCTGATGATGTCATGGCAGACTTTATCCTGATTATCCTGATGATGTCATGGCAGACTTTATCCTGAAGATGTCATGGCAGACTTTAATCTGATGATGTCATGGCAGACTTTATCCTGATGATGTCATGGCAGACTTTATCCTGAATATCCTGATGTCATGATAGACTTTATCCTGAAGATGTCATGGCAGACTTTAACCTGATGATGTCATGGCAGACTTTATCCTGATGATGTCATGGCAGACTTTAACCTGATGACGTCATGGCAGACTTTATCCTGAATATCCTGATGTCATGATAGACTTTATCCTGAAGATGTCATGGCAGACTTTAACCTGATGATGTCATGGCAGACTTTATCCTGATGATGTCATGGCAGACTTTAACCTGATGACGTCATGGCAGACTTTATCCTGAATATCCTGATGTCATGGTAGACTTTGTCCTGATTATCCTGATGATGTCATGGCAGACTTTAACGTGATGATGCGATGGCAGACTTTATCCTGATTATCCTGATTATGTCATGGTAGACTTTATCCTGATGGTGTCATGGTAGACTTTATCCTGATGATGTTGTGGCAGACTTTAATCTGATGATGTCATGGCAGACTTTATCCTGATTATCCTGATGATGTCATGGCAGACTTTAACCTGATGATGTCATGGCAGACTTTATCCTGATTATCCTGATGATGTCATGGCAGACTTTATCCTGATGATGTCATGGCAGACTTTAATCTGATGATGTCATGGCAGACTTTAACCTGATGATTTCATCGCAGACTTTAACCTGATGACGTCATGGCAGACTTTATCCTGAATATCCTGATGTCATGGTAGACTTTGTCCTGATGGTGTCATGGTAGACTTTAACCTTATGATGTCGTGGCAGAAGTAAACCAGATGATGTCATGGCAGACTTTAACCTGATGATGTCATGGGAGACTTTCACTTGATGCTGTCTTGGCAGACGTTAACCTGATGATGTCATGGCAGACTTTAACCTGATGATGTCATGGTAGACTTTATCCTGATTATCCTGATGATTTCATGCCAGACTTTCTCCTGATGATGTCATGGCAGACTTTAACCTGATGATGTCATGGCAGACTTTAACCTGATGATGTCATGGCAGACTTTATCCTGATTATCCTGATGATGTCATGGCAGACTTTTACCTGATGATGTCAAGACGGATTTTTTCCTCGTAATCCTGATGATGTCATGGTAGACTTTATCCTGATGGTGTCATGGTAGACTTTATCCTGATGATGTTGTGGCAGACTTTAATCTGATGATGTCATGGCAGACTTTAATCTGATGATGTCATGGCAGAATTTATCCTGAATATCCTGATGTCATGGTAGACTTTGTCCTGATTATCCTGATGATGTCATGGCAGACTTTAACGTGATGATGCGATGGCAGACTTTATCCTGATTATCCTGATTATGTCATGGTAGACTTTATCCTGATGGTGTCATGGTAGACTTTATCCTGATGATGTTGTGGCAGACTTTAATCTGATGATGTCATGGCAGACTTTATCCTGATTATCCTGATGATGTCATGGCAGACTTTAACCTGATGATGTCATGGCAGACTTTATCCTGATTATCCTGATGATGTCATGGCAGACTTTATCCTGATGATGTCATGGCAGACTTTAATCTGATGATGTCATGGCAGACTTTAACCTGATGATTTCATCGCAGACTTTAACCTGATGACGTCATGGCAGACTTTATCCTGAATATCCTGATGTCATGGTAGACTTTGTCCTGATGGTGTCATGGTAGACTTTAACCTTATGATGTCGTGGCAGAAGTAAACCAGATGATGTCATGGCAGACTTTAACCTGATGATGTCATGGGAGACTTTCACTTGATGCTGTCTTGGCAGACGTTAACCTGATGATGTCATGGCAGACTTTAACCTGATGATGTCATGGTAGACTTTATCCTGATTATCCTGATGATTTCATGCCAGACTTTCTCCTGATGATGTCATGGCAGACTTTAACCTGATGATGTCATGGCAGACTTTAACCTGATGATGTCATGGCAGACTTTATCCTGATTATCCTGATGATGTCATGGCAGACTTTTACCTGATGATGTCAAGACGGATTTTTTCCTCGTAATCCTGATGATGTCATGGTAGACTTTATCCTGATGGTGTCATGGTAGACTTTATCCTGATGATGTTGTGGCAGACTTTAATCTGATGATGTCATGGCAGACTTTAATCTGATGATGTCATGGCAGAATTTATCCTGATTATCCTGATGATGTCATGGCAGACTTTAACGTGATGATGCCATGGCAGACTTTATCCTGATTATCCTGATGATGTCATGGCAGACTTTTACCTGATGATGTCATGACGGATTTTTTCCTCGTAATCCTGATCATGTCATGGCAGACTTTATCCTGATAATCCTGATGATGTCATGGTAGACTTTATCCTGATGGTGTCATGGTAGACTTTACCCTGATGATGTTGTGGCAGACTTTAATCTGATGATGTCATGGCAGACTTTAATCTGATGATGTCATGGCAGACTTTAACCTGATGATTCCATCACAGACTTTATCCTGATGATGTCATGGCATACTTTATACTGATGATGTCATGGCAGACTTTATCCTGAATATCCTGATGTCATGATAGACTTTATCCTGAAGATGTCATGGCAGACTTTAATCTGATGATGTCATGGCAGACTTTATCCTGATGATGTCATGGCAGACTTTAACCTGATGACGTCATGGCAGACTTTATCCTGAATATCCTGATGTCATGGTAAACTTTGTCCTGAAGATGTCATGGCAGACTTTAACCTGATGATGTCATGGCTGACTTTATCCTGATTATTCTGATGATGTCATGGCAAACTTCAACCTGATGATGTCATGGCAGACTTTAACCTGATGATGTCATAGCAGACTTTAACCTGATATTCCTGATGATGTCATGGCAGACTTTATCCTGATAATCCTGATGATGTCATGGCAGAATTTATCCTGATGATGTCATGGCAGACTTTATCCTCATTATCCTGATGATGTCATGGCATATTCTATCGTGATGATGTCATGGCAGACTTCCTCCTGGTGATGTCATGGCAGACTTTATCCTGATAAATCCTGATGATGTCAAGGCAGACTTAAACCTGATGATGTCATGGTAGACTTTATCCTGATTATCCTGATGATGTCATGGCAGACTTTTACCTGATGATGTCAAGACGGATTTTTTCCTCGTAATCCTGATCATGTCATGGCAGACTTTATCCTGATAATCCTGATGATGTCATGGTAGACTTTATCCTGATGGTGTCATGGTAGACTTTATCCTGATGATGTTGTGGCAGACTTTAATCTGATGATGTCATGGCAGACTTTAATCTGATGATGTCATGGCAGACTTTAACCTGATGATTCCATCACAGACTTTATCCTGATGATGTCATGGCATACTTTATACTGATGATGTCATGGCAGACTTTATCCTGAATATCCTGATGTCATGATAGACTTTATCCTGAAGATGTCATGGCAGACTTTAATCTGATGATGTCATGGCAGACTTTATCCTGATGATGTCATGGCAGACTTTAACCTGATGACGTCATGGCAGACTTTATCCTGAATATCCTGATGTCATGGTAAACTTTGTCCTGAAGATGTCATGGCAGACTTTAACCTGATGATGTCATGGCTGACTTTATCCTGATTATTCTGATGATGTCATGGCAAACTTCAACCTGATGATGTCATGGCAGACTTTAACCTGATGATGTCATAGCAGACTTTAACCTGATATTCCTGATGATGTCATGGCAGACTTTATCCTGATAATCCTGATGATGTCATGGCAGAATTTATCCTGATGATGTCATGGCAGACTTTATCCTCATTATCCTGATGATGTCATGGCATATTCTATCGTGATGATGTCATGGCAGACTTCCTCCTGGTGATGTCATGGCAGACTTTATCCTGATAAATCCTGATGATGTCAAGGCAGACTTAAACCTGATGATGTCATGGTAGACTTTATCCTGATTATCCTGATGATGTCATGGCAGACTTTTACCTGATGATGTCAAGACGGATTTTTTCCTCGTAATCCTGATCATGTCATGGCAGACTTTATCCTGATAATCCTGATGATGTCATGGTAGACTTTATCCTGATGGTGTCATGGTAGACTTTATCCTGATGATGTTGTGGCAGACTTTAATCTGATGATGTCATGGCAGACTTTAATCTGATGATGTCATGGCAGACTTTAACCTGATGATTCCATCACAGACTTTATCCTGATGATGTCATGGCATACTTTATACTGATGATGTCATGGCAGACTTTATCCTGAATATCCTGATGTCATGATAGACTTTATCCTGAAGATGTCATGGCAGACTTTAATATGATGATGTCATGGCAGACTTTATCCTGATGATGTCATGGCAGACTTTAACCTGATGACGTCATGGCAGACTTTATCCTGAATATCCTGATGTCATGGTAAACTTTGTCCTGAAGATGTCATGGCAGACTTTAACCTGATGATGTCATGGCTGACTTTATCCTGATTATTCTGATGATGTCATGGCAAACTTCAACCTGATGATGTCATGGCAGACTTTAACCTGATGATGTCATAGCAGACTTTAACCTGATATTCCTGATGATGTCATGGCAGACTTTATCCTGATAATCCTGATGATGTCATGGCAGAATTTATCCTGATGATGTCATGGCAGACTTTATCCTCATTATCCTGATGATGTCATGGCATATTCTATCGTGATGATGTCATGGCAGACTTCCTCCTGGTGATGTCATGGCAGACTTTATCCTGATAAATCCTGATGATGTCAAGGCAGACTTAAACCTGATGATGTCATGGTAGACTTTATCCTGATTATCCTGATGATTTCATGCCAGACTTTCTCCTGATGATGTCATGGCAGACTTTAACCTGATGATGTCATGGCAGACTTTAACCTGATGATGTCATGGCGGACTTTATCCTGATTATCCTGATGATGTCATGGCAGACTTTTACCTGATGATGTCAAGACGGACTTTTTCCTTGTAATCCTGATGATGTCATGGCAGACTTTATCCTGATTATCCTGATGATGTCATGGTAGACTTTATCCTGATGGTGTCATGGTAGACTTTATCCTGATGATGTTGTGGCAGACTTTAATCTGATGATGTCATGGCAGACTTTAATCTGATGATGTCATGGCAGACTTTATCCTGATTATCCTGATGATGTCATGGCATACTCTAACCTGATGATGCCATGGCAGACTTTATCCTGATTATCCTGATGATGTCATGGCAAACTTTAATCTGATGATGTCATGGCAGACTTTAATCTGATGATTTCATCGCAGACTTTATCCTGATGATGTCATGGCAGACTTTATCCTGATGATGTCATGGCAGACTTTATCCTGAATATCCTGATGTCATGGTAGACTTTATCCTGAAGATGTCATGGCAAACTTTAACCTCATGATGTCATGGCAGACTTTATCCTGATGATGTCATGGCAGAATTTTTCCTTGTAATCCTGATGATGTCATGGCAGACCTTATCCTGATGATCCTGATGATGTCATGGTAGACTGTATCCTAATGGTGTCATGGTAGACTTTATCCTGATGATGTTGTGGCAGACTTTAATCTGATGATGTCATGGCAGACTTTACCCTGATTATTCTGATGATGTCATGGCAGACTTTAACCTGATGATGTCATGGCAGACTTTATCCTGATTATCCTGATGATGTCATTGCAGACTTTATCCTGAAGATGTCATGGCAGACTTTAATCTGATGATGTCATGGCATACTTTATCCTGATGATGTCATGGCAGACTTTATCCTGAATATCCTGATGTCATGATAGACTTTATCCTGAAGATGTCGTGGCAGACTTTAACCTGATGATGTCATGGCAGACTTTATCCTGATGATGTCATGGCAGACTTTAACCTGATGACGTCATGGCAGACTTTATCCTGAATATCCTGATGTCATGATAGACTTTATCCTGAAGATGTCATGGCAGACTTTAACCTGTTGATGTCATGGCAGACTTTATCCTGATGATGTCATGGCAGACTTTAACCTGATGACGTCATGGCAGACTTTATCCTGAATATCCTGATGTCATGGTAGACTTTGTCCTGATTATCCTGATGATGTCATGGCAGACTTTAACGTGATGATGCGATGGCAGACTTTATCCTGATTATCCTGATTATGTCATGGTAGACTTTATCCTGATGGTGTCATGGTAGACTTTATCCTGATGATGTTGTGGCAGACTTTAATCTGATGATGTCATGGCAGACTTTATCCTGATTATCCTGATGATGTCATGGCAGACTTTAACCTGATGATGTCATGGCAGACTTTATCCTGATTATCCTGATGATGTCATGGCAGACTTTAATCTGATGATGTCATGGCAGACTTTAATCTGATGATGTCATGGCAGACTTTAACCTGATGATTTCATCGCAGACTTTAACCTGATGACGTCATGGCAGACTTTATCCTGAATATCCTGATGTCATGGTAGACTTTGTCCTGATGGTGTCATGGTAGACTTTAACCTTATGATGTCGTGGCAGAAGTAAACCAGATGATGTCATGGCAGACTTTAACCTGATGATGTCATGGGAGACTTTCACTTGATGCTGTCTTGGCAGACGTTAACCTGATGATGTCATGGCAGACTTTAACCTGATGATGTCATGGTAGACTTTATCCTGATTATCCTGATGATTTCATGCCAGACTTTCTCCTGATGATGTCATGGCAGACTTTAACCTGATGATGTCATGGCAGACTTTAACCTGATGATGTCATGGCAGACTTTATCCTGATTATCCTGATGATGTCATGGCAGACTTTTACCTGATGATGTCA
Source organism: Symphodus melops (assembly GCF_947650265.1). NCBI lineage: Eukaryota > Metazoa > Chordata > Actinopteri > Labriformes > Labridae > Symphodus > Symphodus melops. The sequence continues at coordinate 27,555,037 of NC_136691.1, forward strand.
AGACGGATTTTTTCCTCGTAATCCTGATGATGTCATGGTAGACTTTGTCCTGATTATCCTGATGATGTCATGGCAGACTTTAACTTGAAGATGTCATGGCAAACTTTATCCTGATTATCCTGATGATGTCATGGCAGACTTAATCCTGATGATGTCATGGCAGACTTTAATCTGATGATGTCATGGCAGACTTTAATCTGATGATTTCATCGCAGACTTTATCCTGATGATGTCATGGCAGACTTTATCCTGATGATGTCATGGCAGACTTTATCCTGAATATCCTGATGATGTCATGGCAGACTTTTACCTGATGATGTCAAGACGGATTTTTTCCTCGTAATCCTGATGATGTCATGGTAGACTTTATCCTGATGGTGTCATGGTAGACTTTATCCTGATGATGTTGTGGCAGACTTTAATCTGATGATGTCATGGCAGACTTTAATCTGATGATGTCATGGCAGACTTTATCCTGATTATCCTGATGATGTCATGGCAGACTTTAACGTGATGATGCCATGGCAGACTTTATCCTGATTATCCTGATGATGTCATGATAGACTTTATCCCGATGGTGTCATGGTAGACTTTATCCTGATGATGTTGTGGCAGACTTTAATCTGATGATGTCATGGCACACTTTATCCTGATTATCCTGATGATGTCATGGCAGACTTTAACTTGAAGATGTCATGGCAAACTTTATCCTGATTATCCTGATGATGTCATGGCAGACTTAATCCTGATGATGTCATGGCAGACTTTAATCTGATGATGTCATGGCAGACTTTAATCTGATGATTTCATCGCAGACTTTATCCTGATGATGTCATGGCAGACTTTATCCTGATGATGTCATGGCAGACTTTATCCTGAATATCCTGATGTCATGGTAGACTTTATCCTGAAGATGTCATGGCAAACTTTATCCTCATGATGTCATGGCAGACTTTATCCTGATGATGTCATGGCAGAATTTTTCCTTGTAATCCTGATGATGTCATGGCAGACCTTATCCTGATTATCCTGATGATGTCATGGTAGACTGTATCCTGATGGTGTCATGGTAGACTTTATCCTGATGATGTTGTGGCAGACTTTAACTTGATGATGTCATGGCAGACTTTATCCTGATGGTGTCATGGTAGACTTCAACCTTATGATGTCGTTGCAGACGTAAACCAGATGATATCATGGCAGACTTTATCCTTATGATGTTATGGGAGACTTTCACTTGACGCTGTCTTGGCAGACGTTAACCTGATGATGTCATGGCAGACTTTAACCTGATGATGTCATGGTAGACTTTATCCTGATTATCCTGATGATTTCATGCCAGACTTTCTCCTGATGATGTCATGGCAGACTTTAACCTGATGATGTCATGGCAGACTTTATCCTGATTATCCTGACGATGTCATGGCAGACTTTTACCTGATGATGTCAAGACGGACTTTTTCCTTGTAATCCTGATGATGTCATGGCAGACTTTATCCTGATTATCCTGATGATGTCATGGTAGACTTTATCCTGATGGTGTCATGGTAGACTTTATCCTGATGATGTTGTGGCAGACTTTAATCTGATGATGTCATGGCAGACTTTAATCTGATGATGTCATAGCAGACTTTATCCTGATTATCCTGATGATGTCATGGCAAACTTCAACCTGATGATGTCATGGCAGACTTTAACCTGATGATGTCATAGCAGACTTTAACCTGATGATGTCATGGCAGACGTTATCCTGATTATCCTGATGATGTCATGGCAGATTTTTGCCTGATGATGTCAAGACGGACTTTTTCCTTGTAATCCTGATGATCCTTGTAATCCTGATGATGTCATGGCAGACTTTATCCTGACTATGGCAGACTTTATCCTGATGGTGTCATGGTAGACTTTATCCTGTTGGTGTCATGGTAGACGTTAACCTGATGATGTCATGGCAGACTTTATCCTGATTTTCCTGATGATGTCATGGTAGACTTTATCCTGATGGTGTCATGGTAGACTTTATCCTGATGATGTTGTGGCAGATGTTAACCTGATGATGTCATGGCAGACTTTAACCTGATGATGTCATGGCAGACTTTATCCTGATGGTGTCATGGTAGACTTTAACCTTATGATGTCGTGGCAGACGTAAACCACATGATGTCATGGCAGACTTTAACCTGATGATTTCATGGGAGACTTTCACTTGATGCTGTCTTGGCAGACGTTAACCTGATGATGTCATGGCAGACTTTATCCTGAATATCCTGATGTCATGGTAGACTTTGTCCTGATGGTGTCATGGTAGACTTTAACCTTATGATGTCGTGGCAGAAGTAAACCAGATGATGTCATGGCAGACTTTAACCTGATGATGTCATGGGAGACTTTCACTTGATGCTGTCTTGGCAGACGTTAACCTGATGATGTCATGGCAGACTTTAACCTGATGATGTCATGGTAGACTTTATCCTGATTATCCTGATGATTTCATGCCAGACTTTCTCCTGATGATGTCATGGCAGACTTTAACCTGATGATGTCATGGCAGACTTTAACCTGATGATGTCATGGCAGACTTTATCCTGATTATCCTGATGATGTCATGGCAGACTTTTACCTGATGATGTCAAGACGGATTTTTTCCTCGTAATCCTGATGATGTCATGGTAGACTTTGTCCTGATTATCCTGATGATGTCATGGCAGACTTTAACTTGAAGATGTCATGGCAAACTTTATCCTGATTATCCTGATGATGTCATGGCAGACTTAATCCTGATGATGTCATGGCAGACTTTAATCTGATGATGTCATGGCAGACTTTAATCTGATGATTTCATCGCAGACTTTATCCTGATGATGTCATGGCAGACTTTATCCTGATGATGTCATGGCAGACTTTATCCTGAATATCCTGATGATGTCATGGCAGACTTTTACCTGATGATGTCAAGACGGATTTTTTCCTCGTAATCCTGATGATGTCATGGTAGACTTTATCCTGATGGTGTCATGGTAGACTTTATCCTGATGATGTTGTGGCAGACTTTAATCTGATGATGTCATGGCAGACTTTAATCTGATGATGTCATGGCAGACTTTATCCTGATTATCCTGATGATGTCATGGCAGACTTTAACGTGATGATGCCATGGCAGACTTTATCCTGATTATCCTGATGATGTCATGATAGACTTTATCCCGATGGTGTCATGGTAGACTTTATCCTGATGATGTTGTGGCAGACTTTAATCTGATGATGTCATGGCACACTTTATCCTGATTATCCTGATGATGTCATGGCAGACTTTAACTTGAAGATGTCATGGCAAACTTTATCCTGATTATCCTGATGATGTCATGGCAGACTTAATCCTGATGATGTCATGGCAGACTTTAATCTGATGATGTCATGGCAGACTTTAATCTGATGATTTCATCGCAGACTTTATCCTGATGATGTTGTGGCAGACTTTAATCTGATGATGTCATGGCAGACTTTAATCTGATGATGTCATGGCAGACTTTAACCTGATGATTCCATCACAGACTTTATCCTGATGATGTCATGGCATACTTTATACTGATGATGTCATGGCAGACTTTATCCTGAATATCCTGATGTCATGATAGACTTTATCCTGAAGATGTCATGGCAGACTTTAATCTGATGATGTCATGGCAGACTTTATCCTGATGATGTCATGGCAGACTTTAACCTGATGACGTCATGGCAGACTTTATCCTGAATATCCTGATGTCATGGTAAACTTTGTCCTGAAGATGTCATGGCAGACTTTAACCTGATGATGTCATGGCTGACTTTATCCTGATTATTCTGATGATGTCATGGCAAACTTCAACCTGATGATGTCATGGCAGACTTTAACCTGATGATGTCATAGCAGACTTTAACCTGATATTCCTGATGATGTCATGGCAGACTTTATCCTGATAATCCTGATGATGTCATGGCAGAATTTATCCTGATGATGTCATGGCAGACTTTATCCTCATTATCCTGATGATGTCATGGCATATTCTATCGTGATGATGTCATGGCAGACTTCCTCCTGGTGATGTCATGGCAGACTTTATCCTGATAAATCCTGATGATGTCAAGGCAGACTTAAACCTGATGATGTCATGGTAGACTTTATCCTGATTATCCTGATGATGTCATGGCAGACTTTTACCTGATGATGTCAAGACGGATTTTTTCCTCGTAATCCTGATCATGTCATGGCAGACTTTATCCTGATAATCCTGATGATGTCATGGTAGACTTTATCCTGATGGTGTCATGGTAGACTTTATCCTGATGATGTTGTGGCAGACTTTAATCTGATGATGTCATGGCAGACTTTAATCTGATGATGTCATGGCAGACTTTAACCTGATGATTCCATCACAGACTTTATCCTGATGATGTCATGGCATACTTTATACTGATGATGTCATGGCAGACTTTATCCTGAATATCCTGATGTCATGATAGACTTTATCCTGAAGATGTCATGGCAGACTTTAATCTGATGATGTCATGGCAGACTTTATCCTGATGATGTCATGGCAGACTTTAACCTGATGACGTCATGGCAGACTTTATCCTGAATATCCTGATGTCATGGTAAACTTTGTCCTGAAGATGTCATGGCAGACTTTAACCTGATGATGTCATGGCTGACTTTATCCTGATTATTCTGATGATGTCATGGCAAACTTCAACCTGATGATGTCATGGCAGACTTTAACCTGATGATGTCATAGCAGACTTTAACCTGATATTCCTGATGATGTCATGGCAGACTTTATCCTGATAATCCTGATGATGTCATGGCAGAATTTATCCTGATGATGTCATGGCAGACTTTATCCTCATTATCCTGATGATGTCATGGCATATTCTATCGTGATGATGTCATGGCAGACTTCCTCCTGGTGATGTCATGGCAGACTTTATCCTGATAAATCCTGATGATGTCAAGGCAGACTTAAACCTGATGATGTCATGGTAGACTTTATCCTGATTATCCTGATGATGTCATGGCAGACTTTTACCTGATGATGTCAAGACGGATTTTTTCCTCGTAATCCTGATCATGTCATGGCAGACTTTATCCTGATAATCCTGATGATGTCATGGTAGACTTTATCCTGATGGTGTCATGGTAGACTTTATCCTGATGATGTTGTGGCAGACTTTAATCTGATGATGTCATGGCAGACTTTAATCTGATGATGTCATGGCAGACTTTAACCTGATGATTCCATCACAGACTTTATCCTGATGATGTCATGGCATACTTTATACTGATGATGTCATGGCAGACTTTATCCTGAATATCCTGATGTCATGATAGACTTTATCCTGAAGATGTCATGGCAGACTTTAATATGATGATGTCATGGCAGACTTTATCCTGATGATGTCATGGCAGACTTTAACCTGATGACGTCATGGCAGACTTTATCCTGAATATCCTGATGTCATGGTAAACTTTGTCCTGAAGATGTCATGGCAGACTTTAACCTGATGATGTCATGGCTGACTTTATCCTGATTATTCTGATGATGTCATGGCAAACTTCAACCTGATGATGTCATGGCAGACTTTAACCTGATGATGTCATAGCAGACTTTAACCTGATATTCCTGATGATGTCATGGCAGACTTTATCCTGATAATCCTGATGATGTCATGGCAGAATTTATCCTGATGATGTCATGGCAGACTTTATCCTCATTATCCTGATGATGTCATGGCATATTCTATCGTGATGATGTCATGGCAGACTTCCTCCTGGTGATGTCATGGCAGACTTTATCCTGATAAATCCTGATGATGTCAAGGCAGACTTAAACCTGATGATGTCATGGTAGACTTTATCCTGATTATCCTGATGATTTCATGCCAGACTTTCTCCTGATGATGTCATGGCAGACTTTAACCTGATGATGTCATGGCAGACTTTAACCTGATGATGTCATGGCGGACTTTATCCTGATTATCCTGATGATGTCATGGCAGACTTTTACCTGATGATGTCAAGACGGACTTTTTCCTTGTAATCCTGATGATGTCATGGCAGACTTTATCCTGATTATCCTGATGATGTCATGGTAGACTTTATCCTGATGGTGTCATGGTAGACTTTATCCTGATGATGTTGTGGCAGACTTTAATCTGATGATGTCATGGCAGACTTTAATCTGATGATGTCATGGCAGACTTTATCCTGATTATCCTGATGATGTCATGGCATACTCTAACCTGATGATGCCATGGCAGACTTTATCCTGATTATCCTGATGATGTCATGGCAAACTTTAATCTGATGATGTCATGGCAGACTTTAATCTGATGATTTCATCGCAGACTTTATCCTGATGATGTCATGGCAGACTTTATCCTGATGATGTCATGGCAGACTTTATCCTGAATATCCTGATGTCATGGTAGACTTTATCCTGAAGATGTCATGGCAAACTTTAACCTCATGATGTCATGGCAGACTTTATCCTGATGATGTCATGGCAGAATTTTTCCTTGTAATCCTGATGATGTCATGGCAGACCTTATCCTGATGATCCTGATGATGTCATGGTAGACTGTATCCTAATGGTGTCATGGTAGACTTTATCCTGATGATGTTGTGGCAGACTTTAATCTGATGATGTCATGGCAGACTTTACCCTGATTATTCTGATGATGTCATGGCAGACTTTAACCTGATGATGTCATGGCAGACTTTATCCTGATTATCCTGATGATGTCATTGCAGACTTTATCCTGAAGATGTCATGGCAGACTTTAATCTGATGATGTCATGGCAGACTTTATCCTGATGATGTCATGGCAGACTTTATCCTGAATATCCTGATGTCATGATAGACTTTATCCTGAAGATGTCGTGGCAGACTTTAACCTGATGATGTCATGGCAGACTTTATCCTGATGATGTCATGGCAGACTTTAACCTGATGACGTCATGGCAGACTTTATCCTGAATATCCTGATGTCATGATAGACTTTATCCTGAAGATGTCATGGCAGACTTTAACCTGTTGATGTCATGGCAGACTTTATCCTGATGATGTCATGGCAGACTTTAACCTGATGACGTCATGGCAGACTTTATCCTGAATATCCTGATGTCATGGTAGACTTTGTCCTGATTATCCTGATGATGTCATGGCAGACTTTAACGTGATGATGCGATGGCAGACTTTATCCTGATTATCCTGATTATGTCATGGTAGACTTTATCCTGATGGTGTCATGGTAGACTTTATCCTGATGATGTTGTGGCAGACTTTAATCTGATGATGTCATGGCAGACTTTATCCTGATTATCCTGATGATGTCATGGCAGACTTTAACCTGATGATGTCATGGCAGACTTTATCCTGATTATCCTGATGATGTCATGGCAGACTTTAATCTGATGATGTCATGGCAGACTTTAATCTGATGATGTCATGGCAGACTTTAACCTGATGATTTCATCGCAGACTTTAACCTGATGACGTCATGGCAGACTTTATCCTGAATATCCTGATGTCATGGTAGACTTTGTCCTGATGGTGTCATGGTAGACTTTAACCTTATGATGTCGTGGCAGAAGTAAACCAGATGATGTCATGGCAGACTTTAACCTGATGATGTCATGGGAGACTTTCACTTGATGCTGTCTTGGCAGACGTTAACCTGATGATGTCATGGCAGACTTTAACCTGATGATGTCATGGTAGACTTTATCCTGATTATCCTGATGATTTCATGCCAGACTTTCTCCTGATGATGTCATGGCAGACTTTAACCTGATGATGTCATGGCAGACTTTAACCTGATGATGTCATGGCAGACTTTATCCTGATTATCCTGATGATGTCATGGCAGACTTTTACCTGATGATGTCAAGACGGATTTTTTCCTCGTAATCCTGATGATGTCATGGTAGACTTTGTCCTGATTATCCTGATGATGTCATGGCAGACTTTAACTTGAAGATGTCATGGCAAACTTTATCCTGATTATCCTGATGATGTCATGGCAGACTTAATCCTGATGATGTCATGGCAGACTTTAATCTGATGATGTCATGGCAGACTTTAATCTGATGATTTCATCGCAGACTTTATCCTGATGATGTCATGGCAGACTTTATCCTGATGATGTCATGGCAGACTTTATCCTGAATATCCTGATGATGTCATGGCAGACTTTTACCTGATGATGTCAAGACGGATTTTTTCCTCGTAATCCTGATGATGTCATGGTAGACTTTATCCTGATGGTGTCATGGTAGACTTTATCCTGATGATGTTGTGGCAGACTTTAATCTGATGATGTCATGGCAGACTTTAATCTGATGATGTCATGGCAGACTTTATCCTGATTATCCTGATGATGTCATGGCAGACTTTAACGTGATGATGCCATGGCAGACTTTATCCTGATTATCCTGATGATGTCATGATAGACTTTATCCCGATGGTGTCATGGTAGACTTTATCCTGATGATGTTGTGGCAGACTTTAATCTGATGATGTCATGGCACACTTTATCCTGATTATCCTGATGATGTCATGGCAGACTTTAACTTGAAGATGTCATGGCAAACTTTATCCTGATTATCCTGATGATGTCATGGCAGACTTAATCCTGATGATGTCATGGCAGACTTTAATCTGATGATGTCATGGCAGACTTTAATCTGATGATTTCATCGCAGACTTTATCCTGATGATGTCATGGCAGACTTTATCCTGAATATCCTGATGTCATGGTAGACTTTATCCTGAAGATGTCATGGCAAACTTTATCCTCATGATGTCATGGCAGACTTTATCCTGATGATGTCATGGCAGAATTTTTCCTTGTAATCCTGATGATGTCATGGCAGACCTTATCCTGATTATCCTGATGATGTCATGGTAGACTGTATCCTGATGGTGTCATGGTAGACTTTATCCTGATGATGTTGTGGCAGACTTTAACTTGATGATGTCATGGCAGACTTTATCCTGATGGTGTCATGGTAGACTTCAACCTTATGATGTCGTTGCAGACGTAAACCAGATGATATCATGGCAGACTTTATCCTTATGATGTTATGGGAGACTTTCACTTGACGCTGTCTTGGCAGACGTTAACCTGATGATGTCATGGCAGACTTTAACCTGATGATGTCATGGTAGACTTTATCCTGATTATCCTGATGATTTCATGCCAGACTTTCTCCTGATGATGTCATGGCAGACTTTAACCTGATGATGTCATGGCAGACTTTATCCTGATTATCCTGACGATGTCATGGCAGACTTTTACCTGATGATGTCAAGACGGACTTTTTCCTTGTAATCCTGATGATGTCATGGCAGACTTTATCCTGATTATCCTGATGATGTCATGGTAGACTTTATCCTGATGGTGTCATGGTAGACTTTATCCTGATGATGTTGTGGCAGACTTTAATCTGATGATGTCATGGCAGACTTTAATCTGATGATGTCATAGCAGACTTTATCCTGATTATCCTGATGATGTCATGGCAAACTTCAACCTGATGATGTCATGGCAGACTTTAACCTGATGATGTCATAGCAGACTTTAACCTGATGATGTCATGGCAGACGTTATCCTGATTATCCTGATGATGTCATGGCAGATTTTTGCCTGATGATGTCAAGACGGACTTTTTCCTTGTAATCCTGATGATCCTTGTAATCCTGATGATGTCATGGCAGACTTTATCCTGACTATGGCAGACTTTATCCTGATGGTGTCATGGTAGACTTTATCCTGTTGGTGTCATGGTAGACGTTAACCTGATGATGTCATGGCAGACTTTATCCTGATTTTCCTGATGATGTCATGGTAGACTTTATCCTGATGGTGTCATGGTAGACTTTATCCTGATGATGTTGTGGCAGATGTTAACCTGATGATGTCATGGCAGACTTTAACCTGATGATGTCATGGCAGACTTTATCCTGATGGTGTCATGGTAGACTTTAACCTTATGATGTCGTGGCAGACGTAAACCACATGATGTCATGGCAGACTTTAACCTGATGATTTCATGGGAGACTTTCACTTGATGCTGTCTTGGCAGACGTTAACCTGATGATGTCATGGCAGACTTTAACCTGATGATGTCATGGCAGACTTTATCCTGATTATCCTGATGATGTCATGGCAGACTTTTACCTGATGATGTCAAGACGGATTTTTTCCTCGTAATCCTGATGATGTCATGGTAGACTTTATCCTGATGGTGTCATGGTAGACTTTATCCTGATGATGTTGTGGCAGACTTTAATCTGATGATGTCATGGCAGACTTTAATCTGATGATGCAATGGCAGACTTTATCCTGATTATCCTGATGATGTCATGATGTCATGGCAGACTTTATCCTGATTATCCTGATGATGTCATGGCAGACTTTAACCTGATGATGTCATGGCAGACTTTAACGTGATGATGCAATGGCAGACTTTATCCTGATTATCCTGATGATGTCATGATGTCATGGCAGACTTTATCCTGATTATCCTGATGATGTCATGGCAGACTTTAACCTGATGATGTCATGGCAGACTTTATCCTGATTATCCTGATGATGTCATGGCAGACTTAATCCTGATGATGTCATTGCAGACTTTAATCTGATGATGTCATGGCAGACTGTAACCTGATGATTTCATCGCAGACTTTATCCTGATGATGTCATGGCATACTTTATCCTGATGATGTCATGGCAGACTTTATCCTGAATATCCTGATGTCATGATAGCCTTTATCCTGAAGATGTCATGGCAGACTTTAACCTGATGATGTCATGGCAGACTTTATCCTGATTATCCTGATGATGTCATGGCAAACTTTATCCTGATGATGTCATGGCAGACTTTAACCTGACTATCCTGATGTCATGATAGACTTTATCCTGAAGATGTCATGGCAGACTTTAACCTGATGATGTCATAGCAGACTTTAACCTGATTATGTCATGTCAGACTTTATCCTGATTATCCTGATGATGTCATGGTAGACTTTATCCTGATGGTGTCATGGTAGACTTTATCCTGATGATGTTGTGGCAGATGTTAACCTGATGATGTCATGGCAGACTTTAACCTGATGATGTCATGGCAGACTTTATCCTGATGGTGTCATGGTAGACTTTAACCTTATGATGTCGTGGCAGACGTAAACCAGATGATGTCATGGCAGACTTTAACCTGATGATGTCATGGGAGACTTTCACTTGATGCTGTCTTGGCAGACGTTAACCTGATGATGTCATGGCAGACTTTAACCTGATGATGTCATGGTAGACTTTATCCTGATTATCCTGATGATTTCATGCCAGACTTTCTCCTGATGATGTCATGGCAGACTTTAACCTGATGATGTCATGGCAGACTTTAACCTGATGATGTCATGGCAGACTTTATCCTGATGATGTCATGGCAGACTTTAACCTGATGACGTCATGGCAGACTTTATCCTGAATATCCTGATGTCATGATAGACTTTATCCTGAAGATGTCATGGCAGACTTTAACCTGATGATGTCATGGCAGACTTTATCCTGATGATGTCATGGCAGACTTTAACCTGATGACGTCATGGCAGACTTTATCCTGAATATCCTGATGTCATGGTAGACTTTGTCCTGATTATCCTGATGATGTCATGGCAGACTTTAACGTGATGATGCGATGGCAGACTTTATCCTGATTATCCTGATTATGTCATGGTAGACTTTATCCTGATGGTGTCATGGTAGACTTTATCCTGATGATGTTGTGGCAGACTTTAATCTGATGATGTCATGGCAGACTTTATCCTGATTATCCTGATGATGTCATGGCAGACTTTAACCTGATGATGTCATGGCAGACTTTATCCTGATTATCCTGATGATGTCATGGCAGACTTTATCCTGATGATGTCATGGCAGACTTTAATCTGATGATGTCATGGCAGACTTTAACCTGATGATTTCATCGCAGACTTTAACCTGATGACGTCATGGCAGACTTTATCCTGAATATCCTGATATCATGGTAGACTTTGTCCTGATGGTGTCATGGTAGACTTTAACCTTATGATGTCGTGGCAGAAGTAAACCAGATGATGTCATGGCAGACTTTAACCTGATGATGTCATGGGAGACTATCACTTGATGCTGTCTTGGCAGACGTTAACCTGATGATGTCATGGCAGACTTTAACCTGATGATGTCATGGTAGACTTTATCCTGATTATCCTGATGATTTCATGCCAGACTTTCTCCTGATGATGTCATGGCAGACTTTAACCTGATGATGTCATGGCAGACTTTAACCTGATGATGTCATGGCAGACTTTATCCTGATTATCCTGATGATGTCATGGCAGACTTTTACCTAATGATGTCAAGACGGATTTTTTCCTCGTAATCCTGATGATGTCATGGTAGACTTTATCCTGATGGTGTCATGGTAGACTTTATCCTGATGATGTTGTGGCAGACTTTAATCTGATGATGTCATGGCAGACTTTAATCTGATGATGTCATGGCAGACTTTATCCTGATTATCCTGATGATGTCATGGCAGACTTTAACGTGATGATGCCATGGCAGACTTTATCCTGATTATCCTGATGATGTCATGATAGACTTTATCCCGATGGTGTCATGGTAGACTTTATCCTGATGATGTTGTGGCAGACTTTAATCTGATGATGTCATGGCACACTTTATCCTGATTATCCTGATGATGTCATGGCAGACTTTAAGTTGAAGATGTCATGGCAAACTTTATCCTGATTATCCTGATGATGTCATGGCAGACTTAATCCTGATGATGTCATAGCAGATTTTAATCTGATGATGTCATGGCAGACTTTAATCTGATGATTTCATCGCAGACTTTATCCTGATGATGTCATGGCAGACTTTATCCTGATGATGTCATGGCAGACTTTATCCTGAATATCCTGATGTCATGGTAGACTTTATCCTGAAGATGTCATGGCAAACTTTAACCTCATGATGTCATGGCAGACTTTATCCTGATGATGTCATGGCAGAATTTTTCCTTGTAATCCTGATGATGTCATGGCAGACCTTATCCTGATTATCCTGATGATGTCATGGTAGACTGTATCCTAATGGTGTCATGGTAGACTTTATCCTGATGATGTTGTGGCAGACTTTAACTTGATGATGTCATGGCAGACTTTATCCTGATGGTGTCATGGTAGACTTCAACCTTATGATGTCTTTGCAGACGTAAACCAGATGATATCATGGCAGACTTTATCCTTATGATGTTATGGGAGACTTTCACTTGACGCTGTCTTGGCAGACGTTAACCTGATGATGTCATGGCAGACTTTAACCTGATGATGTCATGGTAGACTTTATCCTGATTATCCTGATGATTTCATGCCAGACTTTCTCCTGATGATGTCATGGCAGACTTTAACCTGATGATGTCATGGCAGACTTTATCCTGATTATCCTGACGATGTCATGGCAGACTTTTACCTGATGATGTCAAGACGGACTTTTTCCTTGTAATCCTGATGATGTCATGGCAGACTTTATCCTGATTATCCTGATGATGTCATGGTAGACTTTATCCTGATGGTGTCATGGTAGACTTTATCCTGATGATGTTGTGGCAGACTTTAATCTGATGATGTCATGGCAGACTTTAATCTGATGATGTCATAGCAGACTTTATCCTGATTATCCTGATGATGTCATGGCAAACTTCAACCTGATGATGTCATGGCAGACTTTAACCTGATGATGTCATAGCAGACTTTAACCTGATGATGTCATGGCAGACGTTATCCTGATTATCCTGATGATGTCATGGCAGATTTTTGCCTGATGATGTCAAGACGGACTTTTTCCTTGTAATCCTGATGATCCTTGTAATCCTGATGATGTCATGGCAGACTTTATCCTGACTATGGCAGACTTTAACCTGATGATGTCATGGCAGACTTTATCCTGTTGGTATCATGGTAGACGTTAACCTGATGATGTCATGGCAGACTTTATCCTGATTTTCCTGATGATGTCATGGTAGACTTTATCCTGATGGTGTCATGGTAGACTTTATCCTGATGATGTTGTGGCAGATGTTAACCTGATGATGTCATGGCAGACTTTAACCTGATGATGTCATGGCAGACTTTATCCTGATGGTGTCATGGTAGACTTTAACCTTATGATGTCGTGGCAGACGTAAACCACATGATGTCATGGCAGACTTTAACCTGATGATTTCATGGGAGACTTTCACTTGATGCTGTCTTGGCAGACGTTAACCTGATGATGTCATGGCAGACTTTAACCTGATGATGTCATGGCAGACTTTATCCTGATTATCCTGATGATGTCATGGCAGACTTTTACCTGATGATGTCAAGACGGATTTTTTCCTCGTAATCCTGATGATGTCATGGTAGACTTTATCCTGATGGTGTCATGGTAGACTTTATCCTGATGATGTTGTGGCAGACTTTAATCTGATGATGTCATGGCAGACTTTAATCTGATGATGTCATGGCAGACTTTATCCTGATTATACTGATGATGCAATGGCAGACTTTATCCTGATTATCCTGATGATGTCATGGTAGACTTTATCCCGATGGTGTCATGGTAGACTTTATCCTGATGATGTTGTGGCAGACTTTAATCTGATGATGTCATGGCAGACTTTATCCTGATTATCCTGATGATGTCATGGCAGACTTTAACCTGATGATGTCATGGCAGACTTTATCCTGATTATCCTGATGATGTCATGGCAGACTTAATCCTGATGATGTCATTGCAGACTTTAATCTGATGATGTCATGGCAGACTGTAACCTGATGATGTCATGGCAGACTTTATCCTGATGATGTCATGGCATACTTTATCCTGATGATGTCATGGCAGACTGTATCCTGAATATCCTGATGTCATGATAGACTTTATCCTGAAGATGTCATGGCAGACTTTAACCTGATGATGTCATGGCAGACTTTATCCTGATGATGTCATGGCAGACTTTAACCTGATGACGTCATGGCAGACTTTATCCTGATTATCCTGATGATGTCATGGCATACTTTATCCTGATGATGTCATGGCAGACTTTATCCTGAATATCCTGATGTCATGATAGCCGTTATCCTGAAGATGTCATGGCAGACTTTAACCTGATGATGTCATGGCAGACTTTATCCTGATTATCCTGATGATGTCATGGCAAACTTTATCCTGATGATGTCATGGCAGACTTTATCCTGACTATCCTGATGTCATGATAGACTTTATCCTGAAGATGTCATGGCAGACTTTAACCTGATGATGTCATAGCAGACTTTAACCTGATTATGTCATGTCAGACTTTATCCTGATTTTCCTGATGATGTCATGGTAGACTTTATCCTGATGGTGTCATGGTAGACTTTATCCTGATGATGTTGTGGCAGACTTTAATCTGATGATGTCATGGCAGACTTTATCCTGATTATCCTGATGATGTCATGGCATACTTTATCCTGATGATGTCATGGCAGACTTTATCCTGAATATCCTGATGTCATGATAGCCTTTATCCTGAAGATGTCATGGCAGACTTTAACCTGATGATGTCATGGCCGACTTTATCCTGATTATCCTGATGATGTCATGGCAAACTTTATCCTGATGATGTCATGGCAGACTTTAACCTGACTATCCTGATGTCATGATAGACTTTATCCTGAAGATGTCATGGCAGACTTTATCCTGATGATGTCATAGCAGACTTTAACCTGATTATGTCATGTCAGACTTTATCCTGATTATCCTGATGATGTCATGGTAGACTTTATCCTGATGGTGTCATGGTAGACTTTATCCTGATGATGTTGTGGCAGATGTTAACCTGATGATGTCATGGCAGACTTTAACCTGATGATGTCATGGCAGACTTTATCCTGATGGTGTCATGGTAGACTTTAACCTTATGATGTCGTGGCAGACGTAAACCAGATGATGTCATGGGAGACTTTCACTTGATGCTGTCTTGGCAGACGTTAACCTGATGATGTCATGGCAGACTTTAACCTGATGATGTCATGGTAGACTTTATCCTGATTATCCTGATGATTTCATGCCAGACTTTCTCCTGATGATGTCATGGCAGACTTTAACCTGATGATGTCATGGCAGACTTTAACCTGATGATGTCATGGCAGACTTTATCCTGATTATCCTGATGATGTCATGGCAGACTTTTACCTGATGATGTCAAGACGGATTTTTTCCTCGTAATCCTGATCATGTCATGGCAGACTTTATCCTGATAATCCTGATGATGTCATGGTAGACTTTATCCTGATGGTGTCATTGTAGACTTTATCCTGATGATGTTGTGGCAGACTTTAATCTGATGATGTCATGGCAGACTTTAATCTGATGATGTCATGGCAGACTTCATCCTGATTATCCTGATGATGTCATGGCAGACTTTAACGTGATGATGCAATGGCAGACTTTATCCTGATTATCCTGATGATGTCATGGCAGACTTTATCCTGATGGTGTCATGGTAGACTTTATCCTGATGATGTTGTGGCAGACTTTAATCTGATGATGTCATGGCAGACTTTATCCTGATTATCCTGATGATGTCATGGCAGACTTTAACCTGATGATGTCATGGCAGACTTTATCCTGATTATCCTGATGATGTCATGGCAGACTTTATCCTGATGATGTCATGGCAGACTTTAATCTGATGATGTCATGGCAGACTTTAACCTGATGATTTCATCGCAGACTTTATCCTGATGATGTCATGGCAGACTTTATCCTGAATATCCTGATGTCATAATAGACTTTATCCTGAAGATGTCATGGCAGACTTTAACCTGATGATGTCATGGCAGACTTTATCCTGATGACGTCATGGCAGACTTTATCCTGAATATCCTGATGTCATGGTAGACTTTATCCTGATGGTGTCATGGTAGACTTTAACCTTATGATGTCGTGGCAGACGTAAACCAGATGATGTCATGGCAGACTTTAACCTGATGATTTCATGGGAGACTTTCACTTGATGCTGTCTTGGCAGACGTTAACCTGATGATGTCATGGCAGACTTTAACCTGATGATGTCATGGCAGACTTTATCCTGATTATCCTGATGATGTCATGGCAGACTTTTACCTGATGATGTCAAGACGGATTTTTTCCTCGTAATCCTGATGATGTCATGGTAGACTTTATCCTGATGGTGTCATGGTAGACTTTATCCTGATGATGTTGTGGCAGACTTTAATCTGATGATGTCATGGCAGACTTTAATCTGATGATGTCATGGCAGACTTTATCCTGATTATACTGATGATGTCATGGCAGACTTTAACGTGATTATGCAATGGCAGACTTTATCCTGATTATCCCGATGGTGTCATGGTAGACTTTATCCTGATGATGTTGTGGCAGACTTTAATCTGATGATGTCATGGCAGACTTTATCCTGATTATCCTGATGATGTCATGGCAGACTTTAACCTGATGATGTCATGGCAGACTTTATCCTGATTATCCTGATGATGTCATGGCAGACTTAATCCTGATGATGTCATTGCAGACTTTAATCTGATGATGTCATGGCAGACTGTAACCTGATGATTTCATCGCAGACGTTATCCTGATGATGTCATTGCATACTTTATCCTGATGATGTCATGGCAGACTGTATCCTGAATATCCTGATGTCATGATAGACTTTATCCTGAAGATGTCATGGCAGACTTTAACCTGATGATGTCATGGCAGACTTTATCCTGATGATGTCATGGCAGACTTTAACCTGATGACGTCATGGCAGACTTTATCCTGATTATCCTGATGATGTCATGGCATGCTTTATCCTGATGATGTCATGGCAGACTTTATCCTGAATATCCTGATGTCATGATAGCCTTTATCCTGAAGATGTCATGGCAGACTTTAACCTGATGATGTCATGGCAGACTTTATCCTGATTATCCTGATGATGTCATGGCAAACTTTATCCTGATGATGTCATGGCAGACTTTATCCTGACTATCCTGATGTCATGATAGACTTTATCCTGAAGATGTCATGGCAGACTTTAACCTGATGATGTCATAGCAGACTTTAACCTGATTATGTCATGTCAGACTTTATCCTGATTTTCCTGATGATGTCATGGTAGACTTTATCCTGATGGTGTCATGGTAGACTTTATCCTGATGATGTTGTGGCAGACTTTAATCTGATGATGTCATGGCAGACTTTATCCTGATTATCCTGATGATGTCATGGCATACTTTATCCTGATGATGTCATGGCAGACTTTATCCTGAATATCCTGATGTCATGATAGCCTTTATCCTGATGATGTTGTGGCAGACTTTAATCTGATGATGTCATGGCAGACTTTATCCTGATTATCCTGATGATGTCATGGCATACTTTATCCTGATGATGTCATGGCAGACTTTATCCTGAATATCCTGATGTCATGATAGCCTTTATCCTGAAGATGTCATGGCAGACTTTAACCTGATGATGTCATGGCAGACTTTATCCTGATTATCCTGATGATGTCATGGCAAACTTTATCCTGATGATGTCATGGAAGACTTTAACCTGACTATCCTGATGTCATGATAGACTTTATCCTGAAGATGTCATGGCAGACTTTAACCTGATGATGTCATAGCAGACTTTAACCTGATTATGTCATGTCAGACTTTATCCTGATTATCCTGATGATGTCATGGTAGACTTTATCCTGATGGTGTCATGGTAGACTTTATCCCGATGGTGTCATGGTAGACTTTATCCTGATGATGTTGTGGCAGACTTTAATCTGATGATGTCATGGCAGACTTTATCCTGATTATCCTGATGATGTCATGGCAGACTTTAACCTGATGATGTCATGGCAGACTTTATCCTGATTATCCTGATGATGTCATGGCAGACTTAATCCTGATGATGTCATTGCAGACTTTAATCTGATGATGTCATGGCAGACTGTAACCTGATGATTTCATCGCAGACTTTATCCTGATGATGTCATGGCATACTTTATCCTGATGATGTCATGGCAGACTGTATCCTGAATATCCTGATGTCATGATAGACTTTATCCTGAAGATGTCATGGCAGACTTTAACCTGATGATGTCATGGCAGACTTTATCCTGATGATGTCATGGCAGACTTTAACCTGATGACGTCATGGCAGACTTTATCCTGATTATCCTGATGATGTCATGGCATACTTTATCCTGATGATGTCATGGCAGACTTTATCCTGAATATCCTGATGTCATGATAGCCGTTATCCTGAAGATGTCATGGCAGACTTTAACCTGATGATGTCATGGCAGACTTTATCCTGATTATCCTGATGATGTCATGGCAAACTTTATCCTGATGATGTCATGGCAGACTTTATCCTGACTATCCTGATGTCATGATAGACTTTATCCTGAAGATGTCATGGCAGACTTTAACCTGATGATGTCATAGCAGACTTTAACCTGATTATGTCATGTCAGACTTTATCCTGATTTTCCTGATGATGTCATGGTAGACTTTATCCTGATGGTGTCATGGTAGACTTTATCCTGATGATGTTGTGGCAGACTTTAATCTGATGATGTCATGGCAGACTTTATCCTGATTATCCTGATGATGTCATGGCATACTTTATCCTGATGATGTCATGGCAGACTTTATCCTGAATATCCTGATGTCATGATAGCCTTTATCCTGAAGATGTCATGGCAGACTTTAACCTGATGATGTCATGGCCGACTTTATCCTGATTATCCTGATGATGTCATGGCAAACTTTATCCTGATGATGTCATGGCAGACTTTAACCTGACTATCCTGATGTCATGATAGACTTTATCCTGAAGATGTCATGGCAGACTTTATCCTGATGATGTCATAGCAGACTTTAACCTGATTATGTCATGTCAGACTTTATCCTGATTATCCTGATGATGTCATGGTAGACTTTATCCTGATGGTGTCATGGTAGACTTTATCCTGATGATGTTGTGGCAGATGTTAACCTGATGATGTCATGGCAGACTTTAACCTGATGATGTCATGGCAGACTTTATCCTGATGGTGTCATGGTAGACTTTAACCTTATGATGTCGTGGCAGACGTAAACCAGATGATGTCATGGGAGACTTTCACTTGATGCTGTCTTGGCAGACGTTAACCTGATGATGTCATGGCAGACTTTAACCTGATGATGTCATGGTAGACTTTATCCTGATTATCCTGATGATTTCATGCCAGACTTTCTCCTGATGATGTCATGGCAGACTTTAACCTGATGATGTCATGGCAGACTTTAACCTGATGATGTCATGGCAGACTTTATCCTGATTATCCTGATGATGTCATGGCAGACTTTTACCTGATGATGTCAAGACGGATTTTTTCCTCGTAATCCTGATCATGTCATGGCAGACTTTATCCTGATAATCCTGATGATGTCATGGTAGACTTTATCCTGATGGTGTCATTGTAGACTTTATCCTGATGATGTTGTGGCAGACTTTAATCTGATGATGTCATGGCAGACTTTAATCTGATGATGTCATGGCAGACTTCATCCTGATTATCCTGATGATGTCATGGCAGACTTTAACGTGATGATGCAATGGCAGACTTTATCCTGATTATCCTGATGATGTCATGGCAGACTTTATCCTGATGGTGTCATGGTAGACTTTATCCTGATGATGTTGTGGCAGACTTTAATCTGATGATGTCATGGCAGACTTTATCCTGATTATCCTGATGATGTCATGGCAGACTTTATCCTGATGATGTCATGGCAGACTTTAATCTGATGATGTCATGGCAGACTTTAACCTGATGATTTCATCGCAGACTTTATCCTGATGATGTCATGGCAGACTTTATGCTGAATATCCTGATGTCATAATAGACTTTATCCTGAAGATGTCATGGCAGACTTTAACCTGATGATGTCATGGCAGACTTTATCCTGATGACGTCATGGCAGACTTTATCCTGAATATCCTGATGTCATGGTAGACTTTATCCTGATGGTGTCATGGTAGACTTTAACCTTATGATGTCGTGGCAGACGTAAACCAGATGATGTCATGGCAGACTTTAACCTGATGATTTCATGGGAGACTTTCACTTGATGCTGTCTTGGCAGACGTTAACCTGATGATGTCATGGCAGACTTTAACCTGATGATGTCATGGCAGACTTTATCCTGATTATCCTGATGATGTCATGGCAGACTTTTACCTGATGATGTCAAGACGGATTTTTTCCTCGTAATCCTGATGATGTCATGGTAGACTTTATCCTGATGGTGTCATGGTAGACTTTATCCTGATGATGTTGTGGCAGACTTTAATCTGATGATGTCATGGCAGACTTTAATCTGATGATGTCATGGCAGACTTTATCCTGATTATACTGATGATGTCATGGCAGACTTTAACGTGATGATGCAATGGCAGACTTTATCCTGATTATCCCGATGGTGTCATGGTAGACTTTATCCTGATGATGTTGTGGCAGACTTTAATCTGATGATGTCATGGCAGACTTTATCCTGATTATCCTGATGATGTCATGGCAGACTTTAACCTGATGATGTCATGGCAGACTTTATCCTGATTATCCTGATGATGTCATGGCAGACTTAATCCTGATGATGTCATTGCAGACTTTAATCTGATGATGTCATGGCAGACTGTAACCTGATGATTTCATCGCAGACGTTATCCTGATGATGTCATTGCATACTTTATCCTGATGATGTCATGGCAGACTGTATCCTGAATATCCTGATGTCATGATAGACTTTATCCTGAAGATGTCATGGCAGACTTTAACCTGATGATGTCATGGCAGACTTTATCCTGATGATGTCATGGCAGACTTTAACCTGATGACGTCATGGCAGACTTTATCCTGATTATCCTGATGATGTCATGGCATGCTTTATCCTGATGATGTCATGGCAGACTTTATCCTGAATATCCTGATGGTGTCATGGTAGACTTTATCCTGATGATGTTGTGGCAGACTTTAATCTGATGATGTCATGGCAGACTTTATCCTGATTATCCTGATGATGTCATGGCAGACTTTAACCTGATGATGTCATGGCAGACTTTATCCTGATTATCCTGATGATGTCATGGCAGACTTAATCCTGATGATGTCATTGCAGACTTTAATCTGATGATGTCATGGCAGACTGTAACCTGATGATTTCATCGCAGACGTTATCCTGATGATGTCATTGCATACTTTATCCTGATGATGTCATGGCAGACTGTATCCTGAATATCCTGATGTCATGATAGACTTTATCCTGAAGATGTCATGGCAGACTTTAACCTGATGATGTCATGGCAGACTTTATCCTGATGATGTCATGGCAGACTTTAACCTGATGACGTCATGGCAGACTTTATCCTGATTATCCTGATGATGTCATGGCATGCTTTATCCTGATGATGTCATGGCAGACTTTATCCTGAATATCCTGATGTCATGATAGCCTTTATCCTGAAGATGTCATGGCAGACTTTAACCTGATGATGTCATGGCAGACTTTATCCTGATTATCCTGATGATGTCATGGCAAACTTTATCCTGATGATGTCATGGCAGACTTTATCCTGACTATCCTGATGTCATGATAGACTTTATCCTGAAGATGTCATGGCAGACTTTAACCTGATGATGTCATAGCAGACTTTAACCTGATTATGTCATGTCAGACTTTATCCTGATTTTCCTGATGATGTCATGGTAGACTTTATCCTGATGGTGTCATGGTAGACTTTATCCTGATGATGTTGTGGCAGACTTTAATCTGATGATGTCATGGCAGACTTTATCCTGATTATCCTGATGATGTCATGGCATACTTTATCCTGATGATGTCATGGCAGACTTTATCCTGAATATCCTGATGTCATGATAGCCTTTATCCTGAAGATGTCATGGCAGACTTTAACCTGATGATGTCATGGCAGACTTTATCCTGATTATCCTGATGATGTCATGGCAAACTTTATCCTGATGATGTCATGGAAGACTTTAACCTGACTATCCTGATGTCATGATAGACTTTATCCTGAAGATGTCATGGCAGACTTTAACCTGATGATGTCATAGCAGACTTTAACCTGATTATGTCATGTCAGACTTTATCCTGATTATCCTGATGATGTCATGGTAGACTTTATCCTGATGGTGTCATGGTAGACTTTATCCTGATGATGTTGTGGCAGACTTTAAGCTGATGATGTCATGGCAGACTTTATCCTGATTATCCTGATGATGTCATGGCAGACTTTGACCTGATGATGTCATGGCAGACTTTATCCTGATTATCCTGATGATGTCACGGCAGACTTTATCATGATGGTGTCATGGCAGACTTTAATCTGATGATGTCATAGCAGACTTTAACCTGATGATTTCATCGCAGACTTTATCCTGATGATGTCATGGCATACTTTATCCTGATGATGTCATGGCAGACTTTATCCTGAATATCCTGATGTCATGATAGACTTTATCCTGAAGATGTCATGGCAGACTTTAACCTGATGATGTCATGGCAGACTTTATCCTGATGATGTCATGGCAGACTTTAACCTGATGACGTCATGGCAGACTTTATCCTGATTATCCTGATGATGTCATGGCATACTTTATCCTGATGATGTCATGGCAGACTTTATCCTGAATATCCTGATGTCATGATAGACTTCATCCTGAAGATGTCATGGCAGACTTTAACCTGATGATGTCATGGCAGACTTTATCCTGATTATCCTGATGATGTCATGGCAAACTTCAACCTGATGATGTCATGGCAGACTTTAACCTGATGATGTCATAGCAGACTTTAACCTGATTATGTCATGTCAGACTTTATCCTGATTATCCTGATGATGTCTTGGTAGACTTTATCCTGATGGTGTCATGGTAGACTTTATCCTGATTATGTTGTGGCAGACTTTAATCTGATGATGTCATGGCAGACTTTATCCTGATAATCCTGATGATGTCATGGCAGACTTTGACCTGATGATGTCATGGCAGACTTTATCCTGATTATCCTGATGATGTCATGGTAGACTTTATCCTGATGATGTTGTGGCAGACTTTAATCTGATGATGTCATGGCAGACTTTACCCTGATTATTCTGATGATGTCATGGCAGACTATAACCTGATGATGTCATGGCAGACTTTATCATGATTATCCTGATGTCATGATAGACTTCATCCTGAAGATGTCATGGCAGACTTTAACCTGATGATGTCATGTCAGACTTTATCCTGATGATGTCATGGCAGACTTTATCCTGAATATCCTGATGTCATGATAGACTTTATCCTGAAGATGTCATGGCAGACTTTAACCTGATGATGTCATGTCAGACTTTATCCTGATGATGTCATGGCAGACTTTAACCTGATGACGTCATGGCAGACTTTATCCTGAATATCCTGATGTCATGATAGACTTTATCCTGAAGATGTCATGGCAGACTTTAACCTGATGATGTCATGGCAGACTTTATCCTGATGATGTCATGGCAGACTTTAACCTGATGACGTCATGGCAGACTTTATCCTGAATATCCTGATGTCATGGTAGACTTTGTCCTGATTATCCTGATGATGTCATGGCAGACTTTAACGTGATGATGCGATGGCAGACTTTATCCTGATTATCCTGATTATGTCATGGTAGACTTTATCCTGATGGTGTCATGGTAGACTTTATCCTGATGATGTTGTGGCAGACTTTAATCTGATGATGTCATGGCAGACTTTATCCTGATTATCCTGATGATGTCATGGCAGACTTTAACCTGATGATGTCATGGCAGACTTTATCCTGATTATCCTGATGATGTCATGGCAGACTTTATCCTGATGATGTCATGGCAGACTTTAATCTGATGATGTCATGGCAGACTTTAACCTGATGATTTCATCGCAGACTTTATCCTGATGATGTCATGGCAGACTTTAACCTGATGATGTCATGGCAGACTTTATCCTGATTATCCTGATGATGTCATGGCAGATTTTTACCTGATGATGTCAAGACGGACTTTTTCCTTGTAATCCTGATGATCCTTGTAATCCTGATGATGTCATGGCAGACTTTATCCTGACTATGGCAGACTTTAACCTGATGACGTCATGGCAGACTTTATCCTGTTGTTGTCATAGTAGACGTTAACCTGATGATGTCATGGCAGACTTTATCCTGATTTTCCTGATGATGTCATGGTAGACTTTATCCTGATGGTTTCATGGTAGACTTTATCCTGATGATGTTGTGGCAGATGTTAACCTGATGATGTCATGGCAGACTTTAACCTGATGATGTCATGGCAGACTTTATCCTGATGGTGTCATGGTAGACTTTAACCTTATGATGTCGTGGCAGACGTAAACCAGATGATGTCATGGCAGACTTTAACCTGATGATGTCATGGGAGACTTTCACTTGATGCTGTCTTGGCAGACGTTAACCTGATGATGTCATGGCAGACTTTAACCTGATGATGTCATGGTAGACTTTATCCTGATTATCCTGATGATTTCATGCCAGACTTTCTCCTGATGATGTCATGGCAGACTTTAACCTGATGATGTCATGGCAGACTTTAACCTGATGATGTCATGGCAGACTTTATCCTGATTATCCTGATGATGTCATGGCAGACTTTTACCTGATGATGTCAAGACGGATTTTTTCCTCGTAATCCTGATCATGTCATGGCAGACTTTATCCTGATAATCCTGATGATGTCATGGTAGACTTTATCCTGATGGTGTCATGGTAGACTTTATCCTGATGATGTTTTGGCAGACTTTAATCTGATGACGTCATGGCAGACTTTAATCTGATGATGTCATGGCAGACTTTATCCTGATTATCCAGATGATGTCATGGCAGACTTTAACGTGATGATGCGATGGCAGACTTTATCCTGATTATCCTGATGATGTCATGGCAGACTTTATCCTGATGGTGTCATGGTAGACTTTATCCTGATGATGTTGTGGCAGACTTTAATCTTATGATGTCATGGCAGACTTTATCCTGATTATCCTGATGATGTCATGACAGACTTTAACCTGATTATGTCATGGCAGACTTTATCCTGATTATCCTGATGATGTCATGGCAGACTTTATCCTGATGATGTCATGGCAGACTTTAATCTGATGATGTCATGGCAGACTTTAACCTGATGATTTCATCGCAGACTTTATCCTGATGATGTCATGGCAGACGTTATCCTGAATATCCTGATGTCATAATAGACTTTATCCTGAAGATGTCATGGCAGACTTTAACCTGATGATGTCATGGCAGACTTTAACCTGATGACGTCATGGCAGACTTTATCCTGAATATTCTGATGTCATGGTAGACTTTGTCCTGATGGTGTCATGGTAGACTTTAACCTTATGATGTCGTGGCAGACGTAAACCAGATGATGTCATGGCAGACTTTAACCTGATGATTTCATGGGAGACTTTCACTTGATGCTGTCTTGGCAAACGTTAACCTGATGATGTCATGGCAGACTTTAACCTGATGATGTCATGGCAGACTTTATCCTGATTATCCTGATGATGTCATGGCAGACTTTTACCTGATGATGTCAAGACGGATTTTTTCCTCGTAATCCTGATCATGTCATGGCAGACTTTATCCTGATAATCCTGATGATGTCATGGTAGACTTTATCCTGATGGTGTCATGATAGACTTTATTCTGAAGATGTCATGGCAGACTTTAACCTGATGATGTCATGGCAGACTTTATCCTGATGATGTCATGGCAGACTTTAACCTGATGACGTCATGGCAGACTTTATCCTGAATATCCTGATGTCATGGTAGACTTTGTCCTGATTATCCTGATGATGTCATGGCAGACTTTAACGTGATGATGCGATGGCAGACTTTATCCTGATTATCCTGATGATGTCATGGTAGACTTTATCCCGATGGTGTCATGGTAGACTTTATCCTGATGATGTTGTGGCAGACTTTAATCTGATGATGTCATGGCAGACTTTATCCTGATTATCCTGATGATGTCATGGCAGACTTTAACCTGATGATGTCATGGCAGACTTTATCCTGATTATCCTGATGATGCCATGGCATACTTTATCCTGATGATGTCATGGCAGACTTAATCCTGAATATCCTGATGTCATGATAGACTTTATCCTGAAGATGTCATGGCAGACTTTAACCTGATGATGTCATAGCAGACTTTAACCTGATTATGTCATGTCAGACTTTATCCTGATTATCCTGATGATGTCATGGTAGACTTTATCCTGATGGTGTCATGGTAGACTTTATCCTGATGATGTTGTGGCAGACTTTAATCTGATGATGTCATGGCAGACTTTATCCTGATTATCCTGATGATGTCATGGCAGACTTTGACCTGATGATGTCATGGCAGACTTTATCCTGATTATCCTGATGATGTCATGGCAGACTTTATCATGATGGTGTCATGGCAGACTTTAATCTGATGATGTCATAGCAGACTTTAACCTGATGATTTCATCGCAGACTTTATCCTGATGATGTCATGGCATACTTTATCCTGATGATGTCATGGCAGACTTTATCCTGAATATCCTGATGTCATAATAGACTTTATCCTGAAGATGTCATGGCAGACTTTAACCTGATGATGTCATGGCAGACTTTATCCTGATGATGTCATGGCAGACTTTAACCTGATGACGTCATGGCAGACTTTATCCTGATTATCCTGATGATGTCATGGCATACTTTATCCTGATGATGTCATGGCAGACTTTATCCTGAATATCCTGATGTCATGATAGACTTTATCCTGAAGATGTCATGGCAGACTTTAACCTGATGATGTCATGGCAGACTTTATCCTGATTATCCTGATGATGTCATGGCAAACTTCAACCTGATGATGTCATGGCAGACTTTAACCTGATGATGTCATAGCAGACTTTAACCTGATTATGTCATGTCAGACTTTATCCTGATTATCCTGATGATGTCATGGTAGACTTTATCCTGATGGTGTCATGGTAGACTTTATCCTGATGATGTTGTGGCAGACTTTAATCTGATGATGTCATGGCAGACTTTATCCTGATTATCCTGATGATGTCATGGCAGACTTTGACCTGATGATGTCATGGCAGACTTTATCCTGATTATCCTGATGATGTCATGGCAGACTTTATCATGATGGTGTCATGGCAGACTTTAATCTGATGATGTCATAGCAGACTTTAACCTGATGATTTCATCGCAGACTTTATCCTGATGATGTCATGGCATACTTTATCCTGATGATGTCATGGCAGACTTTATCCTGAATATCCTGATGTCATAATAGACTTTATCCTGAAGATGTCATGGCAGACTTTAACCTGATGATGTCATGGCAGACTTTATCCTGATGATGTCATGGCAGACTTTAACCTGATGACGTCATGGCAGACTTTATCCTGATTATCCTGATGATGTCATGGCATACTTTATCCTGATGATGTCATGGCAGACTTTATCCTGAATATCCTGATGTCATGATAGACTTTATCCTGAAGATGTCATGGCAGACTTTAACCTGATGATGTCATGGCAGACTTTATCCTGATTATCCTGATGATGTCATGGCAAACTTCAACCTGATGATGTCATGGCAGACTTTAACCTGATGATGTCATAGCAGACTTTAACCTGATTATGTCATGTCAGACTTTATCCTGATTATCCTGATGATGTCATGGTAGACTTTATCCTGATGGTGTCATGGTAGACTTTATCCTGATGATGTTGTGGCAGACTTTAATCTGATGATGTCATGGCAGACTTTATCCTGATTATCCTGATGATGTCATGGCAGACTTTGACCTGATGATGTCATGGCAGACTTTATCCTGATTATCCTGATGATGTCATGGCAGACGTTATCCTGATGATTTCATGGCAGACTTTAATCTGATGATGTCATAGCAGACTTTAACCTGATGATTTCATCGCAGACTTTATCCTGATGATGTCATGGCATACTTTATCCTGAAGATGTCATGGCAGACTTTAACCTGATGATGTCATGGCAGACTTGATCCTGATGATGTCATGGCAGACTTTAACCTTATGACGTCATGGCAGACTTTATCCTGAATATCCTGATGTCATGGTAGACTTTGTCCTGAAGATGTCATGGCAGACTTTATCCTGATTATCCTGATGATGTCATGGCAAACTTCAACCTGATGATTTCATGGCAGACTTTAACCTGATGATGTCATAGCAGACTTTAACCTGATATTCCTGATGATGTCATGGCAGACTTTCTCCTGATAATCCTGATGATGTCATGGCAGACTTTATCCTGATAATCCTGATGATGTCATGGCAGAATTTATCCTGATGATGTCATGGCAGACTTTATCCTCATTATCCTGATGATGTCATGGCAGACTTTATCGTGATGTCATGGCAGACTTTATCCTTATGATTTCATCGCAGACTTAATGCTGATTATCCTGATGATGTCATGGCATACTCTATCGTGATGATGTCATGGCAGACTGTAACCTTTTGATGTCATTTCAGACCTCATCCTGGTGATGTCATGGCAGACTTTATCCTGATTAATCCTGATGATGTCATGGCAGATTTAAATCTGATGATGTCATGGGAGACTTTCACTTGATGCTGTCTTGGCAGACGTTAACCTGATGATGTCATGGCAGACTTGAACCTCATGATGTCATGGCAGACTTTAACCTGATGATATCATGGCAGACTTTATCCTGATTATCCTGATGATGTCATGGCAGACTTTTACCTGATGATGTCAAGACGGACTTTTTCTTTGTAAACCTGATAATGTCATGGCAGACTTTATCCTGATTATCCTGATGATGTCATAGTAGACTTTATCCTGATGGTGTCATGGTAGACTTTATCCTGATGATGTTGTGGCAGACTTTAATCTGATGATGTCATGGCAGACTTTAATCTGATGATGTCATGGCAGACTTTATCCTGATTATCCTGATGATGTCATGGCAGACTTTAACCTGATGATGCCATGGCAGACTTTATCCTGATTATCCTGATGATGTCATGGCAGACTTTGTCCTGATGATGTCATGGCAGACTTTATCCTGAATATCCTGATGTCATGGTAGACTTTATCCTGAAGATGTCATGGCAGACTTTAACCTGATGATGTCATGGCAGACTTTATCCTGATGATGTCATGGCAGACTTTTTCCTTGTAATCCTGATGATGTCATGGCAGACTTTCTCCTGATTATCCTGATGATGTCATGGTAGACATTATCCTGATGGTGTCATGGTAGACTTTATCCTGATGATGTCACGGCAGACTTTATCCTGATTATCCTGATGATGTCATGGCAGACTTTAACCTGATGATGTCATGGCAGACTTTATCCTGATTATCCTGATGATGTCATGGCAGACTTTAATCTGATGATGTCATGGCAGACTTTAACCTGATGATTTCATCGCAGACTATATCCTGATGATGTCATGGCAGACTTTATCCTGATGATTTCATGGCAGACTTTATCCTGAATATCCTGATGTCATGGTAGACTTTATCCTGAAGATGTCATGGCAGACTTTAACCTGATGATGTCATGGCAGACTTTATCCTGATGATGTCATGGCAGATTTTATCCTTGTAATCCTGATGATGTCATGGCAGACTTTATCCTGATTATCCTGATGATGTCATGGTTGACTTTATCCTGATGGTGTCATGGTAGACTTTATCCTGATGATGTTGTGGCAGACTTTAATCTGATGATGTCATGGCAGACTTTATCCTGATTATCCTGATGATGTCATGGCAGACTTTATCCTGATCATCCTGATGATGTCATGGCAGACTTTATCCTGATGATGTCATGGCAGACTTTAATCTGATGATGTCATGGCAGACTTTAACCTGATGATTTCATCGAAGACTTTATCCTGATGATGTCATGGCATACTTTATCCTGATGATGTCATGGCAGACTTTATCCTGAAAATCCTGATGTCATGATCGACTTTTTCCTGAAGATGTCATGGCAGACTTTAACCTGATGATGTCATGGCAGACTTTATCCTGATGATGTCATGGCAAACTTTAACCTGATGACGTCATGGCAGACTTTATCCTGAATATCCTGATGTCATGGTAGACTTTGTCCTGAAGATGTCATGGCAGACTTTAACCTGATAATGTCATGAAAGACTTTATCCTGATTATCCTGATGATGTCATGGCAAACTTCAACCTGATGATGTCATGGCAGACTTTAAGCTGATGATGTCATGGCAGACTCTAACCTGATGATTTCATCGCAGACTTTATCCTGATGATATCATGGCATACTTTATCCTGATGATGTCATGGCAGACTTTATCCTGAATATCCTGATGTCATGGTAGACTTTATCCTGAAGATGTCATGGCAGACTTTATCCTGATGATGTCATGGCAGACTTTTTCCTTGTAATCCTGAAGATGTCATGGCAGACTTTATCCTGATTATCCTGATGATGTTGTGGCAGACTTTAATCTGATGATCTCATG
Source organism: Symphodus melops (assembly GCF_947650265.1). Classification (NCBI taxonomy): domain Eukaryota; kingdom Metazoa; phylum Chordata; class Actinopteri; order Labriformes; family Labridae; genus Symphodus; species Symphodus melops. The sequence goes on from NC_136691.1 coordinate 27,586,795, forward strand.
GCAGACTTTATCCTGATTATCCTGATGATGTCATGGCAGACTTTAACCTGATGATGTCATGGCAGACTTTATCCTGATTATCCTGATGATGACACGGCAGATTTTATCCTGATGATGTCATGGCAGACTTTAATCTGATGATGTCATGGCAGACTTTATCCTGATGATGTCATGGCATACTTTATCCTGATGATGTCATGGCAGACTTTATCCTGAATATCCTGATGTCATGATAGACTTTATCCTGAAGATTTCATGGCAGACTTTAACCTGATGACGTCATGGCAGACTTTATCCTGAATATCCTGATGTCACTGTAGACTTTGTACTGAAGATGTCATGGTAGACTTTAACCTGATGATGTCATGGCAGACTTTATCCTGATTATCCTGATGATGTCATGGCAAATTTCAACCTGATGATGTCATGGCAGACTTTAACCTGATTATCCTGATGATGTCATGACAGATTTTTACCTGATGATGTCAAGACGGACTTTTTCCTTGTAATCCTGATGATCCTTGTAATCCTGATGAGGTCATGGCAGACTTTATCCTGACTATGGCAGACTTTAACCTGATGATGTCATGGCAGACTTTATCCTGATGGTGTCATGGTAGACGTTAACCTGATGATGTCATGGCAGACTTTATCCTGATTTTCCTGATGATGTCATGGTAGACTTTATCCTGATGGTGTCATGGTAGACTTTATCCTGATGATGTTGTGGCAGATGTTAACCTGATGATGTCATGGCAGACTTTAACCTGATGATGTCATAGCAGACTTTATCCTGATGGTGTCATGGTAGACTTTAACCTTATGATGTCGTGGCAGACGTAAACCAGATGATGTCATGGCAGACTTTAACCTGATGATGTCATGGGAGACTTTCACTTGATGCTGTCTTGGCAGACGTTAACCTGATGATGTCATGGCAGACTTTAACCTGATGATGTCATGGTAGACTTTATCCTGATTATCCTGATGATTTCATGCCAGACTTTCTCCTGATGATGTCATGGCAGACTTTAATCTGATGATGTCATGGCAGACTTTAACCTGATGATGTCATTGCAGACTTTATCCTGATTATCCTGATGATGTCATGGCAGACTTTTACCTGATGATGTCAAGACAGATTTTTTCCTCGTAATCCTGATGATGTCATGGCAGACTTTATCCGGATTATCCTGATGATGTCATGGTAGACTTTATCCTGATGGTGTCATGGTAGACTTTATCCTGATGATGTTGTGGCAGACTTTAATCTGATGATGTCATGGCAGACTTTAATCTGATGATGTCATGGCAGACTTTATCCTGATTATCCTGATGATGTCATGGCAGACTTTTACCTGATGATGTCAAGACGGACTTTTTCCTTGTAAACCTGATAATGTCATGGCAGACTTTATCCGGATTATCCTGATGATGTCATGGTAGACTTTATCCTGATGGTGTCATGGTAGACTTTATCCTGATGATGTTGTGGCAGACTTTAATCTGATGATGTCATGGCAGACTTTAATCTGATGATGTCATGGCAGACTTTATCCTGATTATCCTGATGATGTCATGGCAGACTTTAACCTGATGATGCCATGGCAGACTTTATCCTGATTATCCTGATGATGTCATGGCAGACTTTAATCTGATGATGTCATGGCAGACTTTAACCTGATGATTTCATCGCAGACTATATCCTGATGATGTCATGGCAGACTTTATCCTGATGATTTCATGGCAGACTTTATCCTGAATATCCTGATGTCATGGTAGACTTTATCCTGAAGATGTCATGGCAGATTTTAACCTGATGATGTCATGGCAGACTTTATCCTGATGATGTCATGGCAGACTTTATCCTTGTAATCCTGATGATGTCATGGCAGACTTTATCCTGATTATCCTGATGATGTCATGGTTGACTTTATCCTGATGGTGTCATGGTAGACTTTATCCTGATGATGTTGTGGCAGACTTTAATCTGATGATGTCATGGCAGACTTTATCCTGATTATCCTGATGATGTCATGGCAGACTTTAACCTGATGATGTCATGGCAGACTTTATCCTGATTATCCTGATGATGTCATGGCAGACTTTATCCTGATGATGTCATGGCGGACTTTAATCTGATGATGTCATGGCAGACTTTAACCTGATGATTTCATCGAAGACTTTATCCTGATGATGTCATGGCATACTTTATCCTGATGATGTCATGGCAGACTTTATCCTGAAAATCCTGATGTCATGATAGACTTTTTCCTGAAGATGTCATGGCAGACTTTAACCTGATGATGTCATGGCAGACTTAATCCTGATGATGTCATTGCAGACTTTAATCTGATGATGTCATGGCAGACTTAATCCTGAATATCCTGATGTCATGATAGCCTTTATCCTGAAGATGTCATGGCAGACTTTAACCTGATTATCCTGATGATGTCATGGCATACTTTATCCTGATGATGTCATGGCAGACTTAATCCTGAATATCCTGATGTCATGATAGCCTTTATCCTGAAGATGTCATGGCAGACTTTATCCTGACTATCCTGATGTCAAGATAGACTTTATCCTGAAGATGTCATGGCAGACTTTAACCTGATGATGTCATAGCAGACTTTAACCTGATTATGTCATGTCAGACTTTATCCTGATTATCCTGATGATGTCATGGCAAACTTCAACCTGATGATGTCATGGCAGACTTTAACCTGATGATGTCATAGCAGACTTTAACCTGATTATGTCATGTCAGACTTAATCCTGATTATCCTGATGATGTCATGGTAGACTTTATCCTGATGGTGTCATGGTAGACTTTATCCTGATGATGTTGTGGCAGACTTTAATCTGATGATGTCATGGCAGACTTTATCCTGATTATCCTGATGATGTCATGGCAGACTTTGACCTGATGATGTCATGGCAGACTTTATCCTGATTATCCTGATGATGTCATGGCAGACGTTATCCTGATGATTTCATGGCAGACTTTAATCTGATGATGTCATAGCAAACTTTAACCTGATGATTTCATCGCAGACTTTATCCTGATGATGTCATGGCATACTTTATCCTGATGATGTCATGGCAGACTTTATCCTGAATATCCTGATGTCATGATAGACTTTATCCTGAAGATGTCATGGCAGACTTTAACCTGATGATGTCATGGCAGACTTGATCCTGATGATGTCATGGCAGACTTTAACCTTATGACGTCATGGCAGACTTGATCCTGAATATCCTGATGTCATGGTAGACTTTGTCCTGAAGATGTCATGGCAGACTTTATCCTGATTATCCTGATGATGTCAATGCAAACTTCAACCTGATGATTTCATGGCAGACTTTAACCTGATGATGTCATAGCAGACTTTAACCTGATATTCCTGATGATGTCATGGCAGACTTTCTCCTGATAATCCTGATGATGTCATGGCAGACTTTATCCTGATAATCCTGATGATGTCATGGCAGAATTTATCCTGATGATGTCATGGCAGACTTTATCCTCATTATCCTGATGATGTCATGGCAGACTTTATCGTGATGTCATGGCAGACTTAATCCTTATGATTTCATCGCAGACTTAATGCTGATTATCCTGATGATGTCATGGCATACTCTATCGTGATGATGTCATGGCAGACTGTAACCTTTTGATGTCATTTCAGACTTCATCCTGGTGATGTCATGGCAGACTTTATCCTGATAAATCCTGATGATGTCATGGCAGACTTAAACCTGATGATGTCATGGGAGACTTTCACTTGATGCTGTCTTGGCAGACGTTAACCTGATGATGTCATGGCAGACTTGAACCTCATGATGTCATGGCAGACTTTAACCTGATGATATCATGGCAGACTTTATCCTGATTATCCTGATGATGTCATGGCAGACTTTTACCTGATGATGTCAAGACGGACTTTTTCTTTGTAAACCTGATAATGTCATGGCAGACTTTATCCTGATTATCCTGATGATGTCATAGTAGACTTTATCCTGATGGTGTCATGGTAGACTTTATCCTGATGATGTTGTGGCAGACTTTAATCTGATGATGTCATGGCAGACTTTAATCTGATGATGTCATGGCAGACTTTATCCTGATTATCCTGATGATGTCATGGCAGACTTTAACCTGATGATGCCATGGCAGACTTTATCCTGATTATCCTGATGATGTCATGGCAGACTTTGTCCTGATGATGTCATGGCAGACTTTATTCTGAATGTCCTGATGTCATGGTAGACTTTATCCTGAAGATGTCATGGTAGACTTTAACCTGATGATGTCATGGCAGACTTTATCCTGATGATGTCATGGCAGACTTTTTCCTTGTAATCCTGATGATGTCATGGCAGACTTTCTCCTGATTATCCTGATGATGTCATGGTAGACTTTATCCTGATGGTGTCATGGTAGACTTTATCCTGATGATGTCACGGCAGACTTTATCCTGATTATCCTGATGATGTCATGGCAGACTTTAACCTGATGATGTCATGGCAGACTTTATCCTGATTATCCTGATGATGTCATGGCAGACTTTAATCTGATGATGTCATGGCAGACTTTAACCTGATGATTTCATCGCAGACTATATCCTGATGATGTCATGGCAGACTTTATCCTGATTATCCTGATGATGTCATGGCAGACTTTGTCCTGATGATGTCATGGCAGACTTTATCCTGAATATCCTGATGTCATGGTAGACTTTATCCTGAAGATGTCATGGCAGACTTTAACCTGATGATGTCATGGCAGACTTTATCGTGATGATGTCATGGCAGACTTTATCCTTGTAATCCTGATGATGTCATGGCAGACTTTATCCTGATTATCCTGATGATGTCATGGTTGACTTTATCCTGATGGTGTCATGGTAGACTTTATCCTGATGATGTTGTGGCAGACTTTAATCTGATGATGTCATGGCAGACTTTATCCTGATTATCCTGATGATGTCATGGCAGACTTTAACCTGATGATGTCATGGCAGACTTTATCCTGATCATCCTGATGATGTCATGGCAGACTTTATCCTGATGATGTCATGGCAGACTTTAATCTGATGATGTCATGGCAGACTTTAACCTGATGATTTCATCGAAGACTTTATCCTGATGATGTCATGGCATACTTTATCCTGATGATGTCATGGCAGACTTTATCCTGAAAATCCTGATGTCATGATAGACTTTTTCCTGAAGATGTCATGGCAGACTTTAACCTGATAATGTCATGAAAGACTTTATCCTGATTATCCTGATGATGTCATGGCAAACTTCAACCTGATGATGTCATGGCAGACTTTAAGCTGATGATGTCATGGCAGACTTTAACCTGATGATGTCATGGCAGACTTTATCCTGAATATCCTGATGTCATGGCAGACTTTATCCTGAAGATGTCATGGCAGACTTTATCCTGATGATGTCATGGCAGACTTTTTCCTTGTAATCCTGATGATGTCATGGCAGACTTTATCCTGATTATCCTGATGATGTTGTGGCAGACTTTAATCTGATGATGTCATGGCAGACTTTATCCTGATTATCCTGATGATGTCATGGCAGACTTTAACCTGATGATGTCATGGCAGACTTTATCCTGATTATCCTGATGATGACATGGCAGATTTTATCCTGATGATGTCATGGCAGACTTTAATCTGATGATGTCATGGCATACTTTATCCTGATGACGTCATGGCAGACTTTATCCTGAATATCCTGATGTCATGATAGACTTCATCCTGAAGATTTCATGGCAGACTTTATCCTGATTATCCTGATGATGTCATGGCAGACTTTAATCTGATGATGTCATGGCATACTTTTTCCTGATGACGTCATGGCAGACTTTATCCTGAATATCCTGATGTCATGATAGACTTCATCCTGAAGATTTCATGGCAGACTTTAACCTGATGACGTCATGGCAGACTTTATCCTGAATATCCTGATGTCACTGTAGACTTTGTACTGAAGATGTCATGGCAGACTTTAACCTGATGATGTCATGGCAGACTTTATCCTGATTATCCTGATGATGTCATGGCAAATTTCAACCTGATGATGTCATGGCAGATTTTTACCTGATGATGTCAAGACGGACTTTTTCCTTGTAATCCTGATGATCCTTGTAATCCTGATGATGTCATGGCAGACTTTATCCTGACTATGGCAGACTTTATCCTGATGATGTCATGGCAGACTTTATCCTGATTTTCCTGATGATGTCATGGTAGACTTTATCCTGATGGTGTCATGGTAGACTTTATCCTGATGATGTTGTGGCAGATGTTAACCTGATGATGTCATGGCAGACTTTAACCTGATGATGTCATGGCAGACTTTATCCTGATGGTGTCATGGTAGACTTTAACCTTATGATGTCGTGGCAGACGTAAACCAGATGATGTCATGGCAGACTTTAACCTGATGATGTCATGGGAGACTTTCACTTGATGCTGTCTTGGCAGACGTTCACCTGATGATGTCATGGCAGACTTTAACCTAATGATGTCATGGTAGACTTTATCCTGATTATCCTGATGATTTCATGCCAGACTTTCTCCTGATGATGTCATGGCAGACTTTAATCTGATGATGTCATGGCAGACTTTAACCTGATGATGTCATTGCAGACTTTATCCTGATTATCCTGATGATGTCATGGCAGACTTTTACCTGATGATGTCAAGACGGATTTTTTCCTCGTAATCCTGATGATGTCATGGCAGACTTTATCCGGATTATCCTGATGATGTCATGGTAGACTTTATCCTGATGGTGTCATGGTAGACTTTATCCTGATGATGTTGTGGCAGACTTTAATCTGATGATGTCATGGCAGACTTTAATCTGATGATGTCATGGCAGACTTTATCCTGATTATCCTGATGATGTCATGGCAGACTTTTACCTGATGATGTCAAGACGGACTTTTTCCTTGTAAACCTGATAATGTCATGGCAGACTTTATCCTGATTATCCTGATGATGTCATAGTAGACTTTATCCTGATGGTGTCATGGTAGACTTTATCCTGATGATGTTGTGGCAGACTTCAATCTGATGATGTCATGGCAGACTTTAATCTGATGATGTCATGGCAGACTTTATCCTGATTATCCTGATGATGTCATGGCAGACTTTAACCTGATGATGCCATGGCAGACTTTATCCTGATTATCCTGATGATGTCATGGCAGACTTTAATCTGATGATGTCATGGCAGACTTTAACCTGATGATTTCATCGCAGACTATATCCTGATGATGTCATGGCAGACTTTATCCTGATGATTTCATGGCAGACTTTATCCTGAATATCCTGATGTCATGGTAGACTTTATCCTGAAGATGTCATGGCAGATTTTAACCTGATGATGTCATGGCAGACTTTATCCTGATGATGTCATGGCAGACTTTATCCTTCTAATCCTGATGATGTCATGGCAGACTTTATCCTGATTATCCTGATGATGTCATGGTTGACTTTATCCTGATGGTGTCATGGTAGACTTTCTCCTGATGATGTTGTGGCAGACTTTAATCTGATGATGTCATGGCAGACTTTATCCTGATTATCCTGATGATGTCATGGCAGACTTTAACCTGATGATGTCATGGCAGACTTTATCCTGATTATCCTGATGATGTCATGGCAGACTTTATCCTGATGATGTCATGGCGGACTTTAATCTGATGATGTCATGGCAGACTTTAACCTGATGATTTCATCGAAGACTTTATCCTGATGATGTCATGGCATACTTTATCCTGATGATGTCATGGCAGACTTTATCCTGAAAATCCTGATGTCATGGCAGACTTTATCCTGATGATGTCATGGCAAACTTTAACCTGATGACGTCATGGCAGACTTTATCCTGAATATCCTGATGTCATGGTAGACTTGGTCCTGAATATGTCATGGCAGACTTTAACCTGATAATGTCATGAAAGACTTGATCCTGATTATCCTGATGATGTCATGGCAAACTTCAACCTGATGATGTCATGGCAGACTTTAAGCTGATGATGTCATGGCAGACTTTAACCTGATGATTTCATCGCAGACTTTATCCTGATGATGTCATGGCATACTTTATCCTGATGATGTCATGGCAGACTTTATCCTGAATATCCTGATGTCATGGTAGACTTTATCCTGATTATCCTGATGATGTCATGGCAAACTTCAACCTGATGATGTCATGGCAGACTTTATCCTGAATATCCTGATGTCATGGTAGACTTTATCCTGAAGATGTCATGGCAGACTTTATCCTGATGATGTCATGGCAGACTTTTTCCTTGTAATCCTGATGATGTCATGGCAGACTTTATCCTGATTATCCTGATGATGTCATGGTAGACTTTATCCTGATGGTGTCATGGTTGACTTTATCCTGATGATGCTGTGGCAGACTTTAATCTGATGATGTCATGGCAGACTTTATCCTGATTATCCTGATGATGTCATGGCAGACTTTAACCTGATGATGTCATAGCAGACTTTATCCTGATTATCCTGATGATGTCATGGCAGATTTTATCCTGATGATGTCATGGCAGACTTTAATCTGATGATGTCATGGCAGACTTTAACCTGATGATTTCATCGCAGACTTTATCCTGATGATGTCATGGCATACTTTATCCTGATGATGTCATGGCAGACTTTATCCTGAATATCCTGATGTCATGATAGACTTTATCCTGAAGATTTCATGGCAGACTTTAACCTGATGATGTCATGGCAGACTTTATCCTGATTATCCTGATGATGTCATGGCAAATTTCAACCTGATGATGTCATGGCAGACTTTAACCTGATTATCCTGATGATGTCATGGCAGATTTTTACCTGATGATGTCAAGACGGACTTTTTCCTTGTAATCCTGATGATCCTTGTAATCCTGATGATGTCATGGCAGACTTTATCCTGACTATGGCAGATTTTAACCTGATGATGTCATGGCAGACTTTATCCTGATGGTGTCATGGTAGACGTTAACCTGATGATGTCATGGCAGACTTTATCCTGATTTTCCTGATGATGTCATGGTAGACTTTATCCTGATGGTGTCATGGTAGACTTTATCCTGATGATGTTGTGGCAGATGTTAACCTGATGATGTCATGGCAGACTTTAACCTGATGATGTCATGGCAGACTTTATCCTGATGGTGTCATGGTAGACTTTAACCTTATGATGTCGTGGCAGACGTAAACCAGATGATGTCATGGCAGACTTTAACCTGATGATGTCATGGGAGACTTTCACTTGATGCTGTCTTGGCAGACGTTAACCTGATGATGTCATGGCAGACTTTAACCTGATGATGTCATGGTAGACTTTATCCTGATTATCCTGATGATTTCATGCCAGACTTTCTCCTGATGATGTCATGGCAGACTTTAACCTGATGATGTCATGGCAGACTTTAACCTGATGATGTCATGGCAGACTTTATCCTGATTATCCTGATGATGTCATGGCAGACTTTTACCTGATGATGTCAAGACGGATTTTTTCCTCGTAATCCTGATGATGTCATGGCAGACTTTATCCTGATTATCCTGATGATGTCATGGTAGACTTTATCCTGATGATGTTGTGGCAGACTTTAATCTGATGATGTCATGGCAGACTTTAATCTGATGATGTCATGGCCGACTTTATCCTGATTATCCTGATGATGTCATGGCAGACTTTAATCTGATGATGTCATGGCAGACTTTAACCTGATGATTTCATCGCAGACTTTATCCTGATGATGTCATGGCATACATTATCCTGATGATGTCATCGCAGACTTTATCCTGAATATCCTGATGTCATGATCAGTTGAGTTGTTTACGTTCAAACCGTACTGGCGCCTGTGACTGGCAGTGCCACGGCTCGCTCTCTATTTTGTAGATTATTGATGATTATTGTTTCACTATATGTGATCTTAGCAGCCCAGATGACAAATGGAAGTGTCCTGGCTTTACTAACCTATCATCGGGACTCTTTATTTCGTATCAAAGTGTCATTGGAGGACATGTGTCATACCTGGGACCGTTACAAACAGGCATTTCCGCCTCCGTTTGAAATCCATCCCGACTCACAGGACTACTTGATGCTGTATCGGGTGCCGGGAAAGACCCGCAGGAGATCCAGGAGATCCAGAAAAAGAGGCTCTCGGTCCGGTATCCAAGTAAAGCGAAGACGTGCTGCGGCGCACGGGGGCTCCGTCGTCTTCGGCTGCCGGGACCACGTTCGGTTCCTGCGCCAGATCCCTCTCCTCGATGTGTGCGTCAGCGTGTCCTCGCTGCCGCCTGCCCGCACTTCAACAACTGTCCTGGACCCTTCGCAGTGCTGGAGCCATGGTCAGGGGTTTTCATCGCCATCGCCTACTTCCGTGTTTATGTCGGCTTTTCCAGCATGGACCAGCTGGAGCTCACGTGACCGCTGGATGTGCCTTCGTCCAATCCCGCTCCTCAACACGGACACGACCTCCGAGACGTCAATCCATGTCGGCCTATTGAATGCTCGTTCAATTGCGAACAAGTCTCATTCACTAAACAATCTTTTTACAAGAGAAAACCTGGATATTATGTGTCTTTCAGAGACATGGCAGAGAGATGAAGAGTTCATTCATTTAAATGATCTCTGTCCACCTGGCTGCTCTGCTGTCGGGAAGCCCCGCCCCTGTCGCCGTGGTGGTGGCCTGGCCATTGTTCACAGGGAGGTCCAAAAATGCAAACTGATCCAGTCCCAAGATTTCTCTTCGTTTGAATCACAGATGGTTAAGATGGGTTCCTCATCCCCTTTTTACTGTGTGTTGATCTACCGTCCTCCTGGCCCTGCCGCTGTCTTCTTAAAGGATTTTAGTGACTTCTTGTCCTCTATTATAAAGCTGGACTCTGTTTTAATCCTTGGGGATTTTAACCTTCATGTTGATGACAGCTCATCTTCCCCTGCAATGGAACTTCTAACATTGACTGAAACTTTTAATTTTGAGCAGCATGTTTCTGAGCCCACTCACCAAAAAGGCCATATTTTAGACTTAGTTTTTACGCTTGGCCTAGACATTTTAAACCTGTCTGTAAATGATGTTCATTTGAGTGATCATTGTCTTGTTCTGTTTGATCTGCACTTTTGTCCTGAGCCCAAGCCTTCAACAGTCAGGTCTCAGAGGCGTGTTATCACTGCAAATACTGCAGATAGTTTCTCTCATTTATTTGATCCTGTCTTGGTCATGAACTGTCTCGATGTGGATGATCTCACTCACTGTTTTAACAATCACTGTGTAGAAATTCTGAACCAGGTGGCTCCTGTTAAAACAAACTCCTCTACCAGGGAAAAAGCTCGCCCGTGGACTAATGAAGACATCCTAAATCTAAAGAGACTATGTCGAAAGACTGAACGCCTGTGGAAATCCACTAACCTTGAGGTGCACAGGCTCTACCTCAAGGACCTTGTGTCCTCATACAATGTGATGGTCGAAAATGCCAGATCCGAGTATATCCACCAACTGGTAGCACTAAATAAGAAAAACCCCAAAGTGTTATTTGAAACGATAAACTCACTTGTATGTCCTGCTGCCCCAGTTACCCCCGTGTTTTGTGAAGCTGACAGCAATGCCTTTTTGAGATTCTTCACAAACAAGATAAAGATAATCAAGGACAACATCCCGCCCCCTCTTCGTGTTACCCCTGCTGTTTCTGAGCCTGTCTCCAGCTTGTGGTCCTTGTTTAGGACTGTGACGGTTGCTGATATTTCAGCAGTGGTGTCTAAGATGAAGCCCTCCTCTTGCTCATCTGACGTCCTTCCCTGTAGGCTTTTTAAAAAAGTGTTTGGGGAAATCGGCCCGTGTGTGACCAAAATGGTTAACCTGTCTTTGTCCACTGGTGTGTTTCCTACTGCATTCAAACATGCCATAGTGGAGCCATTATTAAAAAAAGCAGGCCTAGACAAAACAGATCTTAATAGCTTTAGGCCTATTTCTAAGCTCCCTTTCATGTCAAAGATCCTTGAGAAGGTGGTCTGTAATCAGTTGACCCTTTTCCTGGATCAAAGCAGCATCCATGAACCGCTTCAGTCCGGTTTCCGTAAGCAACACTCCACGGAAACGGCCTTACTGAAAGTGTCCAGCGACATTATGATGGCTGCTGACTCTGGAAAGTTCACGGTCCTGGTTCTCTTGGACCTGTCCGCAGCTTTCGACACTGTAGACCATCAGATTCTGCTGAGAAGACTGAGGGATCAAGTTGGACTGTCGGGTTCAGTTCTAAAATGGTTCTCTTCTTATCTAACTGGACGAAGCTTCAATGTAACAGCCAACCAAATAAGGTCGGAGTCTGCGGACCTGCTGTGTGGTGTGCCTCAAGGTTCCGTCTTGGGTCCTGTCTTGTTTTTGCTGTATTTGATCCCTCTAGGAGAGATCATACGAAGGTTCGATGATGTTTCTTTCCACCTATTTGCTGACGATATCCAGCTGTACTGCTCTTTTAAGCCGTCCGAGATCCAGAAGCTGAGCTCCCTACGTCTTTGTCTGATGGAAATCAAACAATGGCTCAGCGAAAATTCTCTGCAGCTCAATGCAGAGAAAACAGAAACATTGATTCTCGCCCCTGATGACTCAATTCCAGGGATTAAGCAGTTCTTGGGGGACCTAGGCCAGTCCGTGAAGCCTAGTCTTAGAAACCTGGGAGTTATTTTCGACAAAGACATGTCTTTAGTCCAGCACTGTAAACAGCTGTCAAGGAACTGCTTCTTTCAACTGAGGAAGATCTCCAAACTTAGAAACATGGTTTCGCAGAATGATTTGGAGCTCATTATCCATGCCTTTGTGTCTTCACGTTTAGACTATTGCAATAGTTTGTTTTCTTGTCTTAACAAGAAAGAGCTCTCTAGACTGCAATTAATTCAAAATTCTGCAGCAAGAATTCTGACCCGCACAAATAGGAGGTCCCACATATCCCCTGTTCTGAAAGACCTTCACTGGCTGCCAGTGTCTTTTAGGTTCAGGTTTAAAATCCTGGTTCTGGCCTTCAGAGCCCTACATGGTCAGGCTCCCTCTTACCTTAGTGAGCTGATCCAGCTTTACGCTCCTGTGCGAGCGCTGAGGTCTATGGATCAGAACCTGATGAAGGTCCCTCGAGCTCATTATCACACTAGAGGTGACCGGTCTTTCCAGGTCGTTGCTCCGAGCCTCTGGAATGAACTTCCATCATCCTTGCGCTCAATTGATTCAGTTGTCACTTTCAAGAGTCAACTGAAAACGTTTTTATTTGTCCAGGCTTTTAATTAGTCTCTTTTAGGGCTGCTATGATTTTTGTACTGTCTGTGTATTGCTTGTGATGTTTTTAAACCCTGTTTGTGAAGCACTTTGTGGCCCCTGCCTGCGAAAAGTGCTATATAAATAAATTTTACTTGACTTTACTTTACTTTACCTTGTAATCCTGATGATGTCATGGCAGACTTTATCCTGATTATCCTGATGATGTCATGGCAGACTTTAACCCGATGATGTCATGGCAGACTTTATCCTGATTATCCTGATGATGTCATGGCAGACTTCAACCTGATGATATCATGGCAGACTTTCACTTGATGATGTCATGGGAGACTTTCACTTGATGTTGTCTGGGCAGACTTTAACCTGATGATGTCATGGGAGACTTTGTCTTGATTGTCCTGATGATGTCATGGTAGACTTAATCCTGATTATCCTGATGATTTCATGCCAGACTTTCTCCTGATGATGTCATGGCAGACGTTAACCTGATGATGTCATGGCAGACTGTAACCTGATGACGTCATGGCAGACTTTATCCTGAATATCCTGATGTCATGGTAGACTTTATCCTGATTATCCTGATGATGTCATGGCAAACTTCAACCTGATGATGTCATGGCAGACTTTAACCTGATGATGTCATAGCAGACTTTAACCTGATGATGTCATGGCAGAATTTATCCTGATTATCCTGATGATGTCATGGCAGATTTTTACCTGATGATGTCAAGACGGACTTTTTCCTTGTAATCCTGATGATCCTTGTAATCCTGATGATGTCATGGCAGACTTTATCCTGATTATGGCAGACTTTAACCTGATGATGTCATGGCAGACTTTATCCTGATGATGTCATGGCAGACTTTATCCTGATTTTCCTGATGATGTCATGGTAGACTTTATCCTGATGGTGTCATGGTACACTTTATCCTGATGATGTTGTGGCAGACGTTAACCTGATGATGTCATGGCAGACTGTAACCTGATGACGTCATGGCAGACTTTATCCTGAATATCCTGATGTCATGGTAGACTTTATCCTGATTATCCTGATGATGTCATGGCAAACTTCAACCTGATGATGTCATGGCAGACTTTAACCTGATGATGTCATAGCAGACTTTAACCTGATGATGTCATGGCAGAATTTATCCTGATTATCCTGATGATGTCATGGCAGATTTTTACCTGATGATGTCAAGACGGACTTTTTCCTTGTAATCCTGATGATCCTTGTAATCCTGATGATGTCATGGCAGACTTTATCCTGATTATGGCAGACTTTAACCTGATGATGTCATGGCAGACTTTATCCTGATGATGTCATGGCAGACTTTATCCTGATTTTCCTGATGATGTCATGGTAGACTTTATCCTGATGGTGTCATGGTAGACTTTATCCTGATGATGTTGTGGCAGATGTTAACCTGATGATGTCATGGCAGACTTTAACCTGATGATGTCATGGCAGACTTTATCCTGATGGTGTCATGGTACACTTTAACCTTATGATGTCGTGGCAGACGTAAACCAGATGATGTCATGGCAGACTTTAACCTGATGATGTCATGGCAGACTTTATCGTGATGGTCTCATGGTAAACTTTAACCTGATGATGTCATGGCAGACTTTATCCTGATATTCCTGATGATGTCATGGCAGACTTTATCCTGATAATCCTGATGATGTCATGGCAGACTTTATCCTGATGATCCTGATGATGTCATGGCAGAATTTATCCTGATGATGTCATGGCAGACTTTATCCTCATTATCCTGATGATGTCATGGCAGACTTTATCGTGATATCATGGCAGACTTTATCCTGATGATTTCATCGCAGACTTTATGCTGATTATCCTGATGATGTCATGGCATACTATATCGTGATGATGTCATGGCAGACTGTAACCTTATGATGTCATGGGAGACTTTCACTTGATGCTGTCTTGGCAGACTTTAAGCTGATGATGTCATGGCAGACTTTAACCTGATGATGTCATGGCAGACTTTAATCTGATGATTTCATCGCAGACTTTATCCTGATTATCCTGATGATTTCATGCCAGACTTTAACCTGCTGATGTCATGGCAGATTTAATCTGATGATGTCATGGCAGACTTTAATCTGATGATGTCATGGTGAGACTTTATCCCGATTGTGTCATGGTCGAATTTAACCTGATGATGTCATGGTAGACTTTATCCTGATTTCTTGATGATGTCATGGCAGACATTATCCTGATTATCCTGATGATGTCATGTTGAGACTTTATCCTGATGGTGTCATGGTAGAAGTTAACCTTATGATTTCGTGGCAGATGTCAACCTGATGATGTCATGGCAGACTTTATCCTGATTATACTGATGATGTCATGGTAGATTTTATCGTGATGGTGTCATGGCAGACACTGTCCTGATGATGTCATGGCAGACGTTGTCCTCATTATCCTGATGATATCATGGCAGACTTTATTGTGATTTCATGGCAGACTTTAACTTGATGATTTCATGCTAGACTTTATTGTGATGTCATGGCAGACTTTATTGTGATGTCATGGCAGACTTTAACTTGATGATTTCATGCCAGACTTTATCCTGATTATCCTGATGATGTCATGACAGACTTAATCCTGATGATGTCATGGCAGACTTTATCCTGATAATCCTGATGATGTCATGACAGACTTTAACCTGATGATATCATGGCAGACTATATCCTGATGATGTCATGGTAGAATTTAACCTGATGATGTTGTGGCAGACGTAGACCTCATGATGTCATGGCAGACTTTATCCTGATTATCCTGATGATGTCATGGCAGACTTGTTCCTGATAATCCTGATGATGTCATGGCAGACATTATCCTGAATATCCTGATGATGTCATGGCAGACTTTTTCCTGATAATCCTGATGATGTCGTGGCAGACGTTGACCTGATGATGTCATGGCAGACTTTATCCTGATAATCCTGATGATGTCATGGCAGACTTTTTCCTGATAATCCTGATGATGTCATGTCAGACTTTATCCTGAATATCCTGATGTCATGGTAGACTTTATCCTGATGATATCATGGCCGACTTTATCCTGATGATGTCATGGCAGACGCTGTCCTCATTATCCTGATGATGTCATGGCAGACTTTAACTTGATGATTTCATGGCAGACTTTATCCTGATTATCCTGATGATGTCATGGCAGACTTTTACCTGATGATGTCATGACTGACTTTTTCCTTGTAATCCTGATGATTTCATCGCAGACTTTATCCTGATTATCCTGATGATTTCATGCCAGACTTTAACCTGCTGATGTCATGGCAGATTTAATCTAATGATGTCATGGCAGACTTTAATCTGATGATGTCATGGTGAGACTTTATCCCGATTGTGTCATGGTCGAATTTAACCTGATGATGTCATGGTAGACTTTATCCTGATTTCTTGATGATGTCATGGCAGACATTATCCTGATTATCCTGATGATGTCATGTTGAGACTTTATCCTGATGGTGTCATGGTAGAAGTTAACCTTATGATTTCGTGGCAGATGTCAACCTGATGATGTCATGGCAGACTTTATCCTGATTATACTGATGATGTCATGGTAGATTTTATCGTGATGGTGTCATGGCAGACACTGTCCTGATGATGTCATGGCAGACGTTGTCCTCATTATCCTGATGATATCATGGCAGACTTTATTGTGATTTCATGGCAGACTTTAACTTGATGATTTCATGCTAGACTTTATTGTGATGTCATGGCAGACTTTATTGTGATGTCATGGCAGACTTTAACTTGATGATTTCATGCCAGACTTTATCCTGATTATCCTGATGATGTCATGACAGACTTAATCCTGATGATGTCATGGCAGACTTTATCCTGATAATCCTGATGATGTCATGACAGACTTTAACCTGATGATATCATGGCAGACTATATCCTGATGATGTCATGGTAGAATTTAACCTGATGATGTTGTGGCAGACGTAGACCTCATGATGTCATGGCAGACTTTATCCTGATTATCCTGATGATGTCATGGCAGACTTGTTCCTGATAATCCTGATGATGTCATGGCAGACATTATCCTGAATATCCTGATGATGTCATGGCAGACTTTTTCCTGATAATCCTGATGATGTCGTGGCAGACGTTGACCTGATGATGTCATGGCAGACTTTATCCTGATAATCCTGATGATGTCATGGCAGACTTTTTCCTGATAATCCTGATGATGTCATGTCAGACTTTATCCTGAATATCCTGATGTCATGGTAGACTTTATCCTGATGATATCATGGCCGACTTTATCCTGATGATGTCATGGCAGACGCTGTCCTCATTATCCTGATGATGTCATGGCAGACTTTAACTTGATGATTTCATGGCAGACTTTATCCTGATTATCCTGATGATGTCATGGCAGACTTTTACCTGATGATGTCATGACTGACTTTTTCCTTGTAATCCTGATGATTTCATGGCAGACGTTATCCTGATTATCCTGTTGATGTCATGGCAGACTTTAACCTGATGATGTCAAGGCAGACTTTAACCTGATGATGTCATGGCAGACTTTATCCCGATTATCCTGATGATGTCATGGCAGACTTTAACCTGATGATGTCAAGGCAGACTTTAACCTGATGATGTCATGGCAGACTTTAATCTGATGATGTCATGGCAGACTTTAACCTGATGATTTCATGGCAGACTTTATCCTGATGATGTCATGGCAGACTTTATCCTGATTATCCTGATGATGTCATGGTAGACTTTATCCTGATGATGTCATGGCAGACTTTAACCTGATGATGTCATAGCGGACTTTAGCCTGATTATCCTGATGATGTCATGGTAAACGTTTACCTGATGATGTCGTGACGGACTTTTTCCTTGTAATCCTAATGATTTCATGGCAGACGTTATCCTGATTATCCTGTTGATGTCATGGCAGACTTTGTCCTGATTATCCTGTTGATGTTATGGTAGACTTCATCCTTCTGGTGTCATTGTCGACTTTTACCTTATGATGTCATGGCCGACTTCAACTTGATCATGTCATGGCAGACTTTAACCTGATGATGTCATGGCAGACTTAATCCTGATGGTGTCATGGTAGACGTTAACCTGATAATGTCATGGCAGACTTTGTATTGATTGTCCTGATTATGTCATCGCAGACTTTATCCTGATGATGTCATGGCAGACTTTAATCTGATGATCTCATGGCAGACTTTAATCTGATGATGTCATGGTAGACTTTAATTTGATGATGTCATGGCAGACTTTATCCTGATGATTCTGATGATGTCATGGCAGACTTTTACCTGATGATGTCAAGACGGACTTTTTCCTTGTAATCCTGATGATGTCATGGCAGACTTTATCCTGATTATCCTGATGATGTCATGGCAGACTTTAACCCGATGATGTCATGGCAGACTTTATCCTGATTATCCTGATGATGTCATGGCAGACTTCAACCTGATGATGTCATGGCAGACTTTCACTTGATGATGTCATGGGAGACTTTCACTTGATGATGTCTGGGCAGACTTTAACCTGATGATGTCATGGGAGACTTTGTCTTGATTGTCCTGATGATGTCATGGTAGACTTAATCCTGATTATCCTGATGATTTCATGCCAGACTTTCTCCTGATGATGTCATGGCAGACTTTAACCTGCTGATGTCATGGCAGATGTTAACCTGATGATGTCATGGCGGACTTTAACCTGATGATGTCATGGCAGACTTTATCCTGATGGTGTCATGGCAGACTTTAACCTCATGATGTCGTGGCAGACGTAAACCAGATGATGTCATGGCAGACTTTATCCTGATATTCCTGATGATGTCATGGCAGACTTTATCGTGATGGTCTCATGGTAAACTTTAACCTGATGATGTCATGGCAGACTTTATCCTGATATTCCTGATGATGTCATGGCAGACTTTATCCTGATGATCCTGATGATGTCATGGCAGACTTTATCCTGATGTCATGGCAGACTTTATCCTGATGATTTCATCGCAGACTTTATGCTGATTATCCTGATGATGTCATGGCATACTATATCGTGATGATGTCATGGCAGACTGTAACCTTATGATGTCATGGGAGACTTTCACTTGATGCTGTCTTGGCAGACGTTAAGCTGATGATGTCATGGCAGACTTTAACCTGCTGATGTCATGGCAGACTTTAATCTGATGATGTCATGGCAGACTTTAATCTGATGATGTCATGGTGAGACTTTATAACGATGGTGTCATGGTCGAATTTAACCTGATGATGTCATGGTAGACTGTATCCTGATTTCTTGATGATGTCATGGCAGACATTATCCTGATTATCCTGATGATGTCATGGGGAGACTTTATCCTGATGGTGTCATGGTAGAAGTTAACCTTATGATTTCGTGGCAGATGTCAACCTGATGATGTCATGGCAGACTTTATTCTGATGATGCTGATGATGTCATGGTAGATTTTATCGTGATGGTGTCATGGCAGACACTATCCTGATGATGTCATGGCAGACGATGTCCTCATTATCCTGATGATGTCATGGCAGACTTTATCCTGATGATGTCATGGCAGACTTTATCCTGATAATCCTGATGATGTCATGACAGACTATATCCTGATGATGTCATGGTAGAATTTAACCTGATGATGTTGTGGCAGACCTTGACCTGATGATGTCATGGCAGACTTTATCCTGATTATCCTGATGATGTCATGGCAGACTTTTTCCTGATAATCCTGATGATGTCATGTCAGACTTTGTCCTGAATATCCTGATGATGTCATGGCAGACTTTTTCCTGATAATCCTGATAATGTCGTGGCAGACGTTGACCTGATGATGTCATGGCAGACTTTATCCTGATAATCCTGATGATGTCATGGCAGACTTTTTCCTGATAATCCTGATGATGTCATGGCAGACTTTATTCTGAATATCCTGATGTCATGGTAGACTTTATCCTGATGATATCATGGCCGACTTTATCCTGATGATGTCATGGCAGACGCTGTCCTCATTATCCTGATGATGTCATGGCAGACTTTATTGTGATGTCATGGCAGACTTTAACTTGATGATTTCATGGCAGACTTTATCCTGATTATCCTGATGATGTCATGGCAGACTTTTACCTGATGATGTCATGACTGACTTTTTCCTTGTAATCCTGATGATGTCATGGTAGACTTCATCCTAATGGTGTCATGGGAGACTTTAACCTCATGATGTCATAGCAGACTTTATCCCGATTATCCTGATGATGTCATGGCAGACTTTAACCTGATGATGTCAAGGCAGACTTTAACCTGATGATGTCATTGCAGACTTTAATCTGATGATGTCATGGCAGACTTTAACCTGATGATTTCATGGCAGACTTTATCCTGATGATGTCATGGCAGACTTTATCCTGATTATCCTGATGATGTCATGGCAGACTTTATCCTGATGATGTCATGGCAGAATTTAACCTGATGATGTCATGGCGGATTTTAGCCTGATTATCCTGATGATGTCATGGTAAACTTTTACCTGATGATGTCGTGACGGACTTTTTCCTTGTAATCCTGATGATTTCATGGCAGACGTTATCCTGATTATCCTGATGATGTCATGGCAGACTTAATCCTGATGATGTCATGGTAGACGTTAACCTGATGATGTCATGGCAGACTTTGTATTGATTGTCCTGATGATGTCATCGCAGACTTTATCCTGATGATGTCATGGCATACTTTAACCTGATGATGTCATGGCAGACTTTAACCTGATGATGTCATGGCAGACTTTATCCTGATTATCGTGATGATGTCATGGCAGGCTTCAACCTGATGATGTCATGGCAGACTTTAACCTGATGATGTCATGGCAGTGATGTCACTTTATCCTGATTATCCTGATGATGTCATGGAAGACTTTCACCTGATGATGTCATGGCAGACTTCATCCTGATGATGTCATGGCAGACTTTAACCTGATGATGTCATGGCAGACTTTAATCTGATGATGTCATGGCAGACTTTAACCTGATGATTTCATCGCAGACTTTTTCATGATTATCCTGATGATGTCATGGCAGACATTTACCTGATGATGTCATGACTGACTTTTTAATTGTAATCCTGATGATGTCATGGCAGACTTTATCCTGATTATCCTGATGATGTCATGGTAGACTTCATCATGATGGTGTCATGGGAGAGTTTAACCTCATGATGTCATAGCAGACTTTATCCTGATTATCCTGATGATGTCATGGCAGACTTCAACCTGATGATGTCAAGGCAGACTTTAACCTGATGATGTCATGGCAGACTTTTACCTGATGATGTCATGGCAGACTTTAATCTGATGATGTCATGGCAGACTTTAATCTGATGATGTCATGGCAGACTTTTATTTGATGATGTCATGGCAGACTTATTTTAAAAAACGACTGTGTGAATGACTGAAAGTAGAATTTCCTCAGTGCTCTATCTACCACCTTCGCCCTCACCTCTATGCTTCCTCTAAAGTCACTACAACGACATTGTATCATGACTCATTCAGGCTTAAAGGGATCCCTTACCCATTGCAACGCGAATCTGTGTTAATGTTGGGTCTGCAGTAGAAATGTGAAGTAATTTTTGAAGTTGGTGCTTTCATCTTGGTTATGGAGATAAAAGACAACAAATTCCAGAATGCACAGCACCACGTTACTTCCAATGAAACTGAGAATCTTATGGTGCATTTGTAGCGGTTGTTTACTCTCTCTCTCTCTCTCTCTCTCTCTCTCTCTCTCTCTCTCTCTCTCTCCTGCGTTGTGTGATAAACCAGGCAAACACTGTAACTTTTGGCACAAGCACGCCGTTTAATCTGATAGTAACAGAAGCACATACTGTAAGTCTCTCATAGTCGCTTGTCATAAGCTCCTATCGCACGGGGACAGCATAGCACAGACTGGGCAACATACACATAAAATTAAAATGGGTACCTGGTAATACCACATAAGTCTCTCACAGCCACTTATGCTCCAATCACTAAAACACAGAAACAAACCGTTGAGCTAACTAATAGGCAGCTACACCGCAGAGATCAAAAGTTAAATAGCTCGCAAAACATGGTGAGCGCAAATGAATGAAAAACACAATCACAGGAAAGTTCCACACATTTCGTAAATTCTGCTAAAGATTTTAAATGGAAAAACATGACTGTCATCAAGATAAACAATCTTATTTAAAAGCATTCCAGTGGAGCTTAGTAAAACAACCCTAACATGGGGACAGCATAGCACAGACTGGGAAAGATATACAGGCTGCAATGCCCAAGTCCGCACAGGCCCCAGCAGAGGGCACCATTGGGGCAGAAAGTCCCAGTGGCATTTAGAATTTCTTATAACAGTATCTAAACAACTGATAGTAAAATAAGCAAGTGGAATCATCACCTCCATTACATTCCCCACTACTGACCTCCACTTGACCATGTAAACAAAACAAAAACAATTATGCAAGTTCTGTAAGGACATCTCCAACCAAAAACATACTAGGTACCAACAAATACATACATACAATTAAGGTAGATAGGGAAAAAACACATTTACACAGTACTGTTTGCATGACTGATACCAAGTAATCCAGTCAATGACTATTCTCAAAGAATTAGAAAAAGGGGAGAAAGGGGAGCTAATCCTCCGAACACCCATAGGAAATGGCTTTTACATGCTAAGCAACTCGGTATCACATACATAACACAGTACCAACAAACCACATCACTTCTCATACTCTACTGATGCACTCACATAGCTTCCTCAGTAAGAGAAATGTTTGTTTTCAGTACAAAAGTGAACCAAAATAAAAAAAAACATAACACTAGGACATAACCCAGTTATACCCAGTACATAACACTAGTGTCCAACAAAAACCTTCTGTTGCATTTGCTGAATATGACTCATAACAGGTCTAACAACTCTCCCTTACCTTGTATGAACAGTCACAGCCCCGTCACTGCAGGGAAAATTGTATTGAGTTCACCCTGCCTCAGATAAGACTGCACTACCTTTATTTAAGGACTGTGTCTCAAGTTCACATTCAGAGGTCACTGGTTGAGTCAGATTGGTCAGCCAGTGCCAACAGGTACATCAACGGTCATGTCAGGTATGTCTCATTCAAGTCAACAGTCAAAGAAACATCAGGTAAATCAGGGTGGCGATCCCAAGCGGAAGCTGGCAACTGAGAAATCCACGAAACAGTCCTGTCCTCAGGTTCACAGTCAGGCAGTGCAGTAGAGCCTGCAACATCAACATCCTGCAGTGAGTCATCAGTGGGAGTAGTATGTGACTTTTGAACCCCAGCAACTTTAAGCATCTCTGCAATCAGACTGCTTTCGAATTTAGCACCTTGATCGGAATGTATTCACTCAGAAAAGCCTTTAACACAGAAGAAGTTGTTCCAAAGCTGTTGGGCAACAACCTTGGCTGATTGATTTGGACAGAGGTAGGCCTGCGCCAGCTTATTAAAGTGGTCTGAAACATCAAGCTCATTAAGTGACTTGTTGGAGGAGTCCTCAGCAGACCAAAAGTCTATGCAGACCAACTTAAGAGGTCTGGATGTGGTCACACTATCCAGCTGTGCTCTGGCCTCACGCTCAGGAAACTTACTATGCACAAATAGGCTATAGCACTTCAAGTAGTCTCTCACATCTCTCTCCATCCCATGCCAGAAGAACCTTTGTCTTGTCAGGTAGAGCATTCGCCTTTGGCCTCATCATGCACACCATGCATAGGTCCTTTTTTTAGTAACATTGTCTTTTGAGACATGATGAAGAACACCTGTTTTGACTGTCAGCTTATACCAGATCATACGAAGATCATACGAAGGTTCGATGATGTTTCTTTCCACCTATTTGCTGACGATATCCAGCTGTACTGCTCTTTTAAGCCGTCCGAGATCCAGAAGCTGAGCTCCCTACGTCATTGTCTGATGGAAATCAAACAATGGCTCAGCGAAAATTCTCTGCAGCTCAATGCAGAGAAAACAGAAACATTGATTCTCGCCCCTGATGACTCAATTCCAGGGATTAAGCAGTTCTTGGGGGACCTAGGCCAGTCCGTGAAGCCTAGTCTTAGAAACCTGGGAGTTATTTTCGACAAAGACATGTCTTTAGTCCAGCACTGTAAACAGCTGTCAAGGAACTGCTTCTTTCAACTGAGGAAGATCTCCAAACTTAGAAACATGGTTTCGCAGAATGATTTGGAGCTCATTATCCATGCCTTTGTGTCTTCACGTTTAGACTATTGCAATAGTTTGTTTTCTTGTCTTAACAAGAAAGAGCTCTCTAGACTGCAATTAGTTCAAAATTCTGCAGCAAGAATTCTGACCCGCAAAAATAGGAGGACCCACATATCCCCTGTTCTGAAAGACCTTCACTGGCTGCCAGTGTCCTTTAGGTTCAGGTTTAAAATCCTGGTTCTGGCCTTCAGAGCCCTACATGGTCAGGCTCCCTCTTACCTTAGTGAGCTGATCCAGCTTTACGCCCCTATGCGAGCGCTGAGGTCAATGGATCAGAACCTGATGAAGGTCCCTCGAGCTCATTATCACACTAGAGGTGACCGGTCGTTCCAGGTCATTGCTCCGAGCCTCTGGAATGAACTTCCATCATCCTTGCGCTCAATTGATTCAGTTGACACTTTCAAGAGTCAACTGAAGACGTTTTTATTTGTCCAGGCTTTTAATTAGTCTCTTTTAGGGCTGCTATGATTTTTTGTACTGTCTGTATATTGCTTGTGATGTTTTTAAACCCTGTTTGTGAAGCACTTTGTGGCCCCTGCCTGCGAAAAGTGCTATATAAATAAATTTTACTTACTTACTTTACTTACTTACCAATGTCTGAGAAGCCTAAGGGCTTCAACAGGCTCACGTGAGGCTGAAGAAGTTTTGGTCACCAAAGATGAACATCATCATCTTCATGAATGTGAGAGGGCTGTTGCAGAGTCCCTGTGGAAGCCTGTTATACTTGTACAACCCAAAGGGTGAGGTGAACGCAGTGAACTTCTTGTCCTCCTTATGGACTTCCATAAGGTAGCATCCAGAGGTCAGATCCATGGTCGAGAAGAAGCCTTCCCTGCAAGAGCAGCCAAAAACCTTGTGAGGCAGGTGATGTGAATCCTTGATGGTTCTCGCATTGAGCCAACGAAAATCTGGCCAAAGCCACACATCACCAACACAGTCCAAACTGTGACGAGAAAAGATTGACTCGTACTTGGCTACAAGTTCAACCAGCTTTGACCTCAAGACGGGATACAGTTCACCTGAGTCAATGTCAAACTCTTCTTACTTCCATTGTCTGTCTTGTTAGCCACGTCACATTGCATTTTACATAATCTGTTTTGTCATTTGCTTACAAGTAGTCGTAGTCCTCAAGTGTATTTCACTGCCTCTCCACGTTTCCACAAAAGTCAACAGCTGCAGCATGCTTCCTTCTTCAACAGCTGAATCACTCAAAAGGGATACTGTATCATAGAAGTCACCAGAAGTCTTCAGAACCCGAATGAGGTGTTTTATGACATTGCTTCCAAGAATCAAGTCATCAGAACAACTAAAGTAGGTGAGATAGAGTCAGAAGAAACAATGTTAGATGTCTCAAGCAGAGGAAGCACACCTTTTACCGAGGCACAGAACTGAGAGTAACAGACACAATGACAACATCTCCATGTGGGGACATGTCAACCGGCCCTTCATTAGTCCCCCCTGGTGTGGGCCGTCTCGTTTCCTTGATGTGCCATCAGCTCGAGCAGCAGGTGTGACCGGAAGCAGAGACACAGCATGACAGTGGAAATAGAGACGCTTCTTCCGGCAGTAAGACGCGGTGTCATGATATTCACTTCCAGAAATGACGTATGGGCATCGAATCCTGGCTCAACTGTCACTTCTGGGTCTAGGAGGTCTGGAATTTTGAAAAGACTCCCTTTTCAGCAAGCACTCCAGAATAGTGATAACATGTTTGAGAGACTGACCTTCGCTCTGCAAGTTTTCAAAGGCTGTAGCTGGTCGTGGAGCAGGAGTAGGAGCAGGAGGGCTCACTGCAGTCTGAACACGGCTGCGCACCACCTCCACAGCCTGCGTGGGATGCATGCGATTCATTGAATTTGCAGATTGACGATGCTGCAGACGCTTTTTACGGTGGTGTTCATCCAGCCGTATCTGAACATTACTGGCTGTCCACTCCTCAAGTGGTCTGCAGCTGAAGACTAGTGACAGTTCAGGGTCAGGGCAATGAGTGATGAACATTACCATTACCTCTCTGGAAGGGTTATCAAGAGTTTTGCCTTGTCTTCTAAGTCCTTCAACAGCAGTGTTGACGGCTTTGTTGAGCCAGATCCAGTAGTCCACGGCAAAATCAGTGGAGGATGGTTTTGTGTCATAAAAGTCAGTCAAAGGCATAAAAGAAGTCACAGATTCATTGAAGTGCTGTTTCAAAATGGCAAAGAGGGGCTGAGGTTCTAACTGTCAGTCCACAGTGGGTCATCACAACATCACAAGCCTTACCTTGCAGTTTACTCAAGACCTCTTCAGCCTGATCACAATGCTGAATGTTATTTGTAGTCATTAACACACTCAGAAACTGAGAAGTTGTCAGTGTTGTCTCCCCTAAAAGGTTGCAGCTCATAACTCTGGTGGCTAACTGTTACGCTAACCTTTCAAAGGTCAGCAATTGTCAACATCATTAGTTGGAATAGCCTTAAGACGAGAGACTATATTCTCCCCAATACTTGTCCCTATCTGCTTGACTAAGTCACTGAGTACATTAACTGAAACATGTTATCCATCTTGACCATCAGAAACAGCAGAATCCAACCTAACATCTGCATTGACATATGTCTCATCACATTTCTGCTGATTAACTTTAGCAGAATGAGGAGTAAAGTCAAAAGATTTCCCTCAGTAAGCCCACCCACAGTTGGTAGATGAGCCAAACCAGTGATTCCCAGAAATTGGGTCACACAGGATTTTTGAGCGTTTAGCCATGCACTTCCAAGATTTTGTAATGATTGGCGACAGAGCCTGAAAGTACTTTATGCTGTTCAAAATTTAAAAATGGAGGGGTTCGAAGAGTTTTGAGAGATTACTGAGGAGGTCCGTTCTAACCTCTCCGACCGAATTCATTATGAAACGACTCGATTGCTTTGGAAGCAAGCAGGTTCATGTATCACATTAGCAAGGTCTAAGTGAAACAACTAGATATATACAAAAGAAAATATTCATGATAAGTAAATGGCAACGTGCCTAAGGAGATCTGATATGGAATATACTGTACCTGGTGTTACTAACAAACGTGTGGTTTTTTGACTGTTCAATGGATTGTTTGATAGCAATAGCTGCACTTAAACATAAGCCTGATTGTTCTGATAACAGGCATGAGCATTTTAAAAAACTTTAATGAAACGAGATTTTGATAGTATGGCTATTTAATGTTTATATTGTTCAATAGCCATACTGTTTGTTTTTGCTGATGAGGAAAAGAGAACCTGCTAACTTCCTGAAACACAGTTTATTTCCAGTTTGACATTGACGCATACTTTTTTCGCCATTATTGGTCTTTATCAGCTTTCTCCACAGAGCGTTAGGATATCTTCAAATAACCTTAACGAACATTTCTTTGGACTGTGGGAAGAAGCCGGAGGCCTCGGAGAGAATCCATGCATGCTACAAGGAGAACAAGCTGTTAACCCTTCCTGCGGCCATGTTCCGACGGTAGTCAGAGCGCACAGGGTAGAATGTCTGCTCCAGGGCCGAAGTATTCTCCAACTTCAGGGCAAGCCCCTGTCACTTTACAGGGGTAAAACAACTGGTAAAAGGAGACACAGAGAGTCTGGTCGGATCGAGGTTGTTGGGCTGTTTATTCTGCACACTTGAACTGGAACTGTACATTTCTGGAGGCTGACTTCTTTTTCTGCCTAACTCTGTCCCCGCCATCAACGTACGTTTCACAAACACCTTTCTGCAGACACTCATTCGCTATCTCGCTCCACCACCCACACACATGCGCCCTTAGCCATTCACAAAACAGACATACATTACTTGTATAACAATGCATTCTGCACACAAAGGCTCCTGTAAGACAGTTTTTAGAACAAGGGAGCTCCTTGCTGTGAGGCAACGATGTTAACCACTGCACCGGCATGCAGCTGCATGTTGAATTCATAAAAAAATAAAACTCAACATCAGTGTCACCTTCTTTTAATGTAAAATTTGTATTTACACGTAAAATCATGGCAGTGTAATAGGGACATTCACATCTGAAACAAAAGAGTGCTAAAACAGACCAACAAGCAAAAATACAACGGAACACTGAGTTGGCAATGTTTGCGCTTTGATTTCTTTTGCATGGTCAACATGTATGACTACAAGGTATTTCACATCACCAATGAATATTAATAATACCTGCAGGTAAGTTCGATAAAGAAACAGAATAGTGGTATGATTATCATCTGACAATACACACAGGTAGGGATTTCATCTATGTTATAGACAGTTATGATTACTTCAAGATTTTAGGAGCAACTAAGTGGAATGTGATGAAACAAATTGAAAAAAAGAAAACAAAATGTTTTAAATTACTTGTCCACTCAGTGTGAACTCTGACAGAATAAGCAGCTGATGCAAGCACTCTGACACTTTCTCAACCTTGTGTTGAACTTATGCGATTAGTTAGGCTTTTAAAGTCCTTCTTTAAAACAGTTTTTCTAAACAATCAACAAGCTTTTTGCTCGGAAAAAGATTAACAGATATATCCCTTTCTCATTACTCAATACTACCTATGATACCAGAGGCGGTAGATGGTAAATAAAGCCCTTAATAGATGTGAAAATGATGAAAGAGAACCATCAAAGAACTTTCTCTGCCACAAAAAAAGACAATTTACTTCAGATCAGTTTGGCTTTTTCTTTAGAAAACCTCCCGTTTCTTGAAACATGTTTTCAGGGTCCTGATACTCATGACAATGTGACGCTGAAGTGCAAAAAAATATGTACCTTTCTGCACACGTTAAGCCCCAACACAATGAATAGGATATTTTGAAACTTTGTCAACTGTTGTTTCAAGCAGGTCAGTTAACGCTCAGTCAGTCTATGACTACGCAAGAAAGTAACCTTATTTGTGAAACCTTTATTTAGGTATACTTTCACGTAAGTATACCTTCACAAAAGGCTCCAAGTTCCCTATTTTCGAACAATCAGCCGTTGCACATCTGATATAATTTTCACTACATTTTTTACTTTAATCTTCTTTTCTTCTGACATTTGGCTCATTAATTCCTGACACAAAATCTAAAAAAATACATTCACCTGGATGCGGCCCTTACACTACTTTGTACAAAACAATGAGGGCTTTAAAATGATAACCAATTTTAATATTGATTAATCACTACATGACTACATCATGATTAGACAATATTTTCGATTGTTGGAATTTTTCATTGTTTTGCATTTAAAAATAAAATTGTAAAAGGGTTTTATTTTGATGTTGGTACTGCATAAGCCAGAGATTCTCCTCCTCTTCAACCAGTATAAATAAGTGTCAGAGCTCCTCTTCAACATGTGTGTGAAGTGTGTTGTTGTAAATCCACTCTGATCCTGTATTTGATCATGTCTATAAACCCCTCTATTTCAGCCCTGCTCAGAACAGGCTGTTTCTGTGTCTGTAGCTTTAAATATGTAAATGAGCTGTGTCTGACCACGCCCCCTCTCTGGAAGGGCTCGGGTGTACTCGCTGCTTTCTGGCTCCATGTCCTATTGTTTACAGTGAGAAGGCAGACTCAGAGGTCAGAATCTGCCCATTGTGATGTCATGAAGGGAAAATCTCGAAACAGCCTGTTTGAGCACACATTTTCTGAAAAGTGGAGCAGGCAAAAAAAGGAAAGGATGGACTTTTCTCATCATTGGAGGGTGTGTAGAGAGACTAGAGACAGAAAGCCATGGTTTGCATTGTGTGTGACCTTTAAAATGATAGTTACATAGTTGCTGTTTGAATTCAATCCTGCTTTTATTTTATAATAAAGTAAGAACCATCTGGTTACAACATGAACAACCAAAACAATCATGAAAAGGATCTACAGACCTTTGAATGAAAGAGTGTAATGGAGTATCTCACTTTAAGTCAACTTGGTTTCAGAGGGATTTTGTTCTCTTCTGAAGCAGAAAAAAAAGCGATCCAAACTCTTCCTTTGTATTCTTTTCACTCACCTCATTAAGCTAGAAATCAAAAAGGACATTTCAAAGTATACTTTTTAAAATACAAAGCTATATATATTTATATAAACAGGAAAACAGGAGTGACCCTTTTGGATTTGATAGCCTGTCTAAGTCATATGAAGGACTCAATGGGACCAGAACGTGTGTGCACGTTCCTGAGCAAATGTGTGCCCGTGTGTGAGTGTTGTGGAGGTGGCGGGCTTATCATTAGAAGACATTGTCAAATGAGGAACATTTGTACGTTTTAAGTTTCTTGATGGCCTGTTTGAACTCTTTGCTGGACTTGTCCCACTTGTGTATGCCTGTGAGAAGGTACTGCTGATCCACCTTGCGGCCCATGATTAGATACTGGTTGCCCAAGTTATCAAGCTGCTGGCAGGGGCAGTCCGCACCATTTTTTAAGTATAACACCAGTGTTTTCATGTCCTTCTTCTTCAGGTTCCCTGCTTTCAACATCTTCTTTCTCTTCTGCAAGATCACCTTCCGGTCCATGTTTTCCCGTGTAACCTCCTTGATCTTGGTTTTGAAAGCTGTTGTCACAAGAAAAGAGGAGAACACATTACTTCATGCTTAAAGAAGATGTATGATTAGGCATGTGATAGGCAAAAGACAATAAAGCAGGACTACCTCTTAAGACACTGGTAAGACACACACACGCATACAAGCATGCACAATTGAAGCAGGAAGTACAGTTGTAGTACTCAAAATCAGTCTCGGTCTCAAGACCACTTTTTGGTCTCGTCTCGGAATCCAAATTATTTTAACTCAATTTTGTCTCTGCCCTAGACTCCAGATTTTAAGTGAAGATCACCACTGTCAGGCTATTTTTTGATCAGAGAAAAACTGCTGTACACTTCTGTAGTTTGATTTTTATCTCTCAGTTACAACTTTTCAGATGTTACGGTCCAAGTGAGTGACACACCTCCTGCACGAAAGATGGGGATTTTTCTTTGATATCTATGGTGTTGGTTTTGACAGGGTCTCGTTCTGCCTTGGTCGTGTCATGTCTGGGTCTCTGAGCACTCTGGTCTCGGTTAGTGTGGACTTGACTACAACACTAGCAGGACGTAGTAAGTCTCCAAATATATATTTGAAGTTTCTCAATTTCCTGATCTGATAGAATGATTGAATCTGTGATTGATTCAACAGAACATAATGCTTTCTCAATTAAATGTACTGTAACACAAAAACACTATTTGTCAGCCATTAAAACTAGGGATGTCCGATAATATCGGAGGGCCGATATTATCGGCCGATATTGACTTAAAAATTTAATATTTGGAAATATCTGTATCGGATTTTTACAACCGATATTGGAATTTCCCAGTCTGCATGAACGCAGCATGGGACGTTTATGGGCGCACGCTTGATGACGTTAAACAACAACAAATACAACACGCTGGACTCGTGGCTAACAAGTTAGCTCACCCGGTGAATGAGGTGTCCGTGGTTTGGAACTATTTCCAAGTGTCAACTACGGACAATAAATTTGCAATTTGCAATGACTGCAAAGCGTCGGTTATGCGAGGAGGAAACAAGGTGTCTTCCTTTAATACATCAATTTCAATAACCCATGTCAAGAAGAATCACGCAGAGTTGCATGCTACATTTGCGCAGCAAAGTGATGAAAAGAAGCAACAGCCGAAACCGAAGAAAACCACACAGTTGTCGCTTAAAGAGTCAACTGAGAAAAAACAATGTGGCAGCAATGGAGAGGCTGCTGGTGGAAGTGCAGATGACCCAGGCCGGGAGGACCAGGACTGCCCACCTAAGAAGGCTCGAACTGGAAGCATGAACCTGCGGGACATGTACCAAGAAATCCTTGCAGAGAATGAAGTTGCAGCTCAAGCACCTACAAGCGAGACAGCGCAGGTGAGTAATTGATTAACTTAATCATCAAACTAAATTTAATCTGCTGTGCTGAGTGCGTCACATTAAAAATATACATTACATACAATGACTACAATAACCATTTGGCTGTCAGTGCTTCAAAGAAAAATAAATAATAGAAATTCTATTAAAGAAATGGAGGAATTCTATTATATATTTATTCCCTGTCTTTTTTATTCTTTCTTTAGGTGCATGCATACCTAGGAGAAGCCATCCCCTCGAAAGGATGTCCTTTGGAGTACTGGAGGCATCAGGAGAGAGGATTTTGTTACTCTTAAAAGAGATTAAGCCCAGTTTGAGTATATTATTTGACAAGTTATGGCCAGTCATTCATTGACTATGTTTGTGCCTCTTCCTTTTTTTTATATTGTCTGTGGTGTTGTTTGAGGCTGTTTGTTGTTGAGGTTTCTCTCTAACACTAAATAAATATGGCACTTTTTTCCATAATTTAAGTTGTTCGCTTATTTTTCTCAGTGTGTACATTTGGAAAGCCATGTTTCATTCACATATGCATCCAGTGGGGCATCACAATAAAATTAGGCATAATGTGTTAATTCCACAGGAGATATTTTATGTTGTTGTTACCTAACAGTTTTGATGTAAAAAGCCTGCATATATCGGTATCGGTGATATCGGTATCGGTGATATCGGTATCGGAAATTAAGAGTTGGACAATATCGGATATCGGTAGAAAAGCCAATATCGAGCATCCCTAATTAAAACATGTTTGCTCATAATATACTAATGCTAATAATACTTCTCACCTGTGCGCCGACGTGAGTGGCTGCATAATCCAGTAGCTCCGTCCCTGTCGTACTCGTCGTGATATGTTATTTGTTTGTCTTGGCTCTGTGCCAACTTCTACTTTTATAGTTTTATAGTACACTTTCAGTGTATAACTTTATGTATCCTATGGATACTCTTTCGTGCCTTCGTGGAAATAGCAGCGGAAAACTTTCTTATTCAAGGGAGACGCTGCTCTCACTCAGGTCAGCGGGACAAGCCGGCGTCGTTCATCCGATACCCGATGAGCTGAGGCGGCGGTATAGAGGCTGTCGAGCCGGGGCTCTGCTAAGGGCTAAGCTAGCGGCTAAGCGATGGAGGTACAAGCCCTCGGTTCCGATGATAGTTATGGGGAACGTAAACTGTCTAACCAACAAGACAGACGAGCTGGCTGCTCTTGTGAGGAACAACAGGGGGAACTCAAGGTCAGACTCCGAGAGGCAAAGGAGGAGTACAGAAGGAAGGTAGAGCAGAAGCTGCAGCAGAACAACATGAGGGAGGTCTGGGAGGGCATGAAAACCATCACAGGCTGCAAGAAGAAAAACAACAACGCAGAAGACGGGGACCCTGAGAGAGCAAACCAGCTCAACCTGTTTTTTAACAGGTATGACATCCCCGTCGCTGCAGCCAGTGCCTGTCCCCCCAGCACCCCTCTACACACCCCCTCCCCCCCTCTCACTCCCCCCAACACCTCCACCAGGACAGACACAACCTCCAGTGACAATCCATCCCCCTGTACTCTGGAAGACCTCGTGCCTCACCCCGGTCCCCAAGAAGAAAAACCCCAGTGAGCCAGGAGACTTCAGACCAATCGCTCTGACATCCCACGTTATGAAGACCTTTGAACGGCTGCTGCTCCAACACCTCAGACCTCAGGTCCAACACGCACAGGATCCCCTGCAGTTTGCATACCAGGTAAAGGTGGGCGTGGACGATGCCATCCTCTATCTTCTACACAGGGCTTACTCTCATCTGGACAGAGGGAGCAGCATGATTTGATTTCTCAAGCGCTTTTGACACCATCCATCCCCTCCTACTGAGAGACAAGCTGACCGAGATGAGGGTGGACTCATACCTGGTGAGGTGGATCACGGACTACCTCACAGAGAGACCACAGTACGTCAGACTGAAGGACTGCACATCAGACACGGTGGTCAGCAGCATCGGAGCACCACAGGGGACCGTGCTCTCCCCTGTCCTGTTCACCCTGTACACCTCTAACTTCCAGTATAACTCTGAGCTCTGCCACATGCAGAAATACTCAGACGACACTGCGATAGTTGGTTGTGTCAGGGATGGACAGGAGGAGGAGTACAGGAGCCTGATCGAGGACTTTGTGACGTGGTGCAGTGACAACCATCTGCAGCTAAACACCTCCAAGACCAAGGAGATGGTGGTGGACTTCCGAAGGAACAAACCACATCTAGAACCTGTTTCCATCGGGGGGGGTTGACGTGGAGGTGGTCAGGACCTACGGGTATCTGGGGCTGCAGCTGGATGACAAGCTGGACTGGTCGCCTAACATGGACACTACCTGCAGGAAGGGACAGAGTCGTCTGTACTTCCTGAGAAGGCTGGGGTCCTTCAACATCTGCAAAAAGCTGCTGCAGATGTTCTACCAGTCTGTGGTGTCCAGCGTCCTCTTCTACGCCGTGGTGTGCTGGGGAGGAAGCTGCAAGAAGAGGGACGCAGCACGCCTGGACAGACTGGTGAGGAGGGCCGGCTCTGTGGTGGGTACAGAGCTGGACTCACTGGTGACAGTGGTAGAGAGGAGGTCTCTGGACAAAATGCTCTCCATCATGGACAACACACACCACCCTCTGCACAGCACCCTCACCGGCCAGAGGAGCATGTTCAGTGACAGACTGCTGTCACAGTCGTGCTCCACGGATAGACTCAAGAACTCTTTTGTCCCCCTGGCCATAAGGCTGTACAACACTTCACTGTCACGGCAGGGAAGAACCAGATGGTGAACCCTGGACTCTTTTTTCTTTTTTTCACTTTTTTCTCACTCCTCATCTGCACCGCTGACCTCAGAGTCAGCCTCCAGTTGGACACTTTAATGCATATTGATAGTCACCTTACTGAGCACAGGTCACCTTAATGGTAATCACTCTAATCATGTGGTTCCATCCTACTGTATTGTTATGCTACATCTGTAATGGTTGACATGATCACCCTAACTAGGTCAAGTTTCACTCTATTGTCTTCAACACTTAATGCTAATCTGCTCCTCAATAGTTGGGTACTTAAATGGCAATCACCCTAACCACCCCTGGTTTCACCTCATTGTTTTAGGACACTCAATGCTAATCACTGCATTGACTGTTTAACGACTGTTTAACGACTGTACTCACACCTCGGGCATGAGCTCAAAGACCTCTGTACATACACATGTAACCACCACATGTAATCTATCTATCTATCTATCTATCTATCTATCTATCTATCTATCTATCTATCTATCTATCTATCTATCTATCTATCTATCTATCTATCTATCTATCTATCTATCTATCTATCTAATATACAGGCTGATTATTTTAAATGTCTAATGTTATCAAGAGAGAACTTGTTTTGTGGAATAATTTATTATTCTCTGATGGATTTTAGTTTTTAGTCTGCAAAGTTTCTCAATTTCCTGATCTGATAGAATGATTGAATCTGTGATTGATTCAACAGAACATAATGCTTTCTCAATTTTCATCTCCTTGCCACCTTGACCAGTGAATCCAAAAGTTTATTTGGGATCCTGTCAGTAATATGGTGAGCATCAGCAGCTGTAGGGCAGAGATGGTTGTTTTTTTAACAAGCAGGCATTACCATGGTAGCTGCAAAGACTACAAGCAGGTTTGTAGGGACAAGTTAAACCTTAATAAAGCAAAAGTATTACTCGATTAATCGATCGGGATATTCGATAGAAGGGTCACTAACAGGAGTGAAAACGAAGGCTGCTCAACAGCAACCACGAATCACCACGGCATTTAAACGGCCCCTCGCTCCACAATCCAACCGTGCTGAAGCCATCACAAGCGCTATCGGTGTGTGATGGCTGCAGACATGAGGCCATATTCGGTGGTGCAAAACGAGAGCTTTAAACATGTGCTTAAAGTGCTTGAGCCACGTTACGACATCCCGTTGCGCACCCACTTCAGCGGAAAGATTGTGCCAGATCTTTAAGAGCAGGAGAAAAAAAAAGTTGTGGATGAACTATTCAGTGCACCCTCTGTTGTGCTCACGACAGACGGGTGGACGTCCAGGGAAACGGAGAGTTATGTCACGATAACTGCTCACTTCACCACAGACACGCCCCTTTTACAAGAGTCACACAGGCACTCATCTCGCACAGGTACCGACGCAAGCAGTGGAGGAATGGAAGATAGAGAGGCCCATTACTAATATCCAAGTCACAACTGATAATGCTAAAAAATCAAATAAATGCAGTGAATGAGGCAGGACTGGGCCCACAGATAGGTGCTTTTTCATTAATGGCCATTGGTCTATGTTTAAAGGAAGGAGATATGCCATCTTATATTGCACTTTAAGGGCCAGATTTACTAAAGGTTTGCGTGTATTAAAACGTGTGCAAACTTGATACCACCAGCAAAAAATGTGCTATCTGATCTACTAACAGCGTGCAGTGAGGATTGCGTCTGTCATATGAGCAAAACAACACGTACAGTTCATTTAGTACGTTTGCCTTAATGAATATGTAAAACGAGGCGTTTCTGCCCAAGTGTGCAAAATACTGGGAGGAGAAAATGCAAAGAAGTTAAGTTAGTACACGCAGTGTGATTTACCAAGCCAGGCAAACATTGCGGTGATTGTGACGGTGTCTGAATTTAACACCTTTAAAGAACTAATCCAAGAGCCCCAGTGTTACACACTGCAGGCTGCAGGTAGGAGGAGAGATAGGCTCAATAAAAGACGTGTTAACAGGTTTAAATGACAGAAAAATAAATGGGATGTATTTATTTTGCATCTTTCCTCAATAATAGTTTAAAAGAAACGCCATGATTAAACTGTGAACATTCACAGCATCTGCATTCTAAAGAATTTCAACATTGACATTATGTCGGCCTATTTCCCTCTTCTCGCCAACATTACATTTTAAACTGGGCATTTCATTTTCTCGGGTTACGTGTCTCTGGTGCGCTCCGGAGCGCGCTCGTCTCTTCACTCTACAGCCCCCCCCCCCCCCCCCCTCCCCTGCTGCTGCGCTGTGGGACGCTTGAACGGGGGGCTCACCATGCTTGTACCCCCAACTTCAGTACCTGTTGCCGTGAGATTTATGTCCGATCAGACACAGTGCTGACCAGCTTCTGGTGCGCAACCATGGCATGAGTGGCACTCACACTGAGCACCAGTGCCACTGAGGACTCACACCTCCTGCACAATGTATCACAATTCATTCAAAAGAGGGAGGGAAGAAAAGAGAGGCCGTGTTTAATACCAAGGTTTTCTTATAAGCCACTTTTTCCTTTTGTTATATTAACATTTATTACTTGAAAATACTGGACGTTCATTTGCCTCTCACTAATATCTATTTTGCGCCTGCAGTCGTCCAGCTTTCCGTCCAAACTCTCTGTGACGTAAACCAGTAGAACAAAGCCTGACAGAAATACTACCGCCTCCACAAGGTTTGCACCTGACGTTATTCACGGAAATGTTCTGAGTAAATCACCCGCAAAACGCCCA
The DNA here is from genome assembly GCF_947650265.1 of Symphodus melops. Taxonomy (NCBI): domain Eukaryota; kingdom Metazoa; phylum Chordata; class Actinopteri; order Labriformes; family Labridae; genus Symphodus; species Symphodus melops. The sequence continues at coordinate 27,624,766 of NC_136691.1, forward strand.
CAAGCCAAACGTGCAAACTTTTGGAGTGAACACACACTTTAGTACTCTTTAATTGAGATCTTATTAAATCTGGCCCTAAGTTGTTTGCTGTTCTTTTGCTGTTGTTGTCGTTTACTTACGTTACAAAGAAGACATTATGCCTCATGCCCTTTAATTGATTTTACATATTTTAAGTACATAATACACAAAAGACAAAGTTATATTAATTTGTCTTGTGCCTTTTCTTCTTTTTTAAGCACTAATTTGTAACTTCTATATACCATATTATAATTTTTGTATACTTTTACATCCGTTTTAGTGTTGGGACATTACATGATCCATCCTACATATAATTATTCTGACACTAGTAAGAATCAATGAAATGTTCCAACTTTCAGCACATCATTTGGCCAACATCACAACAGCACTGTAAACATAAACCATACTCAAATAATAATAAAAAAGACTTCAGTTCTGCGTAACAGAACACAGGATAGAAATATTTTCCAGAGGAAAAGGCAGAGTGAATGGCGACTTAGTGTTTGGAAAAGGCTTGGGACTCAGTCTGTCCCCATCATGCATTCTACTTCCAGACCCTGATAGGGACAGTTCAGGAAATTCAGAGCATCTGTAGGGATTATGAGGACGTTTTATGCTGGAGTGGTTATTGACTGCTTGGAAACATCACCCAAAGGTTCAGGAACAGCACTGTGCATGACTGAAGAGGCCAGCAGAGGGTGCTGCAGTCAGCAGGGTGCAACATGGGTACAACACTCCACACCCTCACTGATATCTTTACAAGGAGGAGCAAATGGGAAAACAGGATCATGAATGATCCCCACCAACCCAGTGAGGGACTGTTTGTGTGGCTTCCCTTAAGGCAGACGCCTCAAGGTCACGTCAGGGTGAACACAGTAAGGTTCAGGGAAAGCTTCTTCCCTCAGGCTGCAAGGTATGTTAACTCTGCCCTCTTCAGGTTAAAACATAGCACCTAATCAACATGACACGATGTGGAACTCTGACAAATACACAATGCAAACCCCACCGAGCGCTGAAGTTGAAAATCTTTAAACTTTTCAGAAAGGCACAGAACATCATTAGTGCTCTTGTCCAAATGTATAGTATTCCTCAACCTCAAATAAAAAACACAGGAAAAAGTAAAAGACAGGCAGTGCTGGTCATACTGTGGTTGTTGCCATCTGCACTTTTCTTCTCAGCTTCTCATTTTTTAGCAAAGGAAATTGCTGCTTAGTATTTTTGTATTATTTGCAGGAAAGGAGAAGTGGCAAGCTGTGCTACACTACGCCCTCTGGTGGATCTTTTTTTTCATGCCCATTTGCACAACAAAAGACGTGAGAGTAAATGGACAGTGACAGTTGTACTGTTTAAAGCACAGGTCTACTTACTTACTAACATGTAACAGATGATCAATGAGCCCATAACTGTCGCTTACCAAGACTTATTCTGAAGAACCTAAAATAAAGTTTAAAGGTCAAATAAAGTTTAAATATATAATTGAATAATTGGAAGTTGGTCTGGTAGCTGGGGATGCCTTGGCCATTTCCCAAGCACTACCGAGGTACCATAGAGCATGGCACCAAAACACTCTTAAACACTCTCTAGAATAAAATATTTTGCATGCCCCAAAATGCAACAACAAGTTTTAAGTTCACCGTCCAGCATTAATTGCCCTCATTGTCTTCACCTGTGTCATTAGTCTCACCTGTGTTTGATTACCCTTGTGTCCAGGGTCCGAAATTAACACCCGCCAAGCGATTTTCTGTTTGACAAGACGATTTCAGAGAGTGGTACATTTTTTACCCAGAACTACATATTTAAAAACTAAAGGCCAATAAACATATTTTTCAGTTGCTCAACTTCCTGATCTGATAAAATGATTGAATCTGTGACTTAAATCTGTGATTTTTTCAATAGAACATAATGCTTTGTCTGTTAAATGTACTGTAACAGATGTGTATGTGACACAAAAACACAATATTATTTTGGCCGGTAAAAAATATGTTTGGTCGGTGAATTTTTTCATCTACCCGCAAACTTGGCGGGTCAAAAAGATCCATTTCGGACCCTGCTTGAGTCTACTTAGTCTCAGTCTTCTTTCCCTCTTGTTGTCAGTTTATTGTCTTGTTTCATTCTGTCGTATGTAGAGCGTTAGAAGTTGTTACCGGTATCGCTCTCCTCATGGCGCCTTGTGTTTTTTCACCTTTAATGGTTTTAATTAAGTTTGGACCTTTTCCAGAGTAAGCCTAGTTTTGCCATTTGCATTAAAATAAATAAATTATTTTCACATCTGCTCTTGGGGCCAGTCTCCCTGTGTCATGACAAAAGGAGGGCGGCTGGTGTTACATATAGAGTGACCTTGTCTGCCCGATGTGTCCATGAGCAAGGTACTTAACCCCAAATTGTTTCTTAGTTGGCCTTGGCTTGGCCTTTATGTGTAGTTTGAACTTTGGGGCTTCTGTAGACCAATATTTTACTTAACTATTTTACAAGTGTTTTGCAGTTATCATTTTTTGCTTTTTCCTCCGAAAAAATGCTCGGCCCCGATTCATGCCTGCGAAGCAACTGTAACAAAAGAGCTGTCTTTATTCAGAAACAATGTAATAATATAAAATAAGTGTTAACAAGCGGATCATTTTGCACATTTAAAATACTTAAACCCTCCTGCTAACTACAACATTGTTTGTCCTTTGGGTCAACTTGACCCCAGAGATTTAAACCTCTAGAAAATGATTGTAATTCAAACTGTTGCCCAAGTTTATTTGTCAAGTACTGTTTGTTTATTGACTACCTAAATATCCCATTAAATAAATCAAAAAGTTGGTCCAGCATTTATAATATCCATCTTAATTAATGCCTTTATGCTGCCTTCACCATGGTTATGTTTGTGTTTAGTTCTGCTTTAGTTAGCTTGCTTCCCTATTGGCTATTGTTCCGCTCTACAAAATGTTCACAGAGTCCGTGCTCCACCAGGAGAATCTGGCAAGATCATCTTTGAACCCTTCTCGCTTAGAGTTGCTCTTTGATTGTTCTTAAATTACTCTAAAGCTAAACGCGCTTACTAGGATTATTTAAGATAAGTTAGGAGCTCTCTAAGAGGATTTTCTAAATCTTTGTAAATACAGGTTTTCAGTTTCATATTCCACAGTCTTTGGAACTTTTTTTCTTGTACAATTTTCACACATTTATAGGCCACTTTCTGCCAGTGTAAGAAATGTTTAAACTCAAACCTTTATTTCATTGTGAACTTAAATGTTCAAAAAGAGCCGCCTTGGTTTTTTCCAGTATTAAGAGTTCACATGGTAGGGATTAAGACTTTTATCCTCTGTAGCCACTGAAACATTCCCTGTGAAGAGGCTTAGTGTTCACTGAAATCACAATTAGAGTCATAAAAGACTGTAGAACATGGAAGTCATCTTAATGAATTCTTCATCCTTGGTAATCCTTGCATGCTATGAACTTTCTGATCGCCTTGTGTTACTAAGGGTTTAATCACTTCAGCAACATTGTACAGTAAGACACAGCTGTTATCTAGGTTTTATTAAAGTCATCATTCAAAGTATCTATCACCTGAAACCAGAATATTTAAACTCTAAAATTAGTGGGGTCTCTAATTGAGAGCTGCTTTAATTTGTCAAATGCAGACCAACACCAGGCTTAGTAGAAGGGACTGTGCATTAAATTGGAATAAGCTTTTATTTGATGTTTTGCAGTAATCTCAATGATCTTGTTTTCATGATTGTGGGAGGACACAATCATAAATGGAAATAGACTTATTGCCCAGCCCTAATCCAGACACTGGTCCATTTATTTATGTTTCCATTCTACTTCTACAGGATCATGTTCAAGTATAGACTTTTAAAGTGGAAAGGCGTGGTGTACGTTATAGATGATTATAGGACTGTGTTCATAGAGAAATGATAAAGTTACATGGAGTTATGCAGGATTAACATACTTACAGCACCATTTAGTTCTGTCATGTAATCATCCTGAGACACAGAGTTGTGTACAGAGCCCAATCGATTTTTGAGGCCGATACTAATATCCTTTTTGCGGGAGAGAAAAAAAGAAGATACTGATAATATTGGCTAGGTTCTAGCGATTCACTCAACTCGAGTGAGTGATTTCACGATAAGATTCCCTCAAAAATTATTTTACAAAATGAGACTGAAGAAAATTTATGATAAAAAAAGATTCCTTTAATTTTTTCATCTCTTTTTCGGACAGCCCTCTGAAATGAACTCACCAAAAGGAAAATCTACCTGCATCTGGCGCTTGGCTGGTGTTGATTTCGGACCCTGTAACTGTGATTCATTTTTTAAAGAATCAATGTGAACCGTGACAACTTTTAACTGCCTGTAGATAGATATAGACTGACAAATGTATTTATGTTGATTCCTTAAAATTCAGTATCCAAACATGCATGGAAAAGATATATGGTGAAGACCAGGTGGTCACTCACCTGAGGCTGGTTGTAATCCTTATAGCACTCTCTGCATGTGAAAGAGAACTGCTAGTGCCACACAATGAAACTAAAATGAAATGCTACTTGAATGGGGTATTCCCCATTCAAGTAGCATTTGTGGGTGTCAAGTACATCGGCATCCATCTGCGTAAAATGAGAGAAAACTGATAATCACTTGATATGCTGATATCAACCGATATTATAGCCTCTACTTCGGCGGTCCCCAACCCCCGGGCCGCGGACCGGTACCGGTCCGTGAGTCATTTGCTACCGGGCCACACAGAAAAAAAAAATAATTTACATTATTTCCGTTTTATTTGTAATCCGAGTCTGAACACTGTTTTATTTTGAAAACCACCGGATTCTCTCGGTTACATCAAGCTGCTCGTCTCGTCACGTGATACATTACCGCTCATTTTAAACCCACAAGCTAGCAAAATGAATAACAAACTTTGAAAAAATTCTTTGGGAAGGGGAAAAGGCCCAGTGAGGAGACAGAAGAAGAACCTAGGACCACAAAGAAAAAGAAACCTTCATTTAACAGGCAATATCAGGAGTCCTACATGAAATATGGATTTATCGCGACAGGTGATTCCCATGCACCAAGCCCGCTCTGCATAATATGCGGCGACCGGCTCTCCAATGAGGCAATGAAGCCTTCAAAACTCAGGGCTCTCATTGATTCAGGGTTATGGTGAGTTATATATTTTCATGGACTTTATTTTATTTTTGATTTGTTTGTGGAGTATCTTATTGTGAAGGCATGTTTAAGCGTTACCATAGTGACCCGAGAGCGTGGGGACAGAGAGGATGTTACTGATTGTTAAGTTGTTGGCGCATTTCATGAAACGCTGTTAATAAAGTTCCATAGGATTACACAGTGGATTCACGTTTATTATTATATTTTACAAAATAGCACGTTGATCGTATCATTTTATTGTGTTGTATTTTTCCGCCACACCTTAGAGGCCGGTCCGTGAAAATATTGTCTGACATTGAACCGGTCCGTGGCGCAAAAAAGGTTGGGGACCGCTGCTCTACTTCACAACATTACTAATTTGTCATTGACAGTTGGTGATAGTAAAACTAGCTCCATATTGATCAACCACCATTAACACTCTACTGTTGGATCTTCCTTCTTCTTTGTGAAGTCCCTTCCCCTGACCTGATTTGCTCTGGCTGTTCAGAGGATCAGACAGCTCCCAGGGTGTCATAAACCCAGCAGGAGGGCGTGCACAGCTCCCAATTCTACATAATGGAAACTTTACTGATCTGATCAGCTTAAGTAGTCTGTCTTCCGCCCTGTTGTTTACTGCATCAGCAGAGGGAGGGAGCAATTAGGCTACAACAACAAAGTAAGCCTTTCCAGGTGATAGCATGATTTAATTGAAGGATAGGAGTTTTTTGGGACAAAGAGGAACCATAAAACCTTGAGCATGGAGATAAACTGGGGCAGGAACCAAGTTTCAAGTGGGATGAGCTGTTAATCCGTTTCTATCTGAGTACTGCAAATGTGGTGTCTGAGTGTGCACGTGTGTGTTTGTTTGTGCACGTGTGTGTGTATGTGGTCAAAGAGATGTACATCAACATTTTAAAGAACTCATAGATTGAAAGTACACCAGAAAGAAAACTAAGCATCTTACATGGCACCTTTCTGCTTGCTGTTGCAGTAAAGCTAGAGTTCGGGGAAGCCAGTCTGTACTAGCTGTCAGCAGAACCACTGAGCCTTTCACAGCAGCTTCCAAACATGCTGCTAGTGCCGCTTAAAGACATCCGCCCAGTGCGTCTTAACCCAATGGTTAAGCAAATTAGTGATGCGCAGATTGTATTATAACTCTTATGCTAATAAATCCCTCTGCAGAGTCTGATAGTAAAACAACCTATACAGAAGGTTGTCTTTTACTCTAGAGGCCAAATATTGCAGGAATGAAAACATGGACTCAAAGAGCAAACCATGTCTTCGAGTCACAGCTTCTACAACACTGGGTGGTCAAAGGAGTTTAAGGTTAAATATCCAAAGGTCATCCTTCGAGTTCAACCAGTAAACTAACATCACAGCAACAACAAACTTAGCATGATAGTAGCTAGCAGTGTTGTGTAATAAATGTACTTGCAATTGTATAATTCTTTTCTAGGCCTCAGAATTCTCAAAGCCCTTTTTAACCGTATGTCACTAACGCCTCTACTATTTACAGTAACTAGTAACATATCATACACACACTGTTAGAATTACTGAAATTTAAAAGCATTTGTTACCCATAACTTTATGTGAAATAGCTAACAACAACACCAGATTAGGGTGTAATCTTCACATTAATTTAGGTGTCAAGGTTGCACTAACAGCAGCACAGCAGCATGCTGGGAGAAAGAACAAAGACACAGACCCAAAGCAGACACACTGGCAGGTGGTCATTCAGGCACAGAGTTTTCCATTATGGATACCAACGTTATTGTTTCTGCTGAAGTTAAACAACAAACATATAGCAACATGTTAGAAGTCTGCGTACAGGAAGAAAAACATCGCTATAAAGAACGAAAGCAAACCAAGCTAAACAACAATACTCTTCTAGAGAGCGCAGTGCAGCCGGCACTGGAGCCCAAAGTGCAGCTCACCAGTTAAAATGAGGATTGAAGCAAAAGCTAAATGATTCCCATGGTCACATGTTTTTTTTTTTTTTTAATCACACATTCATTTTGATTTTATGATCTATAACCCCAATCCCCACATACTTTGTGTGCACCTCTGTACGTCAGCGCCACGCACTACGCTGTGGTCCGCTACCACTCTAGCTAAAAACTGTCTAACCCTAACCCCCCTAAAAGTTATCCATCGGCGAAAAAACCCACATACAGCAGCTACTGTACATCAATGGTGTGCATGTTGTGTATGTTCATCAATGTAAAAGCTAATAAAAAAACAGACTTGTTTTCACAATTACTGTTTTATTTTAGTATGTTGGTCTACTTAGTTATGGCTGACAGATACTGTTATTTAAATAATGTAACTTTTTACTCAGTCTTTTTAAATTGAATCATTGGCTGTTAAACGTTATAGAGCTGCATCCTGATGCAATGCAACTGGTTGTGCTCTTAAAATACAAGGCTAGGCTTTTTGCTGGCATGGGAGTAGAAACGTTTATCTTTTCTTCCTCTGATCCAAATAAAACAATCTGCTAAAAACAAAGCACTTTGTTCCTCTTCAGTCGCTGCTTGCCATGGCATTGCCTGCCTTTTATGAAGTTCAAACGTCATCGAAAGTCAAGTATGCTTGTGTTAAACTGATAGGAAACATGCATTGTTACATAAAAATACGAATTCACACTTTACGGTTACCTCGAATGAGAACAGACATTTCACAACTTCCAGTAAGTGAGCAGTCTTGTGGACAAAAATGCTTATTCACTGCCAGGGTTCAGATATTTACCACATGCTTGGTCCAAACAGATTAATAAAGACTGGAGTGAAGTCACTCATACATTCCTCATGGCTCTCTGCGTTTTTCTCAACCTATTTCATATGGTCAAGAGCGGAAATCTATCCATCATGTCTACTGTTGGTCTTAGATGAAAAATAAAGACAGCTTTGTTGCTACCTATTATGTCCAGTCAGGTCACAACCAGCAAGGAGTAATCAGGAACATGGTTTTAACCTCTATTCAAGTACTCTGATTCCACTCAGAGTTCGCTATTCCAATCTGATCCTGTATTTGATCATGTCTATAAACCCCTCTATTTCAGCCCTGCTCACAACAGGCTGTTTCTGTGTCTGTAGCTTTAAATATGTAAATGAGCTGTCTGACCACGCCCCATCTCTGGAAGGGCTCGGTGTCTCTGGCTTTCTCGCTCCATGTCCTATTGTTTACGGCAAGAAAGCCAACCTGGAGGTCAGAACAAACACCTAGCTGTGGGAGTGTCACCCGCCTGGGGGAGGGGCTACTGCCCTTTGTGATGTCATGAGGGAAAAATCTCCAAAAAGAGGGACAGAATGGACTTTTCTCTTCATTGGGAGGTTTGTAGATCGACTAGGGACACAGTGTTAGAACATGGGGACGTTTTTTTTTTTGCAGAGAATGCTGCCTTTAAAAAAGCTGATCCTCATACTACTTTTTGACCTCTTCAAGCCTTTCACTCTTCATGCACCTTGATAGTAAGTGAAGTTGTCCAGAATACCTTGCTCTGGTTTGGGTTGGGATCGCACATCTTTCTTTAAGTGGAAACATATCAATCCTGTTTGCATCTTCCTTTTACACTTCACAAACCAGCTGAGGGAAACTATGTTGTACACTGAAGTAGAAGGGAAATAAAACAATCGATTGATTTTAAAAAAAATGGTAAAATCAGTGACTCCCTGCTTAGTGCTAAAGCTAGCTCTTTAACTTAGAATAGCAAATGAAGACATTCAGCCAGTCTCACAGATGAATGGAGTCAATCCTGAAGTATGGACTCATTCAAAAATAGATTTTGAATCGTGAATCCAGAATCGTTTGGAATCAAAAATAGATCAAATTGGAACATGAGAAACCTAAAGATTCCCAGCCCTGTACTAAAATCGACACGCTACAGATACTGACATTCTTGGATTCTCATTTGAGTCTTGTACACATTTTTTTAGATACCCACAGGTATAATTGAATATCCTTTTAAGACAAATAAAGGAATATTTCAAATATCAGCCGATATAACCATATCCGGTGACTGTCAGCAGCGGCTAATTTTATCACAGGTATGTGCCGATATTACTAGACTTACTCCCCATTATCAATATCGGCCCAAAACTCCCATATCGGTCGGGCCCTTGAAAAAAAAGTAATGTACATGTACAGGTGTGGGTGTAATTTTGTCGATTGTTGTGTATAAAAAGCAGTCTCGAGAATGGTCCTGTATGAACTAGGCCAGAGCACTCTGCATGACTGGTGAATCATATCATTAATTTTTGAATGTTGATCTATGCTGTAAATCGTAAAAAAAAAAAAAAAAAAGCCTTTGTTAAAATGTTCTACAATACCTTTCTTTTTATGTTTCTTTACATTCAGAAATATCCAAAACTAAGTCTACATGGTGACGTTGTGGCAGCCGATCTTGTGTGGTCGGGTGGGCAGCGTTGCCCCTACTTTGCCCTCTCTCATAAACTGAGCCTCAGACTGTTAAAGGGGAAAGTGCTGTTTTGGTTGCTTTGGTTGTTTATATTTCTAAAAGAAAAATGTAAACCATTACTAAACCATAGCGGCCTATACTGTTGAGCAATATAACTTCAATAGCTGTGGGCTGTTGGTCGGTGTAGCTTTAAATACTCCAACATACTCGAGATGTCACCGGTTTCTGGTTTAGCCACTTTCTCCACCAGGAAATTAGTGAACAGGAAATTAGATGACTGAAACCGAGTTCATTATTTTGGATTTCAGCTGATAAATAATCTAGCTATTTTCCATCTGCAGAACTTTGAAAAAATGGTAACAATACTTGAAATGTTGTTAATGCTGGTAATATGATGATACCCAGCAGACCAATAACAGGGCTTGTGGTCTGTGTCTTTTGACGAGTAGCTACATTGATTTAGTGGGGACATATCGGTTTACATACAGAGACTTTTGCATTCAATGTGAAATAAGGCAAACGCTATGACATATATTTGCAGCTGAAGTATCAATCGGGCTTAAAGGCCATGTGTTAGGTAACGTAACTTTGCAGTATAAGGCATAGTGGCTTAATTAGAATAAGGATTTTCTTCATTGAGCTCTTATCCTTTATAAGGGCATAAAAACTTACTGTCTAAAAAAATGCATACATTATCAAGGACAGTAGAAAGGCCTGTGTATGTTACCACAGCCTCCATACATGAGGCGCACGCTAACCTTTACACTATTGGCGTCTTAGCACTGCGACCTTTAAGTCTTTACAAATCGAAATATCTCATGACATCAACAGAAAATCTAAATAGACCTTATCAGAAAATAATTAATTCTTTGCCTCCACAAAAACACACGCACACAATGCGCACACACACACTGAAAGTCCACCTATACTGCAAAATGATTCACTTCCCTTCTAAGAGACCCTTTTCATTATCATTCATTAGTCGATGAACATTTTCCTCTATTAAACCACACAGCCATGGTTCATCTCACCAAAAGCAAATCCTCTCCATTGATCAACATAAAATGTTTCAGCTAACCTCTAGGCTGGAAGAAATAATTGATGCAATCCCATCATAGTTCTCCTCTGATTTCATGGAGCACTGTGACAGATGTCAAGGCGTAACAGAGTAAAGTGTGTGTTTCGTTGGCACAAAGATGTCTGGTGGATGCTTACCGAACTCGCTGGCACACATGTGCTCCAGCATGGCATCTGTTTTCATTTCATTGTCACATGGTGGGCAGATGGGAGAGTAACCTGGAGGTAAAAGAAGGGAAAGAGATTTTGAAAAAGTGGGCCAAACAAGATGCAAGTTGCAGATACACACAGCACTGAATTACCATCACAGCTTTCTCCACATTGGAAGTATCCCTGTTGAGAGAGACTCATCAGAGAACGATAGCCGCACAGTTAAAGTAAATTATTTCTAAACAAACACAACCCTTTATTTAGCAGGAAACTCTTGACACACTTTGAAGCTCTCTGTGTGTATGCAGACATCAGTTGTGTGTGTGGTGTCAGATGCCTGGTCTCTTGGGCTCCGTACGCTGTGATGACCTGACCCCAGTGAGGAATGTCTTCAGCTTTTATGGCCGGCTGTAACTAAGAGCTGCAACTAAGAGCTGCAATAAACACTCTTACTCATTCTCTGTTACATTCAAAGACTTGTATCAAAATGTCTCTCTGTCATGTTTTGTATACACAACATGTAGATATAAAAGGCATGTAGAAAGCAAAATATGGTATGATAATCAATCCCCGCTTTGAGGAATGCCAACAAAAACTGCTGGCTAGAGAATAAAACCACAATGAAAACAGTGAGCCGAAGTATGATTTCCACAAAGACTAATGCATCCTAATGACACATTTTTACGCATTTTTCCAACAGCAATTCTCAATTTTGTTCATTTAATACTGCAACTGATTTCTTAATGCAAAACAGCTGAGTCACAACAGGCCACAGCATTCAGTTCAGAGCGACTTGACTTCAGTTTCACAGTGTGGCTTTGGATGGATCGAGCACAGGGTCGAAAAAGCAGTTAAAACAAATTGTCTCCCCGTTACCAGTCACCAATTACATGTGTTTAGGGAAAGCTTGTGAAAGTTTCACCTGGGTGTAAAGACCTTGTGAAAATAGACACTGTTTACAGAGTCTCTATAGGTCCCCGTTTGTCTATTAATGCCGGGCTCTCCTCTAAACAAAAAAAAGAACAATCAGCATGTATTTGACGGTGGGTGGGTGAGAATCATTGGCCCTCAAAAACTGATATGGCTACTCTGTTCAAATGGGGTTTTTTAAATCTCCAGATCGGATTAAAATAATTTTCGATATATTTTTTACGCGTCACCTCGACACGAACCACAAGCACTGTGACTGGTCCGCTCAGAACGTCATTTCCGGCAGTTGCTTTTCCTATCACAACGTAAATAATAAAAGGCTGTGTATTGCCAAGAAAATTGATCCGTTGACATTCGAAAGAAACAAAAGTGCATTTCTTCATCCAGGTTCCTTAGTGGGCTAATGACGATGTTAAATTCACCCGTCTTGCTTGGTTTTGTTGTCGGACAAACCACCTCCAGATGGATGCGTTCTCTTGCCAAGACAACCCATAGGGATCACAAAATTACAATTTAACCATAGACTATTCAGAATCTGCTTTATCTTCACCAGACTAGTAGCTAGGTTTGGATTTCTTTCTGGGTTTCTCTGGTGTTGTTCAGCTCAGGTTCATGGTTCAATATCACACGACAGTCTTAAATGTTTTTTACTTCTGCCTTGAACCCAGCCTCAAGGTTTCAGAGCCCAACATGCAATGCGCCAGAAAAAACCCCCCAAACACTCATTATAGTGCTGACACAGACCACATCGCTGTGATTGGTCTGCTTATCAGCATCACATCGTAAATGCAGAAAAGCTGTCATAATTAAAGCTGTTCGGGCCAAATGGCCTGAACTGGAAGCTATTACTGAGTTATTGATAGTCATTTTAAGTTTCTACAAAAAAGTTGCTTCATTTTTCCCTTATTTTTATTGAAATGGCTCTAACTGGAAACTATTACCAGTATGCATGTAACAATTCACTCAACTCACAATATTGAGATCATGATACGATTCGATTTGTTTGGAGAGAATCGAGAGGTGATTGGAGCTTCTCATTGTGCTGTTGATTAAATGCTGCATCATGTTGGTTTTTCTGTCTTTTTTTTTTTTAAGTTTTATTTTCGGGGTTTATTGTAGAGAGGAGGGTGGATGAGGTGGGAAGGTGGGGAGGGGGAGTGGGGAGAAACATGCGGAAGGGTCTGCCACAGGCTGGACACGAAACCGGGGGACGCGCACAATGCCACTGGCGCCCCCTGTTTGTTCTGTCTTGTTGTAATATTTGCACACTGTTTTTGTCTTTCATTTTGTGTCTTGGGAAGCCAAAATGCTTCGACTGCCATGATAACGTCGGCTTATTACAATCAACCTCCTCTGCTCTACAGCTGCTGGTGCTCACCATGTCACTGTCTACACTTTGACAATAAACCTTGAATTTCCCTCGGGATCAATAAAGTATCTATCTATCTATCTATCTATCTATCTATCTATCTATCTATCTATCTATCTATCACTGCGATTCATTTTTCAGACAACCGATTCACACCGAGACACCTTTGAATCTGTTTTTAACTGCCTCACAATTCATCTTTACATCCCTAGTTACCGACTCTTTTCAGACTGCTCTCCTCTTCCGCAAAAATGTTGTCATCCGTCTTTTTTCAATCATACTGATTACGAGACGGCGTAATGTTAGGTCCCCATTCTGTGAACTCACAATGTATTTGGGGAAGTACGGCACATATACACACACAGTCAGACGTGCATGCACACACAGCGCTGTGCGCCCTCGCTGGTTCTGCTCATTCATCTCGCCTCTGTAACGCCCCTGTTACTACCTCCTAAAATGGTTACAGAGGGGGATCACTTTGTTCCCCTGTTACACCTCAGCAGCATTCAGATTAAAAGCCAAACATCACAGGGGCGTCTGAACAGGGATGCAGAAATTTTGACATTCTTACAGATACGATGCATCATTTTTGCACTATTTGTCATCTTTTTAATGCTTGTCACCTCAGGCTCTATAGCCTTTGTTTCAGTCGCCATAGTTGGAAATGCACATAAAAAAAGAAAAAAGGCTCAAAATAAAGGCACAAGTACTTAATGCCTGTGGTGAAGTTATATTGAGCCAAGCAGACGCAAAAGTTTGCAAAGCTGTCAGGCTCACAAAGGGTCAGCAGTTTAAGGTTTATAAAACCTTCTGCTACCAGGCTCTATCCTACACGAAATTTGGGCAGACAGTGTTTTAATTGTTGTTTTTATTCAAATTCTGTCTTCATACCATTGCTGGTAAGATAGCTACACGTTTGTTAGGGAGGACGCTGTGGTAAAATTCTGCCAAGCAAGTATTTACTTTTCTCGCCGCTGGACTTCCTCCAAGCATCGACCCCAATTCAACAAAAAACTCTGCTTAAAAATTGGCTACAGCTTTTTAAAAATGAAATTAAGCCAAGTCTGCGATATCACACTCTCTTTAAACATTACACACACGTAGTAAAACAAACAACTTTACTTGAAGAACCTGGGAGGATGGGGTCAGAGCTCATTTCTACCAAAAGGTTGTCTTTGTTTGTGTTTGAATTTGCATCTGCAACAACATTCCCAAGCCCCTCTCACTGCACGGGTGATCACTTTGACACCTTGACAAAAGCCCTGGCTCTTTGTTTTCTCAGTCCAGGAGCCAATTATCAGTTACATTAAGAGAGTCCTTATGGCAGCTTTGACAACAACCGACAGAGAAGTTAAGATAACATTCAGTTAAATAACAGATTCTTCATTGATGACATACAAAGGTTAAAGTGCCATCAATTAAAATGATGAAATTAGTTGTTTTTAAGTCGTGAGACATTTAATATCACTGGCTGTTGGTATGCAAGGAGGAACTATACCTGATCTCAGGGCCTGGCTGTGTATTTCTACAATGAAAGGCAATGAGTTTACCTTTTCCATTTGTCTTGGTTAGGGCGTTATGCCTTATTTGATCATTAAAAAAAGTGATTGTTCTCTTCATTATTAGCGTTTGTGCTAATTCTGGCATATTTGCATGGCTGCTAGTTGCTGCTATTTTGATTCGTGAAATGATACTTGATAGACTATATATGTGTCTATTTTCAGGACACTTTGAACTCCAAGCTGCGTGTGATTTGCTTCCATTTGAAGATTAGAATTATGCCTAATGCAATAAACACAATTTTAATGAGAAAGGAGAACATGCGTTTGCTTTATCATTTCTAAAATTGTGGTTTTAAACCCCTGTTTTGCAAAGTTGTGATATACCACTACCGATAGGCGTCACGGTGTTAATCAGTGTGTTGATTCAAGTTTTGATTCACAGCTGAATAATAAAGGATGAGAAGATGTATCCTTAGCACAGACAAAAAATGCTTGCATCCTGTTGGATATCACCACTTGTTTTAAGTACAGGGCCGAGAAGAAGACGCCTCTCCATCAAACTCACAAAATTCCATCTAACTGCTCAGTGGTCAGAACAAACACTTGATCCAATATTCATGTTTAAAAACACAATCGAAGAGCGCTAAACAAACTCGTGTAGTGTCGTTTACCTGTCGGCAGGGTGGCCTCGGTGGCGTTAGGCTGCGTCATGGCTATGCACACATCATCTTGGGGAAACTTGTCACAGGTGAGCATCTCCGGCCAGGGAAAGCCAAAAGCCTGCATGATGGGGGTGCAGCCGTCCCGCACGGCCTCGCACAGCCAGCGGCACGGATAAATGGGCCTCTCTAGGCACACGGGTGCAAACAGCGAGCAGAGAAAGACCTGTGTGCCTGGGTGGCAGTTCTTGTGCACCAGTGGCACCCAGCTGCTGGCCTGCTGTTTAACTTCGGCCATAGTTTCGTGCTCCAGTAGGTTGGGCAACAGCATCTGGTTATAGCCGACGCTGTGACAGAGTCGCAAGTCCTCCGGGATGTCAACGCACTGGGGAGGCTTGCCGTAGCTTCGTCCGCCGTTGTACATGTCCGACTTCCAGCTGAGGTACTCGTACTCTGACGCACCACACAACGATATGAGCGCCACTGTCACAGCCAGACGAATCATTCTCAACAGCAGCACAGGAGCAGAAGTCATGCTTTCTTTTGGCCACAGCACAATAAAAGCAGCTCGCTAGGGCACTGCAAGTAAGTTATGTCAAACAAATAAAGCCGTACTCTGCAGATCGAGCGAACTCGACAGTGTCTTTGCTCCAGCCCCTCCGCGCTCCTCGGCTAGTGTGTGTGGAGGAAAAGCGCTCTGCCTGCGCTCGGCTTAGAGACAAGAGGAGATTGTAAAGTTCGCTCTGGCCAATCGGAATTCGTCTGCGCCTTTTGGCACTCTGCTGTCAGTCAAAGAGCTTAATTATCCAGTGTGTAAAACACTCCGGGAGCCTCCCCCTTTACTGTGGTGCTGCTCTGCTGTTACAAACTTTATTTAAAAATAAAATAAAACAAACTTCCTGCCAAATAGTAGAGCGATCGAATTGTTTGCTCTTAGGCGATGTATATTGGAGCTCTTACGCAAGACAGTGCAGTATAAAGAGGTTTTACTGAGAAGTATTTGGCATGCTTTCCAGTCATGCGGCGCCGAGAATAACATGTTTTCCTCTCTGTAATGATGGATAAAGTGATAAAGTGAATCCTCACTGATTTCAAAGACATTCACCGAAATATCCCTAAAAAAGAACTCACGTGTTCTTGTCCTTTGTTTTCTTCCAATGTGCATCCATTCAACTGAAAACAAATAACCAGTGTTTGGAAAGGCAGATATTCATTTAACAAAACATCTCTGTTTTGGAGCCGTTTTCAGGATCCTTTTAACTAATTCAGGGGGACATTTATACCATTGCATTTACATTTTAACCCATCTTTTAGGCTGGTATTGTGAACATAGAGACATTAATCATTGTATGTTTTTCCTTTGAATGGAATACTAATGGGAGAAACTTAAAAAAATATCTTTATTCTGCACCATGCATCATGTTTACTCAATCCTATCTGTAAAAGAGCATTTGAGGGTTCTCATTAAAACTCAAGAGCTGCAAATGGTCCCATTTTTTCATGTATTTTCAGCCAGGGATAATACATGTATGCATTCTTAATTGAAGTGTAACTTCAACTTGAAGCCATGGCTTTCATTTGCAGTCCTTGAGGTTTGGCTTTTAGGAAATAACACATGATACAAAAACACTCAATCAGCCTGCTGTTATCTTATTCCTTGATGAGTTTCAGGAAATACACTAATTCCAATGTTGAAATTCTTTCACCAAAGACTTTAGTGGTACAGTTCTGCAGAGCCGGGTTTCTTTATATAAACAAATTCCATGTCCTATTTTGAGATTGTCTTATCAAGCAAGGGTTCATTATCTCACACAGCCTGCTATATGCAAACACACAAATTACATGTATCCTACCTCATTAGACTGCAAGTTTAAGTAAATTTGCTGAGCCCAATTGTCCATCTCCTCATGCAGGCTTCCCTTATCGAAGGTGTGAAACCCCTCTATGTAAATGGGGACTCGTTTGCTTTCCATTGTTTTGTTAACAAATCTTGCAAAGCAACTGCAAAGACAAATCACTTACTGTAATTTGATTTTAAACAGCATACACAAACCTCTCAGATAAAGAGTCGTTGTTAATACAAAACTAGAGAGGAAAAAAAATACAGACATTCATAACAGAATGATTAAGAGACCAATGTTGGAATGAAAAAAATATGAAGAGAAGAAAAAAGTTGTGTCTGAAATCATGCACTCATTGCTTACTCACTGCTCCTTTTATAAGGAGTTCAACGTAAATGTTAAATATACTTGAGCTTGTATCGTTGTTTTCTAGTCTTCTGACAACTCAAAGCACTTTAACACAGGTCACACGTCCACAAACAGAGGCTGCATGTCTCTCAGTGGCTATAGCAGCTGGGCATCGACCTTATGGTTTAGAGACAACTGACTTTATACCTGAGCCACAGCTGCTGCAGAGTACTATAGTGAAATGTAGTAATGGAAAATATATTCCAATTAGACAATAAAGGAAGTGATTTAATACAAAAAAAGCTCAAGAGGGCAAGGTAAGAGACATTTAAAAGAGAAAGTTCTCAGATATATCCGAATCAACTTTCAACTTCAGATTCCCTGAGGGGAAATGTGGTTCGCAGTAAGGGGAAAACAATATAACAAACTTTTAGAAACACATGCACAAAGACTCAAACAATAGAAACTAGAAAACACTGGGAAATACATAAGGAAACCAGGAAATCACCAAAGACAGGATGTTGGGGACACTGTAAGAGGTCCCGAGCCTTAGCTGCAGATCCTTATGTCCTTTCTAGTCTAATGGATTATCATATCATAGTTGTGATTTGTAGTAATCAACAAAATAATACAGCCATATTTACACCGAAATAATAAAAAGGTTGACAACATCTGAAACATCTTATTTAGGAGCATCTACTCTCACAGATTTATTCCATTTTCCTAATTCAACGTAGCCCCTTTCTCTCTACCACTTCCTCCATCTCCCTGCTCTGCCGATCAGCTCATTTTGGACGTTTACTCTTTTAGTAATAATCAAACCAGACTCTCCCACAATTTTCTCTCCACCTGCTGCGGTCACATTTCAAAATCTGTTCTCTGGCTTCTTCAGTCAGTTTGTCATTTCAGTGCAAGCTCTGCAACTCTCCTCCACTTCAGCTCAGCAGAGTTCAGATACATCCTCAGAAACCCACTCCTCATCTCATCCTGTATCACCAGGGTCTCAAAGGGGGCAGGTGTCCCCACCACCAGGGTCTAGAGCCCATAAGGGGGTATCCTATCCTGCTGTCGGACACATTACCTCTGCAAGTGAATAAAGTCATCATGAGTCGTCGGAGCCTAATCCCAAAGACTGCACTTTCATTTCCTAAACCACTGTGTTCCCCTAAAACATTGATACGCTAAAAAGTCAGAGGCAGAACAGAAAAATACACAAAAATAAATAACAGGCAAAGTACAAAACCAGAAGATGAATCTCTCATGGTCATATTTAATGTGTCCACATGATAGATTATATATCTCCGAGAGAATCTTTAAAGACAACCACCTGTGGACATCTGCCCAAAATATATTACTGTATGAACAGAGAAATACATGCTCCATAGCTTCCACCTCAGAGGAGCAAAATAAAACACAGGGATCCACTTTAAACTTAATTCGGCCAAGCACTGGCTTCAACAACTCTGCCACACAGTCATCAATCTGACATGCAGAGGGTCAGATTCTGAACCACTGCAAAAATCAATCACCAGTTTGGTCGATTGCACGTGCCATTTTAAAATGTGTTTCCCAGAAAGGATAGTGTGCTCAAGCATCCATGCGTTCTACTTTTCAGTGTGTTCCTTTTGTCCTGTCGTTGAAACTGTGAGTATATCCCATCATATTCACTGATACAAAGGTTAAAACAGTACTCATAATATCATGTTTGTCCAAAAGCCTTTCTTGATGTAAATAACTGCAGGGATTGCTTGCAACATGAGCCTTCTTAAGAATCTGGTTTTCTGTTTCTGATTAATAAAGTTTTCACTGTGTAGTAAATCAGTATCTGAGTTTGAACCTGCTCCCACAGGGACCACTTGTTTCTCAGCTGCTGTTAGCGCAATTATGTGACTGTAACAATCTTATTTATGTCAGAGAATCCAATGTTTTGTTGTAAACTTTAAAACCGTAAATGAGTTAAAACTACAAATATGGGTATTACATTTGGTCTATTACATAAGAAATAATTGGCTTCTAAATGTCATTTATCTGGTGTCATATAATTATATCGATTTACTTTGTGTACTGTAACAGAAACTCGGCTGTGTCAAGATGAATTTATTAGTTGAAATGAGTCCACTCCTCCCGCTTACTTCCCTGTGAGACAGGAGAGGGGACGAGGAGTTTCCTGAGATAGGACATGACAGAAAAAACTACGAAGCATCAGAATCTGCTATACAATGCTCTAATGAGAATATTTGCCTTTATTTTAATGCTACATTTATCTTAACAGAATGAGAACATCAACAAAAGAGCGAAGAAAAAGAAACCGAGATCTAAATGCAGCCATTTCATTCCATGCACAGAGATTGTAGGGGTTGTGTGCATTCACTCTACATGCACCGCGCACTTCAGTGTTTTCTTTGTTTTTTGTCTTGACTGACTTTTATCTTTTGTATGTCTAAAGTTCTTTGACAGCACCAACCTTCATTTAAGGAGTGGCTGAAGCGCAAGAATTTTCATCTACTTTGGTTTAAATCCAGGTCATCAGATAGAGCTCAGTGTGTACATGCCAATGATAAGTCTTTTTTGATTACCAGACAATTACAGAGTTCTTCAAGGTTCAGTGCTCGGACCTTATTTATTTATACTTGGTGACATGAGGAAGCACGTAATAATTTCTAATTTTTATGTAGATACTCCTCAGTTATACTTGAATAATAAATAAAACGCTAGAGGGCAATGCCACTGAAATGGAGGCATAACTTTGTTTTTAAGATGATAAAAGGCAGACAGACAGACAGACAGACAGACAGAAACTTAAGTACTTCGGAGCTAGTACAGTAGCAAACACGGTGTCTGTGATGTGATGCTGGCTGGGAACCTCAAGCCCTGTTTCCAATGAGCGGTTCGGTTTGTCTTGGTACGGCGCGCATTTTGCGGTATTTCCATAGATAGATAGATAGATAGATAGATAGATAGATAGATAGATAGATAGATAGATAGATAGATAGATAGATAGATAGATAGATAGATAGATAGATAGATAGATAGATAGATAGATAGATAGATAGATAGATAGATAGATAGATAGATAGATAGATAGATACTTTATTGATCCCGAGGGAAATTCAGGGCATCCAGTAGCAGTATACAGACAGGCAGGACACAAGACATTGGTTACAATAAAACACAAGACATTGGTTACAATATGAAGACTAATCCCAGGAAAGATTCCCAAATAACCGATCTATACTGCCCCACTTTTTGGGACCCTTCCATTGGGGTGCCATTGGAGCCGACCTGAAAAGGTGGAGCTAAACATTGCAGTCCACTGATTGGTTGAAAGAATTGTCACTTCCCGTGTTACGTCGGCAAACAAAACCCCGCTGTGTTTAAACCATACAGAGCTGATTGTTACGTTTGTATTTCTCCTCGCCGCATACAGCCTTCTCTGAAACAAAGCTAGGATTGAGTTTTTGTAATAAAGAGTCACATGACAGTGACAGAGCAGACTGCTGGATGTCTTTCAGCGTTGGTCTCGTTTGTGTAGCATTTTTCTCTTTAGTTGAATTTATTAGTTCGCGGTTAGCTGTTAGCTGCTATCATATGATGCTATTTACATAGCTGCTATCGGCATCCGGCTTACACGTCGCCTACCAAATAGATCACGGCTGGCTGTGGAAACGCAAACGGGATCGGGCTTTATCGAACCAAACCGTACCAAACTGTACCGATCCCTGCTGTGTGGAAACGGGACTTCATACTTCGGCTCCAAAACAAGAGCTTCTGTTATTTTATCAACTTAGCAGCTAATGTGAGGTAAGAGAAATGTCAAGAGACCTCTTGACATGTTCTCTCATTTCTCCAGTGTTAGTTTCAGAGTTGGCTGTAGCTGTCTCACACTGCTGGCTGTAAAACTGTGAACTGAAATATTTTCACACCGCTGATGTAATGGATATAAAATTGTGTTGGTGAAAGTATTAAGACCGGATTTAGTGTTTGTTATTGTTGTGCATTTCCGGGTTTGCGCCACTAGGGGGAGCGTGTTGTCTGAGCCTCGTTCATTAAAACGAATGAGAGGCAGCAACAACACATTTTGTTTCTCTCGTTATTTCTCCCCTTACAGGGGTGTAACATTTGGAGGCACCGCTGGGATGTGTTTTGCCTGGGCCAGCATCTAGTCAAGATTGATGTCCCAGACCATCGCACAGCCCTTTTAACATCTACCAGATAACGATAGCAGGAGGTGAACCGGCTGCAGTGGTATCCCGACACCTGAGAACAGTGTGCAGGCAATCTGAGGTATCTCGACATACTAGGAGAGCAACCACCACTCATCACAGGCTAAAGGCACTACTTCATCCCGACACCTATGCTCTTCTATTGAAAGATGGATTCATCAGAGTTAGAAAAATTACAGCTTGAAATAATAGGAGGATTGTGTGTGTTGCCTAGAGACATTTTGGTCGAATTAAGTGACTATCTTACCATCGCAGGCCCAGAATTTGAGCATGTTACAGGCAAGGGTCGCACAGCACTAATCACACTCATCTCAAACCACATTCAGAGAGAGGAGTTGGAGCAACTGGAGGATCAAGGTATGTCTGACTTACTCCATCTACAAGACAAAATCTCTGAGCTCCAGGCAATGGAAAAGAAAGACAGATCAGAAAAGATAAATGCCCAAGAAACACAATTGACAGAGCAACAAACAGAACAAAAGTTAGAACAGGCAAGGATAGTGAAAGAAATTGAGGCTCTGCAACTTCAGTTGACAACGACTACACAGAGGCAAAGGGAACCAGATGACAAAGAAAATGAAGACACAAATAAAAGAGTTTCCAGCAGAACACTCACACAGAGCCCTTCTCACTCTCATCCACCTCCCCTTTGGCATAAAGATTTTAAAATATCTGGTCAAATTGGTGAGCCTGGACAGAAGGATCGACTCACTTTTTCAAGTTTAGCTCGACAAATTGAACATGGCCTGAGCAAAGGAGTCCCAGAGTATGAGATTGTGGATGCAGTGATAAAAGCAATCTCCCCTGGCATGCAAATTCGTAGCTACCTAGAGGGAAAAGCCAACTTGACCATACCCACATTAAGACGGATACTTCGTTGTCATTACCAGGAAAAGAGTGCAACCGAACTCTATAAGCAGCTGACCTCCGAAGTTCAAGGCATTAAAGAAACTCCGCAGAACTTCCTCATTCGTGCTTTTGACCTCTGACAAAAGATTTTGTTTGCCTCACAAGAAGCAGAGTCAGGCCTCAAATATGACCCAGGTTTAGTCCAGAACATGTTCCTTCACACTGTCTTGACTGGACTTCAAAATGATAACATAAAACGTGATCTTCGACCATACCTTGAACAAACTGACATCTCTGATGAACTGTTACTTGAGCGAATGAACATAGCATGTGCCTTTGAGACAGAAAGCCAAAATAAACGGAAACTGTTAGGACAACAACGGCCTGTAAACATTCATTCAGCCCAGTCCAGCACTGCACCTGTTGAAAAGAATGAAAAACCATCAACTCAACAAAACTCAGGTAAAATTCCCTCAAACTGTATTGTCCCAGCTTGAAGAAATGAGGTCTGAAATGACATTGCTGAAAGATCTCAAAGCTGAGGTGTCCCAGATAAGAGAGTCTATGCAGCAACCCCAGTACATGTTTAGGGATCAGCAGCTTCAGACAAGAGGATTAGATGGCACATCGGCCCCACAGTTTCCAGGTCATCAGATGCGAGACCAGCCCCAGAGGTATTGGTGCACACCTGGCCCCGGACAGAGAGGTGAGACTGCACAGTATCAGCAAAAGTTTGCTCCACAACGCAGCTTCCCACCACCAAACCACAGACGTTTCAACTGTCAACAGCTGGGAGCTGAGGACTACTGCACACACTGTTTCAGGTGCGGCAGCAGTGAGCATTTCCTGGCCGGTTGTCGAGCTAGAGGACAAAGACATGTTGGAGGGGACTCTTTAAACGGGGAAAGGTCGCTCACGCGGGACAGGGAGTGACCAGGCACACAGAAAGGTCCCAGCGCTGTGCTCACTGTGGAAAACAAGGTGATGAGAGGAGGCTGAAACAATGTGCATCATGTAAAAATGAACTCTACTGTTCTAAGTCGTGTCAAAGTAATGGTTGGGCTGTGCACAGAGAAAAATGTGTGCCATTCTCGTGTTCAACTGTGAACACTCACTCAAAAAGAAGAAAACAAGCAACAGTGGCTCCTCTGATAGGAAAAAAATATATTATTGACTGTTACATTCAACATGAAAGGGTTCAAGCTTTGTGGGATTCAGGTTCTCAAGTAACAATAGTTGATGAACAGTGGAAACAAGAACACGCACCAGGTTTGAGACTGAGAGACATTTCTGAAATTCTGGACAGTGCAGATACTCTTGACATCGTCACAGCAAATGGTGAGAACATGCCATATGCTGGCTGGGTGGAGGTGACTTTCAGACTAGCTCCAGGAGAGGCAGTCACCACTGAAGTTATTGTGCCAACACTTGTGATGAAAGGTAATAAGCTGTTTCGTCCTATAATTGGCTCTAACGTTATTGATCTCATTATAAACAGTGAATCAAAGCAGTCCAGCTCAAACAACAAAGAACGTCTCAGTCGCACTGTGAGGGCAGCATTCCCTGATCTCGAGCCAAGCCAAGCAGAAGCCTTTATACAACAAGTAAGTGTTGAGCACAATCATGAATATGTTGTGAAGACAAAAAAAGACAGGATCAACATACCAAAACACATGTCTGTCAAAGTCGAGTGCCATGTACATATGTCTGCACCACTTGAAGATACAACACTTATCTTTGAGCCAGATGTAAACCCACGCTGGACAGAAGGACTTCAATTCTGTGACACTCTGGTAAAAGTGGAAAAAGGAAATAAACCATCTATTACTGTTAGTGTACAGAATCCAACAGACCATGACATTGTACTGGCAGGGAGGACTGTAATTGGGACTGTCCAGCAGATTCAGGCAGTTTATCCAACTTCAATGCTAGAGGGTTGCCGCCCTTCACCCCCAGCAACTATGAATCACATCAGAGTTGAAAAGAAACAGAGTAATGACAACTTATGGGACCCACCTGTGAATCTGAGCCACCTCAACGGACCAGAGAAGGAGATAGTTCACCAGATGTTGAGAGAGGAGTCAGCTTCATTTTCAAAAACAGATGATGATATCGGCTGCATAGAGAAACTGCAACTCAGCATATCTCTAAAAGATACTGAACCTGTCGCAAAAACATATCTCTCTGTACCCAAACCACTTTACAGAGAGATGAAAGCTTACTTGCATGACCTCATTGCGCAAGGCTGGGTTGAGAAATCAAATTCACCGTATGCATCACCAGTTGTTTGTGTCCGAAAAAAAGATGGAACTCTGTGGTTGTGTATTGACTTCCGTGAAGTGAACAAAAAGACCCTTCCTGACCGTCAGCCGATTCCCAGAGTGCAAGACATCATGGATGGCCTGGGTGGAAATTCCTGGTTCTCTCTCTTAGATCAAGGTAAAGCTTACCATCAGGGTTTCATGGCCAAAGAAAGCAGATCTATGACAGCTTTTGTGACACCTTGGGGTCTTTATGAATGGATTCGGATACCCTTCGGTCTAATGAATGCCCCAGCTGCCTTCCAGCGATGTATGGAAGAATGTTTGGAAGGGCTGCGTGATGAGATATGCATACCATACCTGGACGATACACTTGTCTTCAGCAAATCATTTGAGGAACATGTTGAGGATGTGAGGACAGTGTTACAGCGACTACGTCAGCATGGGATAAAGTTGAAACCAAGTAAATGTGAAGTCTTCAAACGTGAGGTTCGCTATTTAGGACGTGTTGTGTCTGCAGAGGGCAGTAAAATGGATCCTGCTGATACGCTTGCTGTCAGAGCTTTAAAGGAGAAGAAACCAAAGACTGTGGGGGAGCTGAGAGCTGTCATGGGACTACTGAGCTATTATCGACAGTATATAAGAGACTTCTCCCGAATAGCTGGACCTCTGTATGCCCTGTTAGAAGGGGGTTCTGAAACCAAAGAACAGAAAGAGAACAACACAAGGACATGAAGAACGAAAGGTAAACACAAAGGAGTCCCTTCACACAAACCAATCACATGGACTGACAAACATCAACAGATACTGGAAAAACTGATTGACTGTCTTGTTGAACCACCGATACTTGGATTCCCAGATTTCAACAAATCCTTCATCCTTCACACAGACGCTTCTAATCAAGGTTTAGGTGCAGTGTTATATCAAGAGCAGGAGGGGAAGTTAAGAGTTATAGCTTATGCATCTCGCACCCTGACCAGAGCAGAGAAAAATTATCACCTCCACTCGGGAAAGCTGGAATTTCTCGCTTTGAAGTGGGCGGTGACAGAAAGGTTTCGGGACTACCTGATTGGCTCATCTTGCACTGTGTATACGGACAATAATCCATTGACGTATGTGTTGTCTACAGCGAAGCTGAATGCCACGGGATATAGGTGGGTTGCTGAACTCGCCGACTTTCACCTAACAATCAGATACCGTCCAGGCAGAGAAAACTGTGATGCTTATGGGCTTTCAAGGATGCCGATCGACATCGAGGCAATGATGCAAAAATCTCCTGCTGTACAGGCTACAGTACAAGCAATTGAAACCGCCGATTTCAAAACAATATGCTCAGTAATGACTGTAGAGTGTTCACTAGCGAATACTGAGACATCTTCATCTTTTTCGAAAGAAACTATATGTCAAGCTCAAAGAGAGGATCAAATTATTGGCCCTGTAATTGGCTGCAAACAGTCAGATAAGAGACCTGTGGGACCACAGTTAAAGTCAATGAGTGTGCAGACTAAGTGTCTTCTTCGTGACTGGGAAAAACTCAACATAGATGAAGATGGATTACTTTATCGAAACACTGCAATCAGAAAACAACTGGTGTTGCCAGAAAAGTTCAAAAACACAGTATTGAGACAACTACACGACGAAATGGGGCATCAAGGTGTGGAACGCACAACATCACTTATTCGAGATTGTTTCTTTTGGCCGCACATGCAGAGAGACATCGAACATTATGTGCTACGTAGCTGCACCTGCTTAAAACAGAAGAAACCCTGTAGAGAAACAAGAGCTCCTCTAACATCCATCGTCACAACTCAGCCATTTGAGTTAGTCTCCATAGATTTTCTGCATTTAGATAAGTGCACAGGGGGATATGAGTATATATTGGTGATAGTCGACCATTTTACAAGATTCGCACAAGCTTATGCCACAACGTCAAAATCTGCTAAAACTGTTGCCGACAAGATTTTCAATGATTACACACTGAAGTTTGGTTTCCCTTTGAGGATTCACCACGACCAAGGAGGTGAATTTGAAAATCAGTTGATGGGACAGCTAAAGAAAAACTGTGGGGTGTTAGGCTCAAGAACGACACCCTACCGGCCCGAAGGTAATGGTCAAGTCGAGAGGATGAACCGAACACTACTGCAAATGTTGAAAACACTCACTGAGAGGCAAAAGTCAAATTGGAAAGAGTCACTGCCAAAACTGATTTACTCTTACAACAGCACTCGATGTGAAGTTACAGGATTTTCTCCTTTTTATCTCCTATTCGGGAGGTCACCAAGACTTCCTGTTGACTTGCTTTTTGGCTTGACTCCTGAGACAGGTACTGCTGATCATCAAGAGTATATGAGAAAATGGAAAGAACAGATGCAAGAGGCATATAAGATCACAGCTGAAAATGCAAAGAAATGTGCGGAGAGAAGCAAGCGACTACATGACAACAAAGTGAGAAGCTCAGTATTACATGAAGGCGATCGTGTGCTAGTGAGAAATCTGACACCCAGAGGCGGAACAGGAAAACTTCGGAATCACTGGGAAGATTGCATTCACAAGGTCCTTCGTCAGGTGGGAAAAGATCTGCCTATATATGAAGTACTGCCAGAGCACGGAAAAGGTCGAGGAAGCAGAATCTTGCACCGTAATCTCCTGTTGCCATGTGACCATTTGCCGCTTGAGATCCAACTGAAACCCGCTCAATCAAAGAAAAAATCAAACACTCAAAGTGAAAGTATCACAGAGGCACGAAAACACGATGTTGATGACAGTGATGACGACGATGACGACGATGATGGTTACTATTACATGTCCCGGGACCAGCCACGGATACATGTGGACAGGGAGGATACTGGCAGGGAACCCAGACAAACCACGGAGCATGTTGATCATCAGGTACGAGAGACACCCATGCAGCAAGAGGCTGATTTCAGAGATAACACACTGAATGAGGAAGAGACATCACAACAGGAGGAGGTCATAGAACAAGAGGAGATACAAGGTAATGAGGAATCACTCCATGAACCTGATTTGGAAGGGAGGATGTCAGCTCCAATGTCACCTGCTCCAACAGATAACAGGGATGCAGATCATGACCACCAGCGGCCAGTAAGGGAGAGACGAGCTCCAAAAGTCTTCACATATGATCAACTGGGCCATCCAGTTTGTTACAGCGCTGGGCCTCCAAGCAATGCCATGTTCTGGTATCCGCCAGTACCCCATGGAGCGATGCAAGCAGCAGGTGCATGGATGATCCCAGTACAACCCTTTAACTATCACACAGTTGTTGCACCTGGACATTAAATGTCAACAGCTAAAGACTTTCAAACACATTATACTTTTGTACTTTTGAGAAGCCAAGGGCTCCTATACATACACACTTCATACATTGATGGACTGTTTCAAGAAGCATGTGGCTTCTACATTCATACATTGATGGACTGTTTCAAGAAGCATGTGGCTTCTACATTCATACAATTCACATCTTCATGGACTGTTTATAAGCGAAATGCTTCATACAGATTTCATACACATGGACTTTGAAAGGACTGAGTGCTTGCACATACAGTACATATAACATTCTCATGGACTTCTGAAGAGCTGAGAGTTTGCAGACACGCAAAGGACTCATGTACTGTTGAACAACAATTTGAACTAAGGTTGTGACCTCCTGCATAGTTTAGAATATTGCTTCATGCATTTGGGGGTAGTAATGGTTAATTTTGGTGATGTCGGGACGACATTTGTTTAGGAGGGGAGTGTGTAATGGATATAAAATTGTGTTGGTGAAAGTATTAAGACCGGATTTAGTGTTTGTTATTGTTGTGCATTTCCGGGTTTGCGCCACTAGGGGGAGCGTGTTGTCTGAGCCTCGTTCATTAAAACGAATGAGAGGCAGCAACAACACGTTTTGTTTCTCTCGTTATTTCTCCCCTTACAGGGGTGTAACACTGACATCTCGCTTCTCTCCGTCTACCCGCCCACCGATATCGGTATCGGGTCATCCTTAATAGTTACCTCTTTTTACGTTACAATGTTTGAATATACAGGATATAAAAGGTTAAATGGGAGGATGACGTCTCTTGTAAGCTTATGGGGCGCCTTAATTGGGAGATCTTCCATACTTAAATCAAAAATCAAGATTTAAGAGCATTCAATGTGAGATTTTATGTTGTCCCCCCTCCCCCCATCCTTTACATATGAGTGCTCCATAATGTTCAAGAAAAGATGTGTCATGTGCCTTTCATGACTTAACATTTTTTTTGCTCTGGAAATGTTGGGCTGTAAATAGAAAGATCAGATGGTGATCTGGCCCTTCCTCCGATTATTGCATTTTAGGCAGGAAGCCTGGTAATAAAACTAGTCCGATCATTACATGCTTTGTGCATGCAAGACTTTATACACACTTTACTGGAAGGAGTGAAAGCCAGCATTCTTCTTGAAGGAGTCATGACTTGAAGGTTTCCTAGACCTCCTCAACATGGAGAGAACAGCCAGTTTTAACTTTTTAGTTTTAGTTTTAAGACAAACTAAAACCCAGAGTTTCAGCTGAAGTGCATCTACCCTGGAATAAAAACAAGAAGTCTGTTTTAAGCCATAACCTTAGATCATAAGGTCCTTAAAATAAAAGCAACCTTTTTTTATTCAAACAGGACATACAGTAATCTCAGCTTAAGACAATGACACTGACACAGAACATTCGAAATAAGAGCCTAACAATTTTTACACTAAATGTGAAATGAAGGAATGATTAAAAATTGTAAAGAATTTGTCTGACTTGAAATCATTTTATGTGTGCCACATGTGTCAGGGGGTATCCCTGCAGAATGCTGAAGTGCTAAATCCTGAAGTGCTTCGAGCGTCCACTTGTTGCTAGCTGCAAAAGACCCAGAAACCACATTTATAGCATTTTAGCATTTTTCTGCTGTTTTACAGCAGAAATTAAAATGTTTAAAACTCAGTACAAAAACTGAGGTTTAGATCACGTCTTTATCAGGACATTGTACAGGGGGGATTTTTTTGGTTTTATGAAGGAAAACAGTTCTTTCCCAATAAGGCGGCTGACCTGATTTTACAGGCAAGTACTGTGTAACGGTTTGTCAAGAGGCTTAAAACCCACCCCAGCTCCAGCTCTCAGCCTGTCGTTAGGTTGACTAAAGATGGGACTCCGGCGCCCCATGCAATAACAGATGGGTGACGTTGATCAGACCGTGTCCATCAACATTTACACTGTATGGTCCAAACCTACTTCTTTGGCCATTGTCCTGAGTTCATACATGTGCATGTGCAGAAGGAACCATGTCTGCTTAAGTCGCATGAAATCCTGTTTTTATAAAGGTTAAGTGTCATTACATTGTGTATAGCTGAATTGATCTTTTTTATTATTATTATTATTATTATTCTTTTTTACATATTTTACACCCTGCTGCCTTCTGACTAATTCTCTTCAACAGTGAACACATTTCAATAACATATAATAATAATAATAAAATTACACCTTAAATAAAGCTGTACTGCCACATACTCTGCAGTTTTTGTAAAAATTGATGGTTCCCAAAGATAATGTACCACTTAAACTATAAATAAACTGATTATTCCTTTATAGCCAACAATGTTGACATCTAAGATCCAAGTTGACAGAAGGTTGGGATGGGAGTGAGACAGAAACCGCTGTGCTGTGATGACTTGCCTCTCAGATTCACGTGGCAGCTCCTGACATTTACAGTTAAAATGTTTGAAAAGTGGAAAGAAAACACAAGACAGTTACTCTAATGATTGCCTGTGTGCTAATGAGGAATCAGGCCAAAATACATAACTCATACGCTGTGCGAGGGAGGTAGTGTTAATGCTCAGCAGGAGGGGAGAGTGAATGCTTATTCAACCCACAGAGAGTACAGTCATTCTCCACCAAATGTCAAGAAGCTGCATCCCAAATTAGTCTTTTTGTTCTGTTAGGGTAAGAAACACATTTTACACGTTTCAATTGGGAAATGCTTTTACTTAGTTCTGCTGTTACAGTAAATGAAACAAAAACCACACAAACATATATTTGACACAACACTGTCTGCAGGATGTTATTTTCTCCTAATAAAAAATTATGCTGCATGTTTTCTGCTTGCAAGCCTGAGATGACAGACCATTTTCTGTCGAGCGGGCCATTCGTTGCAAAAATAATCTCCTCTGTTTGGACTGTGAGCGACAGCACAAATAGGCGCACGTTTTGATATATTTTATTTGTATGTAACATTCAGACTGGGACCACAGTGGCAATTTTAAAACATGAGTGAAAATTGTGAAATTCTGGAGGTCAGTTAGAGTGAGAGCCCAATGTGGTGTATGTGGTGCGTGACTGTCAAACAAATTCCTCTCCTGGGAGACTGAAACATTTTATGTTTTTACTTTTTGCTTTATGAGTGAGAGGACACTCAGAGCTTTCTTCTGATGTATTTTGGTTGTATATGTGAGCAACAATGACTTCAGGATGGCGTTTTACAAATATGTCTCCAAAACTGAAGTTTTTGGCAGTTACACTCTAGGATTTCAAATTTTGCCATTCATTTTCAATGGGGCAATTTTGGCCAAATTTTTGTCACTTAAACTCGATTTGTGTCCAAACCGTGTGCCCGAGGTTTCCACAAAGTAATAGCACACTTTTTGGGGCCGAGCCGGTCGTTTTGATACCTTTCTTGTGTGTGTGGCGCAAATGCTGTGGGAGGAGTAGCGCGGCCCGTTTTGAGGATATAACTAGAAAATTTGCATTTCCCTGCGGAAAATGCGTGTGAATGCTTCCTGCTGAAATGTTGCGGAAACACTGCTGAATGAAGAAAAATCAGCAGAAAAAGAGGAAAATTAGCAGAAGATGAAGAAAAAGTGGAACAAGTAGAAGAAGAGGAAATAGCAGAAGAAAAGTGGAAGAAGAGGAAATAGCAGGAGAAAAGTGGAAGAAGAGGAAATAGCAGAAGAAAAGTGGAAGAAGAAAAACAGTAGTAAAAGGAGAAAAGGAAGTAGAAGAAAGTGAAAGTATCTGTACAAGAACAAGAAATAGTGATAGAAGAAAATGTAGTAAAAGAAGAAGTGGAAGCTGAAAAAGAAGTAAAAGCAGAAGTAGAAGAAGAGGAAATAGGAGAAAAACAGTAGTACAATTAGAACAAGTAGTAAAAGTATCTGTAGAAGGACAAGAAATAGTGACAGAAGAAAATGTAGTAAAAGAAGAAGTGGAAGCAGAAAAAGAAGTAAAAGCAGAAGAAGAGGAAGTTGAAGCAAAAGTAGACCATTTACAGCATGAAGTTCAATGCATGTGTGTGCGTGTGTGGGGGTGTGGGTGTTTGTGTGTGTAACTACAATCAAGAGCAACTGCAGTCAGCTGGCAGCTAAGACAGTGAGCAAAAGGGGAAAATGTCTCCCCATTGATTGCCAATTTTAAGGGGTTAAATGAAGAGTTCGCGGCTGAATGATGATTTTATGAGCAAGAGGAGAGATAGCTGAACGCGTTGATGTAATTTTTATGTCTGGGATCCAAGAAATGTTGGAACTACAGCGATGTAAAAACTTAGTCAATTTTTCTTTCATTTGACATTTTTCGTTTCTTTTAACATTATCGCAGATGGAGAGTTTTTTGGACCACCTGCCGCTTTGAAGCTCACTGTGTCCAAACCGTAGCTCCGTTTGTCCTGAAATTTTAATGTGAGCGAGAGGACAAGTTTTCCTACGTTTTGAGGGTAAATGTGGTGTCATGTGGTGTGAAAATTGTGGTCGCTAGAGCAATTTGTTCGGGAGATTTTGAAATAATCTCACATCTCTGCCGCACTCTAAGCGATGATGTCACGCACTCTAGCTCTGAACATTCCACCACATAGACACCCATTCAAAAAGGGAGAAAACTGTAAAAAACATCACCAAACATTTGGAGGTATAGTTTAAAAAGAATGAAAGATAGCAAAACAATGTAAATGTAGTAAAAGTAGTGGAGAAACGTGTGAACGTTTTAAAGTAAAAATGAAGTCTCTACGTGGAACAGAGCAAAAGTTATAAGGCTGAGAAAAAGGTGGAACAGTGGAAAAAAATCCCATTCATTTCAATGGGGAAAAAATTTGTGAAAATTTGTGGAAAAAGTGAAATAGCTTAAAAAGTAAAAGTAGTAAAAATGTGAAAAGTCATAGCCATAATGAGCAGAAAAAGCTGAACAGTATGATAGTTGAATGGTAAAAGTAGCACAAACGGTGCAAAAGTAGAAGCGAAGTAAAAAACGCACGGAAGTAGAAGAAGAATAAAAACTAGAAAATTTGCATTTCCCTGCGGAAAATGCGTGTGAATGCTTCCTGCTGAAATGTTGCAGAAACGCTGCTGAATGAAGAAGAACTAGCAGAAGTAGAGGAGAATTAGCAGAAAATGAAGAAAAAGTGGAACAAGTAGAAGAAGAGGAAATAGCAGAAGAAAAGTGGAAGAAGAGGAAATAGCAGAAGAAAAGTGGAAGAAGAGGAAATAGCAGAAGAAAAGTGGAAGAAGATCAAATAGCAGAAGAAAAGTGGAAGCAGAAAAAGAAGTAAAAGCAGAAGAACAAGAGGTAGAAGAAGAGGAAATAGCAGAAGAAAAGTGGAAGAAGAGGAAATAGCAGAAGAAAAGTGGAAGAAGAGGAAATAGCAGAAGAAAAGTGGAAGAAGATCAAATAGCAGAAGAAAAGTGGAAGCAGAAAAAGAAGTAAAAGCAGAAGAACAAGAGGTAGAAGAAGAGGAAATAGCAGAAGAAAAGTGGAAGAAGAGGAAATAGCAGAAGAAAAGTGGAAGAAGAGGAAATAGCAGAAGAACAAGAGGTAGAAGAAGAGGAAATAGCAGAAGAAAAGTGGAAGAAGAAAAACAGTAGTAAAAGGAGAAAAGGAAGTAGAAGAAAGTGAAAGTATCTGTACAAGAACAAGAAATAGTGATAGAAGAAAATGTAGTAAAAGAAGTGGAAGCAGAAAAAGAAGTAAAAGCAGAAGAACAAGAGGTAGAAGAAGAGGAAATAGCAGAAGAAAAGTGGAAGAAGAAAAACAGTAGTAAAAGGAAGTAGAAGAAATTGAAAGTATCTGTACAAGAACAGGACACATCAGACATGTCACTCGCAGGAGCTGGGGATCGAACCCTCAACCTTCCGATTGACTCTACCAACTGAGCCACAGCCGCCAATCATGAAGAAAAGCATTTACAGTATAAAGTTCAATGCATGTGTGTGCGTGTGTGGAGGGGAGGGTGTTTGTGTGTGTAAGTGCAATCAAGAGCAACTGCATTCAGCTGGCAGCTTCGACTGAGAAAATGGGGGAACATCTCCCTATTCAGTGCTCATTTTAAGGGGTAAAATGAAGAGTTCGCGGCTGAATGATGATTTTATGAGCAAGAGGAGAGATAGCTGAACGCGTTGATGTAATTTTTATGTCTGGCATCCAAGAAATGTTGGAACTACAGCGATGTAAAAACTTAGTCAATTTTTCTTTCATTTGACATTTTTCGTTTCTTTTAACATTATCGCAGATGGAGAGTTTTTTGGACCACCTGCCGCTTTGAAGCTCACTGTGTCCAAACCGTAGCTCCGTTTGTCCTGAAATTTTAATGTGAGCGAGAGGACAAGTTTTCCTACGTTTTGAGGGTAAATTTAGTCATGTGGTGTGAAAATTGTGGTCGCTAGAGCAATTTGTTCGCGAGATTTTGAAATAATCTCACATCTCTGCCGCACTCTAAGCGATGATGTCACGCACTCTAGCTCTGAACATTCCACCACATAGACACCCATTCAAAAAGGGAGAAAACTGTAAAAAACATCACCAAACATTTGTAGGTATAGTTTAAAAAGTATAAAAGATAGCAAACCAATGTAAATGTAGCAAAAGTAGCAGAAGAACGTGTGAACGTTTTAAAGCAAAAAGGAAGTCTCTACGTTGAACAGAGCAGAAGTTATAAGGCTGAGAAGAAGGTTGAAAAGCTGAAACGTTTCCCATTCATTTCAATGGGGCAGAATTTTCTGGAAAAAGTGAAATAACTTAAAAAGTAAAAGTAGTAAAAACGCGAAAAGTCATAGCCATAATGAGCAGAAAAAGCTGAACAGTATGATAGTTGAACGGTGAAAGTAGCAGAAACGGTTGAAGAGCAGAAGCGAAGCAAAAAACGCACGGAAGTGGAATAATAACTAGAAAATTTGCATTTCCCTGCGGAAAATGCGTGTGAATGCTTCCTGCTGAAATGTTGCAGAAACGCTGCTGAATGAAGAAGAACTAGCAGAAGTAGAGGAGAATTAGCAGAAAATGAAGAAAAAGTGGAACAAGTAGAAGAAGAGGAAATAGCAGAAGAAAAGTGGAAGAAGAGGAAATAGCAGAAGAAAAGTGGAAGAAGAGGAAATAGCAGAAGAAAAGTGGAAGAAGATCAAATAGCAGAAGAAAAGTGGAAGCAGAAAAAGAAGTAAAAGCAGAAGAACAAGAGGTAGAAGAAGAGGAAATAGCAGAAGAAAAGTGGAAGAAGAGGAAATAGCAGAAGAAAAGTGGAAGAAGAGGAAATAGCAGAAGAAAAGTGGAAGAAGATCAAATAGCAGAAGAAAAGTGGAAGCAGAAAAAGAAGTAAAAGCAGAAGAACAAGAGGTAGAAGAAGAGGAAATAGCAGAAGAAAAGTGGAAGAAGAGGAAATAGCAGAAGAAAAGTGGAAGAAGAGGAAATAGCAGAAGAACAAGAGGTAGAAGAAGAGGAAATAGCAGAAGAAAAGTGGAAGAAGAAAAACAGTAGTAAAAGGAGAAAAGGAAGTAGAAGAAAGTGAAAGTATCTGTACAAGAACAAGAAATAGTGATAGAAGAAAATGTAGTAAAAGAAGTGGAAGCAGAAAAAGAAGTAAAAGCAGAAGAACAAGAGGTAGAAGAAGAGGAAATAGCAGAAGAAAAGTGGAAGAAGAAAAACAGTAGTAAAAGGAAGTAGAAGAAATTGAAAGTATCTGTACAAGAACAGGACACATCAGACATGTCACTCGCAGGAGCTGGGGATCGAACCCTCAACCTTCCGATTGACTCTACCAACTGAGCCACAGCCGCCAATCATGAAGAAAAGCATTTACAGTATAAAGTTCAATGCATGTGTGTGCGTGTGTGGAGGGGAGGGTGTTTGTGTGTGTAAGTGCAATCAAGAGCAACTGCATTCAGCTGGCAGCTTCGACTGAGAAAATGGGGGAACATCTCCCTATTCAGTGCTCATTTTAAGGGGTAAAATGAAGAGTTCGCGGCTGAATGATGATTTTATGAGCAAGAGGAGAGATAGCTGAACGCGTTGATGTAATTTTTATGTCTGGCATCCAAGAAATGTTGGAACTACAGCGATGTAAAAACTTAGTCAATTTTTCTTTCATTTGACATTTTTCGTTTCTTTTAACATTATCGCAGATGGAGAGTTTTTTGGACCACCTGCCGCTTTGAAGCTCACTGTGTCCAAACCGTAGCTCCGTTTGTCCTGAAATTTTAATGTGAGCGAGAGGACAAGTTTTCCTACGTTTTGAGGGTAAATTTAGTCATGTGGTGTGAAAATTGTGGTCGCTAGAGCAATTTGTTCGCGAGATTTTGAAATAATCTCACATCTCTGCCGCACTCTAAGCGATGATGTCACGCACTCTAGCTCTGAACATTCCACCACATAGACACCCATTCAAAAAGGGAGAAAACTGTAAAAAACATCACCAAACATTTGTAGGTATAGTTTAAAAAGTATAAAAGATAGCAAACCAATGTAAATGTAGCAAAAGTAGCAGAAGAACGTGTGAACGTTTTAAAGCAAAAAGGAAGTCTCTACGTTGAACAGAGCAGAAGTTATAAGGCTGAGAAGAAGGTTGAAAAGCTGAAACGTTTCCCATTCATTTCAATGGGGCAGAATTTTCTGGAAAAAGTGAAATAACTTAAAAAGTAAAAGTAGTAAAAACGCGAAAAGTCATAGCCATAATGAGCAGAAAAAGCTGAACAGTATGATAGTTGAACGGTGAAAGTAGCAGAAACGGTTGAAGAGCAGAAGCGAAGCAAAAAACGCACGGAAGTGGAATAATAATAATAAAGATTTGGATAACAATAGTGTGAATGCTTGAGCATTCACACTAACTAGAAAAATTGCATTTCCCTGTGGAAAATGCGTGTGAATGCTTCACATGCATTCACACGCCAAGAAAAAGCTGAACAGTATGATAGCTGAACGGTGAAAGTACCACAAATTGTTGAAGATTAGTGTCGTTCGCAGGAGCTGGGGATCGAACACTCAACCTTGTGAGTGAGGGGCGACAACTCTACCAACTGAGCTAAAGCTGAAGCAGATGAAACAGCAGGAAAAATACCATAAGCAGAAGAAGAGGTGGAAAAGTTGAAACGTTTCCCATTCATTTGAATGGGGCAGAATGTGGTGGAAAAAGTGAAATAACTTAAAAAGTAAAAGTGGTACAAACGTGAAAAGTCATAGCACACATGAGCAGAAAAAGCTGAACAGCATGATAGTTGAACAGTGAAAGTAGCACAAACTGTTGAAGATTTGTGTTGTTCGCAGGAGCTGGGGATCGAACTCTCATCCTTCTGAGTGAAAGGCGAAGAGTCACAAACGGAGCCACAGCCAAAGCTGAGCATACAGCAGAAAAAAAACAATAAGCAGAAGAAGAGGTTGAATAGTTGAAACGTTTCCCATTCATTTGAATGGGGCAGAATTTGGTGGAAAAAGTGAAATAACTTAAAAAGTAAAAGTGGTACAAACGTGAAAAGTCATAGCACACATGAGCAGAAAAAGCTGAACAGTATGATAGTTGAATGGTGAACGTAACACAAACGGTTGAAGAGTAGTTTTAATCGCAGGAGCTGGGGATCGAACACTCAACCTTCTGAGTGAAACATTTCCCATTCATTTCTATGGGGCAGAATTTTGTGGAAAAAGTGAAATAACTTAAAAAGTAAAAGTGGTACAAACGTGAAAAGTCATAGCACAAATGAGCAGAAAAAGCTGAACAGAATGATATTTGAATGGTGAAAGTAGCACAAACAGCTGAAGAGTAGAAGCGAATCAAAAAACGTACGGAAGTAGAATAATAATAATAATAATAATAATAATAATAACTAGAAAAATTGCATTTCCCTGCGGAAAATGCGTGTGAATGCTTCACATGCATTCACACGCCAAGAAAAAGCTGAACAGTATGATAGTTGAACGGTGAAAGTAGCACAAACTGTTGAAGATTAGTGTCGTTCGCAGGAGCTGGGGATCGAACACTCAACCTTGTGAGTGAGGGGCGACAACTCTACCAACTGAGCTAAAGCTGAAGCAGATGAAACAGCAGAAAAAGTACAAGATGAAGAAGAAGAGCTTGAAAAGCTGAAACGTTTCCCATTCATTTGAATGGGGCAGAATTTGGTGGAAAAAGTGAAATAACTTAAAAAGTAAAAGTGGTACAAACGTGAAAAGTCATAGCACACATGAGCAGAAAAAGCTGAACAGAATGATAGTTGAACAGTGAAAGTAGCACAAACGGCTGAAAGGGTAGTGTTGCTCGGAGGAACCGGGGATTGAACACTCAACCTTCTGAGTGAAGGGTGACAACTCTACCAACTGAGCCACAGCCGAAGCAGATGAAATAGCAGGAAAAATACCATAACCAGAAGAAGAGGTGGAAAAGTTGAAACGTTTCCCATTCATTTGAATGGGGCAGAATTTGGTGGAAAAAGTGAAATAACTTCAAAAGTAAAAGTGGTACAAACGTGAAAAGTCATAGCACACATGAGCAGAAAAATCTGAACAGTATGATAGTTGAACGGTGAAAGTAGCACAAACTGTTGAAGATTTGTGTTGTTCGCAGGAGCTGGGGATCGAACTCTCATCCTTCTAAGTGAAAGGCGAAGAGTCACAAACGGAGCCACAGCCAAAGCTGAAGATACAGCAGAAAAAAAACAATAAGCAGAAGAAGAGGTTGAATAGTTGAAACGTTTCCCATTCATTTGAATGGGGCAGAATTTGGTGGAAAAAGTGAAATAACTTAAAAAGTAAAAGTGGTACAAACGTGAAAAGTCATAGCACACATGAGCAGAAAAAGCTGAACAGTATGATAGTTGAATGGTGAACGTAACACAAATGTTTGAAGAGTAGTTTTAATCGCAGGAGCTGGGGATCGAACACTCAACCTTCTGAGTGAAACATTTCCCATTCATTTCTATGGGGCAGAATTTTGTGGAAAAAGTGAAATAACTTAAAAAGTAAAAGTGGTACAAACGTGAAAAGTCATAGCACACTTGAGCAGAAAAAGCTGAACAGTATGATAGTTGAACAGTGAAAGTAGGACAAACGGTTGAAGAGTAGAAGCGAAGCACGGAAGTGGAATAATAATAATAATAATAATAATAATAATAATAAAGATTTGGATATCAATAGTGTGAATGCTGTGAAGCATTCACACTAATAATAAAGATTTGGATATCAATAGTGTGAATGCTGTGAAGCATTCACACTAATAAAGATTTGGATAACAATAGTGTGAATGCTTTGAAGCATTCACACTAATAAAGATTTGGATATCAATAGTGTGAATGCTGTGAAGCATTCACACTAATAATAATAAAGATTTGGATATCAATAGTGTGAATGCTGTGAAGCATTCACACTAATAAAGATTTGGATATCAATAGTGTGAATGCTGTGAAGCATTCACACTAATAATAAAGATTTGGATAACAATAGTGTGAATGCTTGAAGCATTCACACTAATAAGGCGAAGAATAATAATAATATCGACAATAGTAGTAGTGTGTTTGCCTTTCAGGCAACCACCCTAAAAATTGCATTTCCCTGCGGAAAATGCGTGTGAATGCTTCACATGCATTCACACGCAAAGACAGTAGCAAAACTAAAACAAGAAGAAGTAAAAGTATCTGCAGAAGAAGAAGATGTAGCAAAAGCAGAAATACAAGAAGCAGAAGAAGAGGAAATAGCAGAAAAAACAGCAGTAAAAACGTGAAAAGTCATAGCCATAATGAGCAGAAAAAGCTGAACAGAATGATAGTTGAACGGTGAAAGTAGCACGAACGGTTGAAAGAGTAGTGTCATTCGCAGGAGCTGGGGATCGAACCCTCATCCTTCTGAGTGAAAGGCGAAGAGTTTACAAACTGAGCCACAGCCTATGCAGAGGAAATAGCAGAAAAAAAACCAGAAACAGAAGAAGAGGTTGAAAAGTTGAAACGTTTCCCATTCATTTGAATGGGGCAGAATTTGGTGGAAAAAGTGAAATAACTTCAAAAGTAAAAGTAGTACAAACGTGAAAAGTCATAGCACACATGAGCAGAAAAAGCTGAACAGTATGATAGTTGAACGGTGAAATTAGCACGAAATGTTGAAGATTAGAGTTGTTCGCAGGAGCTGGGGATCGAACTCTCATCCTTCTGAGTGAAAGGCGAAGAGTCACAAACTGAGCCACAGCCAAAGCTGAGCATACAGCAGAAAAAAAACAATAAGCAGAAGAAGAGGTTGAAACGTTTCCCATTCATTTGAATGGGGCAGAATTTGGTGGAAAAAGTAAAATAACTTAAAAAGTAAAAGTAGTACAAACGTGAAAAGTCATAGCACACATGAGCAGAAAAAGCTGAACAGTATGATAGTTGAACGGTGAAAGTAACACAAACGGTTGAAGAGTAGTTTTGCTTGCAGGAGCTGGGGATCGAACACTCAACCTTCTGAGTGAAACATTTCCCATTCATTTCAATGGGGCAGAATTTTGTGGAAAAAGTGAAATAACTTAAAAAGTAAAAGTAGTACAAACGTGAAAAGTCATAGCACACTTGAGCAGAAAAAGCTGAAGAGAATGATAGTTGAACGGTGAAAGTAGCACAAACGGCTGAAGAGTAGAAGCGAAGCAAAAAACGTACGGAAGTAGAAGTATCGGTATAATAAAGATTTGGATAACAATAGTGTGAATGCTGTGAAGCATTCACACTAATAAGAATATTTACAACAGTAGTAGTGTGGTTTGCCTTTCAGGCAACCACCCTAATAATATTAGCAATTGTAGTAGTGTGGTTTGCCTTTCAGGCAACCACCCTAATTAACAATTGTAGTAGTGTGGTTTGCCTTTCAGGCAACCACCCTAATTAACAATTGTAGTAGTGTGGTTTGCCTTTCAGGCAACCACCCTAACTAGACAATTCCAGCAGAAATTGTGAGGGTGGTTGCAGTCTGTGTATGTGTTTCTGAGTTATACTGCAGTAAAACTGTTAGCGGGTCCTCGTCGTACTTCCACATTATGCCGGTGCTGTGACAGCGGACAACACAGCACGCACCCTTAAACACACACTTCCGTTCCTTGAACCTCTTCAAAATAAAAGCTGGCGATACAGGCTATACACTGTTTAACCAGGTAACTCACATAACACAATAAAATACCTTACACTACCTTATATTTTTACCAATAAATATAAAAGAATATACACTTGGTACAGTAGAGAGTGGAACATTTTATGTTTTTAATTTTTGCTTTATGAGTGAGAGGACAGTCGGAGCTTTCTTTTGATGTATTTTGTTTATATATGCGAGCAACAATGACTTCCGGATGGCGATTTACAAATATGTTTCATTTTTGTCACTTAAACTCGATTTGTGTCCAAACCATGTGCCCGAGGTTTCCACAAAGTAATAGCACACTTTTTAGGGCCAAGCCGGTCGTTTTGATACCTTTATTGTGTGTGTGGCGCAAATGCTGTGGGAGGAGTAGCGCGGCCCGTTTTGAGGATATAATAAAGAGAATAATAATACTAGAAAATTTGCATTTCCCTGTGGAAAATGCGTGTGAATGCTTCACATGCATTCACACGCAAAGACAGTAGCAAAACTAAAACAAGAAGCAGAAGAAGTAAAAGCATCTGCAGAAGAAGAAGATAATGTAGCAAAAGCAGAAATACAAGAAGCAGAAGAAGAGGAAATAGCAGAAAAAAAAATTAGAAAAAACGTGAAAAGTCATAGCCATAATGAGCAGAAAAAGCTGAACAGTATGATAGTTGAACGGTGAAAGTAGCACAAACGGTTGAAGAGTAGTGTTGCTCGCAGGAGCTGGGGATCGATCCCTCAACCTTGTGATTGAGGGGCGACGACTCTACCAAATGAGCTATACAGCTGGCGGCTGCAGGGAGAAAAATCTCCCAATTTAAACGTTTCCCATTCATTTGAATGGGGCAGAATTTGGTGGAAAAAGTGAAATAACTTCAAAAGTAAAAGTAGTACAAACGTGAAAAGTCATAGCACACATGAGCAGAAAAAGCTGAACAGTATGATAGTTGAACGGTGAAAGTAGCACAAATGGTTGAAAAGTAGTGTTGATCGCAGGAGCTGGGGATCGAACACTCAACCTTCTGAGTGAAACATTTCCCATTCATTTCAATGGGGCAGAATTTGGTGGAAAAAGTGAAATAATTTAAAAAGTAAAAGTAGTACAAACGTGAAAAGTCATAGCACACTTGAGCAGAAAAAGCTGAACAGAATGATAGTTGAACGGTGAAAGTAGCACAAACAGCTGAAGAGTAGAAGCGAAGCAAAAAACGTACGGAAGTAGAAGTATCGATATAATAAAGATTTGGATAACAATAGTGTGAATGCTGTGAACCACACTACTACAATTGTAGTAGTGTGGTTTGCCTTTCAGGCAACCACCCTAATAAACAAATCCAGCCACCATTCCCCTCCTCCCTCACACTCATAGAGACAAGCTATACTTCTGCTTCCTACCCAGACCTTTCCCAAAGCAGAGACTGTGTGGGGCCTTTTCTCTTTCATACTCTCAATAAAGAAATACAAATGGAGTTTAATGTGGTTTCTGAAGAAGCTTTTCAAACCCGAACAAAAGCACTAAATAAGTACAACTTGTTTTCCAGCTAGTTTCTTTGCAGCATTCGTTCCATGTTACACATAAACATGTTTGCTTGAATTAATTTAAGTTAAAACGATGCAGCAGCATTTGGAAAACAACGTTGGAAAATAAAAACCAGACGACAACAGCTGTAGGGATGGTCGTAAAAACTTGTCGAAAGAATTTGCTTGTATGCCAGAAGAGATTTTTATTGCTTTATTGATCATGTTTTTACAGCTCTGGTAATGCAACCAAATGGGGATTCTTCCACTTTCGCAATTGAATTTTTCCATGTTTGTTAATCAGGAAAGCAGTCTGTTCTGCTTCCAGTCATCCTCCACAACTTAAGATTTCTGCAAATTCATGTGGCTGTCGTGATGAACCTGCATTTTGATGTCTTTCAGCCCTTTACAGATATCCAAATTACAGTATAACTTCATTGTGTTACGTTTAGTCTCCTTTGCTTTGCTTTGTCTCCACCTGCAGTGTGAACCCGTTTTGCATGAAAAAGGTCTGATAAATGCACACAACGCCTACAGCACAAAGTTAACGGTTCTCCTCTCAGAAGTTAATGGAGACCCAATCAGCACTAAAACTACCGGTCAATTAAAAAATGACCACAGATGGTTATTGAGATACACAAAAAGAAGTAAGTAATGTAAAGTAAGTAATATAATAGAATCTTATCAGATATTTGGCAATCTGAGAATGAATTCCTTACCAATAGATCACACATAGATCTTCACAAACATGCTAGCTTCATATGTGGCTTGTAATATCTTGAATGCTAGTTAAAAAATACTGCACC
The DNA here is from genome assembly GCF_947650265.1 of Symphodus melops. Taxonomy (NCBI): domain Eukaryota; kingdom Metazoa; phylum Chordata; class Actinopteri; order Labriformes; family Labridae; genus Symphodus; species Symphodus melops. The sequence continues at coordinate 27,668,175 of NC_136691.1, forward strand.
ACATTGTTAAATGTCTTAGAGGTCCATGTTGGAGTCTTCTCCACACTTTTCCATCACCAAATAAAAAAGTTGAATGATCTAAAATTGATATTTTACCCATTATGGTGGAAAAAAACCCCATTCACATAATAGTTCAATTCTTAATACAACTACAGTGACAAAGTAACATTTTTGCTGAAATTAAATTGATGGTTAAAACATTAATTAAGTTTTCACATACAGTAAGTAAAACAATGTAGGTGTTTGTTGCTCCCTGCAAATGGAAACACACACAGACATCACATGAGCGTCTGTTTATTACATGTTGAATGTCCACTCAGTCCAACAGTTTATACATATGTAATATATGTTCTGCTATATATGTTCTGCTTCTAGCATAAGAACAAGTACCATCTTGAAGTCAAAAAGCCCTCATTTTTAACCCCCGACTTTATCCTGCCAGGTGTCAGCTCCGTATTAAAATATCTGCAAGAATACAGGTTGAGCTAATGTCAGCATGTAGCAGAAAACTTCAGATGTGGCGTCAGTCCTTCGCCATACCTTCTCCATGTTGTCTTGTGTGGATTTCTCTCTGAGCTGCGCCTTATCCTACATTCTGATACCCCCTCGCTTTCAACAGTGAAAATGTTATGCTGTGAGACACATTTGTGAATAGATAACTCTGTAAGACTTCATAGCCTGTGGTGAAAAAGTTAAAATGATGCAAAAGAAGACGCTGAATGTTGATGTCCTTCTGGTCTAACTCAAGCTTTCCTTTGACAAAAGAGGGCCCTTTAAATCCAAATGACTACAAGAAAGAGATTCCCAGCCATGCAGTTCCCAGCCCCTGCAGCACCATGGGAAAGCAAGCCCAAGTGAGTGTAGGTCAGGTCAACCTTGTCTCCTCGTCTGGCTGTCAAACTAACAGTACCTTCCTCTCTGGCTTCCAGCAATATCAGTCAGAGCAAAGATAGCTTGGTGCATTGGCACAGAGGGGTGGAAAAGCAATTAAATCAAACATGGGTGAGTAGCAGCAGGACAAATGCCTCGTCAGCATTTTTTCAGCTCAGCCAGAGAAAAGCTGGTTCTTTTTTCTCTTGAATAGTTCCTGAAAGAGAGTATTGAAAGTTGAAGAAGAAAACCCTTTGAAAGAGAGCTGAGACATTTTGTGTCCGATGCATGAGTCAGTAAAAGGGTTAACAGAGACATTGGCCCAATTCAGAGCCCCTTTTCTTCCTCAATGTTGGCCTAAAACTTGGGTCAGACACCTACTTCAACCTCTGACCCTCTGATTCACGTCTCATCGTAATTACCTTTGCACATCAACCCCTCGGCTACCCCCACCCAGAGACATTGTCACAATTTTTTCTTCTCAATTGTCTGTCACTCACTCTCTTATGGGCCTTTTAAGTGGGCGTATATATATATTTTTTTTTTCCATTTGTATTTATTTATTTATCCTGCTCGAAGAGGTTGGGGGTGTCTGGCCCCAGAAACAGGGAGTCTTTGTTTGGGCTTGTTTCACATGGATATAACTCCCCTGTGCCTCCCTCCCTCCCTCTCTTCCTCCTCCTCCTCCTTTTCTGCCCCCTGACTTCTATCCAGCTCCAAATAGCCAGACCCCATGGATTTGTTTTGGGGCTTGGGGGCAGTTGATTTCAGAGTCATTGTACATTGCATTACCATAGCTATTGACCAATCAATGAGACTTTTTTCCTTTCAGTGGACCACTAAGGGGCTCTTAAGTGCTCCCTGTATAGGACATGCTGCATACTGTAACACAACATGTTCAACTTGCTCTCCGTTCAAGTGCTTCTTAATATCACTCATTTGTTGATTTTGTTAAATCTTGCAATTTAAATAACCAAACAGTTGGTTTTCTGGAAACCTCATCCATGTATTTCTCAGTCATAGATAGGTGCAGTGTTTAGACTCAGGGGTCACCTACTTCTCCAGGCCCTGGATTCTATCAGCTAGAAAGACGTGCTGTCTGTGCCTAAGCATGCTTCACCCTAAAAGTCCAGTTCGTTTGACCAGTGAATGCTCCGATCCGTGCACTGGGGATTCCTTAGCCCTGGCTTAGTTGGAAGAGGTGTGGTTTGGCACAGTACTGTTCGACACAAAAGCAAGGGTACACAACGTGGACAGCCTCCAATATCCAGAAATCACAGTGTTCTGTCTATATCTGCCTAAAATGAATCAAAATATAAAATAAGCCACAAAGTCAGCAACGTTACCAACGTCAACCCATGTACCCATGTCCTCTTATTATACCCCATATTATGCCCTTTTGGGGATCATATATTTATCTTATTTGCCCACTGAAGTATGTACACAATTGTTAATGTTTGAAGAAAGTGTCTATTCATAATCCCCCACGAAGAAAGAAAAAACAAAACAAGCAGGCTCCCCACATATGCCAAGTCTGATCTGGTTGTTCAGCAGATCTGCTCTCTCGTAATTGGTCAGTTGTTTGGCTTTGTTATGCTGAAGGCTGTAAGCTGAATCCCTTCTTGTTTGCTCCAAAAAACATCTACCTCAGTTTTTTCTTTCATTAAAGGCAGGGTTTGTAATTTTCACCAGATACACTTTTTAAGAGTTTTGTTGTCTTTAGGTCCTGACAGATATTAATAATTAATGTGCTCTGATAAAGGAATGGAACACAGAGGGAATGCTACTTTCAAAATCTTGCTAGTCCTCGAAAATTACCTACCCAGCCTTTAACTGAAGACAATTATGGCACATCCACTCACTGATTTGTTCAGTGCACTTCCCTATTGGGACACATTCCTAACCCCAAGGAGAAGCGTGGATTCCAATACATCTACACCCTTTCTTATGTCTCCAGCACCACCACAACAGTCTCACCCTTCTGAGCACCATCCATAAACTCCCCCAGGGAAATCTGGGCTCGTCACTCGCACATGGGAATCCCCCTGAACTTACACCAATACCTGTTCACATTTCTAACCCAGCTGTTATCACCCCCTATTGGTTCTGCTACTCCTACTGTCATGGACTCCTTCCATCCTGTTGGCTTTGAGGATCTGATGGATTTAACTTAGAAAACAAAGCTGACTCATAGCCCCTTCGATGTCTTACCACCCTCACTTTTAAAAAAACGTATATCTAGTATTGGTCCAGCTGTTTTACCCATTGTTACAGAATGTGTCCTTACCCTACATTAAACATACAACGATTTAGCCCATCTTAAACAAATCGCATGTAGACGCCACTGCCTTTGAATCATAGGTCAAAAAAGTTTTGAGGTTGTGACCAATTAACTTCTGTGTTGAAGAAACAATTTATGACAAATTTCAGTCAGGGTTCCGTAAAAGGCATTCCGACTCTGTCTTAACTCTATCAAACTGTGCTACTGATAATTTCCTACAACTAAATACAGAAAAGACAGAAGTCCTAGTTATTGCCCAAGACAAGGACAGTCCTATAATCTTGCATAACATTGGGCCCCTCTCCTCTGCTGTTCGCACCAACCTCTTTAATCTGGGAGTCATTTTTAATCCATGTCAAGCAGCTAACCAGATCATGCTTTTTTTCAATTAACAAACATCAGTAACATCCACTGAACTTGAAATGATCTTACATGCAATTTTCTTATCTTGTATTGATTACCTTCACACACTTTTCACCTCACTTTGCATCGCCTCCCTAAATCGTCTCCAGTCAATCCAGAATGCTGCTGCTTGAATTCTCACCCGGTCTAACTAACTGTCTTAAATCACCCCCATTTTGAAAGCACTGCACTGGCTCCCTGTGGCTTATAGGATTAAAAGTTTAAACTTCTAACCCTCACTTTTAGAGTCATTCACGGTCAGGAACCAGAATATTTGTTAGAACTCATTCCCCTGTATTCACCCACCCGTTCACTGAGGTCCAATACCTTTCACCTGCTATCTGTCCCACATACACATTTGTGGTGTTCATGTGTTTTAGTCCGTAGCACCAACCCTCTCAAAATTCTTTCCCATCTCACTTTGTTTTTCTGACTCTTTTTAAAAATAAAATAAAAATGTTGATGTTTAGACAGGCCTTTGAGTGACCAGGTCCACCTCTTGGCCCCCTCCTGTCTGACACGGATAGTCTCCTGAAATTACCTAGATATTACCAGGAATGTAGATGTGATAAAGGCTTGTGATTCACTTTGAGTAATCCTCGAAAGAGCTCTCAACATTACTGATGAAATAGACAATTAATTTTTTTTTTTCCATACACAGATGACCATTTATAAAATATCGTTTTTAACCCTAACCCTAACCCTAGCCGAAAACAGGCTTTTGGACCACATTGTTTTGGAATCACATATGATATTGAACTGTGTTACTGGGTTCAGTTTTAGCACCACAGACACACAACACTCAGAACATCAGAGTTGAGTCATCTTCTTTGGGAAGGCAGTGTCTCACGCTGTCGGGACATGGGTTGGAAACCAGAGGGTTGCTGGTTCATTGCCCGATGCGAACTCTGCTCTGGGGCTCTTTCATGTGCAGCCGCTCACTCTGACATCTCTCCATTAGTGCATGTCCATTGCATCCTGTTTGTGCATGCGTGTGTGTCTTAGCCTATGCATGTCCATAGCATCCTGTTTGTGCATGCGTGTGTGTCTTAGCCTATGCATGTCCATAGTATCCTGTTTGTGCATGCGTGTGTGTCTTAGCCTATGCATGTCCGTAGTATCCTGTTTGTGCATGCGTGTGTGTCTTAGCCTATGCATGTCCATAGTATCCTGTTTGTGCATGCGTGTGTGTCTTAGCCTATGCATGTCCATAGCATGCTGTTTGTGCATGCGTGTGTGTCTTAGCCTATGCATGTCCATAGTATCCTGTTTGTGCATGCGTGTGTGTTTTAGCCTATGCATGTCCATAGCATGCTGTTTGTGCATGCGTGTGTGTCTTAGCCTATGCATGTCCATAGTATCCTGTTTGTGCATGCGTGTGTGTCTTAGCCTATGCATGTCCATAGCATCCTGTTTGTGCATGCGTGTGTGTCTTAGCCTATGCATGTCCATAGCATCCTGTTTGTGCATGCGTGTGTGTCTTAGCCTATGCATGTCCATAGCATGCTGTTTGTGCATGCGTGTGTGTTTTAGCCTATGCTCGTGTGCTGCATGATTTAATAATCTGAATCAGCTTTATTGGACAGGTATGGTTAACACAAGGAATTTAACTTTGGTAGACTGTGCTCTATCTGTACAATGTAAACATTAAATAATAACAATTAACTAAACATATAAACAAGTAATTAAAGACTAATATGTATAAGACTAAAATAGGGCAGTGGTGAGTAGTGCAAAAGGATGATGAAATAAATATGAGGTAGTTATCTTTATAGTATTTACATGATAGAATTTGCATAGATGATCAATTCAGTTAAATATTAATAAAATGTACATTAATCAATCAATCAATCTTTTTTGTATATTGTCAATTCATAACAGGCGTTATCTCGAGACACTTTACAAAAGCAGGTAAAGGACCTGACTGATTGTCTGTTAACATTAACAACAGAGCAGGTAACAAGACCATGCTCATTGTTATGTTTACAAAAAGCAGGTAAAGGACCTTACTGATGGCTATATTACAAGAGCCCAGCTTAATCCATCATAGCGTGGCAAGAAAAAACTTCCTTTTAACAGGCAGAAATCTTCAGCAGACCCGGATCATGACGGAACAGCCATCTGCTAAACTGTGCTGGGCTTGAAAATGGGATGAGGGAGATGGGACAAGATGCAGAAAGAAGGGGTAAGAACAAAAAGGGGGGCGGGGTTGGTTGTTTGGGCAGGCCGTCCTTACCAACAAGTCCAGAGGAACCTAAGAGCTCAGGAGCTCCCAGAGAAAGGAGAGGTTAGTAAATGAAATGTAAAGATAGTGACATGCACTTGATTCCGTGACAGTTTAGTTCCAGGGTTCGAACATCATCAACAACTTTTCAAACAACTAACCTGGTGTTTGTAGAGATCATTCAGTTCACTTTGTCCATAAATCCAACACAGAATAGTTCCCCAATGAGGTCCACAGCCTACTGCTCAGGCTGTGTGCGTGCGTGCGTGTGTGTCTGTGTGTCTGTGTGTGTGTGTGTGTGTGTGTGTATCTGTGTGTGTCTGTGTGTGTGTGTGTGTGTGTGTGTGTGTGTGTCTGTGTGTGTGTGTCTGTGTGTGTGTGTGTGTGTGTGTGTGTGTGTCTGTGTGTGTGTCTGTGTGTGTGTGTGTGTGTGTGTGTGCGTGCGTGCGTGCGTGCGTGTGTGTGTGTGTGTGTGTGTGTGTGTGTGTGTGTGTGTGTGTGTGTGTGTCTGTGTCTGTGTGTGTGTGTGTGTGTGTGTGTGTGTGTGTGTCTGCCCACCTCCAGCATGCTACTGCAGGGAGTGAAAAGTAGAGCAGATATCACATGTGCCAATAAACTCTGGCACTGTTCATACACACACACACACACACACACAAACACACACACACACACACACACAGTTGAGCCTACCAACACCCCAATGCCTCGTGACCTTACTCACTCTCTGCAGAAAACAAGGTTTCAAGGCAAAAAGAATCCCAAAGACAGGGAACAAAATATAAACTTGGCTGATGTCACATGTTTGTTTTAAGATAAACACAATCAGTCTTCCAGACAGCTTGGTATGCACATGTTACTGATTCAGATTTCATGTTTCTAATGAAGATCATAATAACAGCAGTATTAGGAGAGAGCTATCGTTGGCTTTGATCAATCTAATTGGATTTTTTTATTGTAAAGGGCTGACGATGAGTGCATGTGGTTGTAGTTGGTACGGATACAAACAGCAATAAGATGTCCTGAAAACCTCATGCAACCAATCCCTTGTGGTATTACAAATTACTGTGCTGACTGAATTTTCTTAATTTTCCACATCTGATGAAGGAGTATGGATAGTTAAAGCATTTTCTTGAAGTTTCTTCAGTGTGGGCCTGTGTATCTTCTATATTCTTATATATATATATATATATATATATATATATATATATATATATATATATATATATATAGTTTATACTATTCAAACGCAACATTCTTTTTTTTTTTTCATCTTACAAATTGTATGATATGATATATGTACTGAATGAAATTATGAAATTACCTTACTACATCATCAGACATTCAGGAAACAACAATGCAGCAGCCAGTATGTCCTCCTTATATTCTGCTCCTGAATGCTCTGGCTTTGTTTGGACCAGAGAAGGAGGAGACAGTTCTCTGCAATGGTTTAAATTTGGACTACAGTGCCCATTTTGAACACTTGGTGTCATAATTACATATTGCTCCTTTAAAGTCCTCCCTCTAAGCAATGTTCTTAGCTTATTCTTTTTTGCTGATAATTAGTTTTAAGAAAACTAATTATTATATTTTAAAAGTTTTTTTTTTCTGGGTTGTAAAAATGTTCTGTTCTACATTTTATTTCTATTGTTAAAAAAATGTAACCAATTTTGTTTATGTACTTATAACCATACATTTTTTTGGCATTGTGTTCTTTTAGCATCAACAGCGATGACCTTTGGGTGTTCTTTATCAATCAATCAATCAATCAATCAATCTTTATTTATATAGCGTCAATTCATAACAGGCGTTATCTCGAGACACTTTACAAAAGCAGGTAAAGGAGGGGGGGGGGGTTGTGCATCTGATCTCCTGTCAATCAGCTGTGAGTGGAGGCTGCCATCATGACTCTGATGACCCTAGAGCGGATCCCTCTTCTGCTCGGTGCCTTTATTGTAGTACACTCATGCCTGGTTTATAAATACAATCACGATTGCATGAAACACAGCTTCACCACCTCATTAAGTGTGATTTGGAGACTTTAAACCTCCAGTCCAAATGGACATTACAATGTCTTGTTAAAAGAACAACGTCAGCATGATTACAGGTTTGGTGTCATGTATGGACACCAAACCTGCACTCAGTTTTCTGACTATTCAAACATTTTACACCTACACAAGATGGTAGAGGCCGCTATGACGTGACCATTAGAAGTAAGTCATTCATTTATGCACATTCGTACGCCACCAAGGAAGCATTGTGAGCAAGGACGCGTCGGACATGTAGCTGCAGGAGCAAGGGATCAAACTCCGGTCTTTCAGGTTAGGTGATGTTGACTCAACCACTGAGCCACAGCCGCCTCTAAATAAACTTTTTTCTAATCTAATCTAATATATGTATATATATGTATATATATATATACACATACATACATATATATATACATACACACACACACACAGACACACACACACACACACACATATATATATATATATAAAATTGAAAATGCATAATCTTTTTGTGATTAAATATTTTATTTCCACATTAACTATCCCATTATGAGTCGATTCATATTGTCTTCACATTTGGTAAAAGAATCCTCAGGTGTGACAACATTGGTGAATACAGGTTTAAATACAACCAAATAAAATATAAGTACACTGTGAACACAGTTATTAAGTGTTTACTCAGTTTAATTCAAGTATTGCATATACAGCCTCCAGGGGAAATTGTATCTTTTGACACTGTCTTCAAATTGTGGTGAGAAAATCCCCATGATTCACTCCTGTCTTTGATGTGAGGAGTTTTATTAAGTCAGTCCTTGATTCAATAAACACCCAGTGCTCGAGTCGAGATGTAAGTAATTATGGTTCATCGGGCTCTTCAGATGAAATCACCCAAACTAAAAAAAAATTCCCAGAGAAACATAAACGGATTCATGGAAAATATTTGTCGTCTCAGCCTGAGTGAAACATCTCAGCTTGATGTTTATAATGGGACAATTTGATCACACGTTGCTGCTTTGAGATCGGATTCCTGTGTGTTAATTACTTTAGTTAAATGTAAAATCCTTCAGTGAAGACAGATATCAAACAAGTGGCTGAATGGATGAACATTTATATAGTATCCAGGTTGACCTGAGCATCATTCTCTTAAACAGAATCTGTTCTAAGTGGAAACCCAAAACAGAGGCGCTGCTTGTCAACAGGCGAAGCCAGCAACTGCTTGGGGCCCCGGACCAGTAGGGTGGCCCTGACGGCTTACTAACTTCTAACTCGATAGTGGCTTGAATTGTGCAAATTTTGCAATGACAGTAGGAAACCTCCCTAAAAGCACTGACTCGTGTTGAGCTCTCTTCAGCCTTTCATTATTGCTTAAGTTTGTCAATGAAAGACAACAAAGGAAGGAAAAGGAGAGAAAACAGAAACCTGAAAATATAGGAAAAGGAGTAAGTTTTGATGGCAATGGCAGACATAATGGTGATATATGCGAGCTGTAGGGCCCCAAAATATTTCCTGACTGGGGCCCCAACAGACTCTAGAATCACCACTGGCCCAAAATGTGGAAGATTACTTCCTGTTTACCCCCATCCGCCCTGTCACCAAGAAACCAGGTGCAGGAGCAATAGCTAGAATTTAACATTCATATAACTACGCTAGTTATCCCTTGAAAATCTGGCCCAGGCTTCAAGATGCATGGATTTTATTCCACACAGTCAAGATGTCCTAACTGAACATCCGCTCCTGCCTAGACAGGAACATTTGTTTAGCCAAAGTAGTCATGTTAGTGCTCCAAAAAGGAATCCCACCAGGAGGCAGGAGCAGCAGGAAAACGTTGCTTGGTAGAGGGAAGGGTTGACTTAGGCCCCGTTTACACGGAGACGCTGTGACAGTAAGACGAAACAGTTGAGTATTGGATTGGCCTTTTGTTCACACGGCGTCAGTGTTTCACGGGGGTGAAAACGCAAGCTTTTGAATTCGACCTCCAGGGTGGAGCGAAACTGATCCGGGGGGGGGGGGGGGGGGGGCGTATCGCAGCCATGTGAACGAAACGGAGCAAACTCTCTGCCTGCGATGACCTCACCACACCTCCCCCCATACATTTGTACATGCGCAGTAGTCCAGAACAAACATAAACAAGCAGCTATAGCAGCTATTCGCGTTGTATAAACAGAACCTTGATATGATACATCGTGTATGTCGCTGCCGAAAGAGCATCTAAAATCTGTTGAGCCTTTACCCGAAATTGTTCAACCTTTACCCGAGCACAGGGCGACCATACGCAGCATTTAGGTAAGACTTGGGAGAACTAGCCGCTAAAGAGGATGTTGTGGAGGAAGTGGTTGTACTGGCAAGACCTGCCGTGTAGACGGTCTGTACTTTGAATCCGGAGTGTGGTCGTTTCGATGCGTTTCTGTCACAGCGTCTCCGTGTAAACGGGGCCTTACTGTGCTTGCTTGCCACTGCTTTTAAAATGAAAAGAAAGGTAGAGTTAGCAAAAATGTTGGTTGCAGCTTTTAAACACGGCACACAAACTGTAATCACTGAATTATGTCCACTCCTAAACTCACCTGTGCACTGTCGTTGACTGAAGGAAACACACCAGCTCCCCGCACCATCACCCAGAAGTGATGACCAAGCAGCTTCAGTTTTGTATTCAGTATGTCTACATTTTATGTTTTAAGAAAAAGCATCTGACTCTACCTTTAAAAGAAAAGTTGAATTATTATTTAAGAGGGCATTGAGGGAAAGACTCAGAGCTCTCTTCAGTCTGTACTTAAACTTGCATTTTCCAACTATTTCTACTTTTGACGGTGCAAAGTCAGGAACAGCTGCCTCTCTTGAGTATTATTAGGAATTAATTCTGTTGTGGAAACGGAAATTGACACTGAGTGCACATTCAATGCTTTATTGTCCTCTGAATGCATTTTTATTGAATCCAACTGACATCAATAAACTTGAGAGGGCCTTTTCTATTGTTTCAGTTTTTTCAGACCAAATACTTTGACCCACACATGTTGAACAGCCAACTGTCAAAAGTGACAAACAGGACAACAACAATGAATATGACAGAATTAGCTCTATGATGATTGACTGATTAGTCTAATGTTAACAGCTATGATGATCAAACAGGGAGGACTGATTATGTTGAGGTGCTCTAAGATTCACTTGATTATTTATTTGCATGATCATGGATGTAAGGCTAATATTAATGGCTGTATTATTTCTTTTTATGTTTATTTGTTTTCATTTTGTCATAGTCAACGTTTTACCATTGGTCATTAATTTACTAATATTTGTTTTAATTATTTTACTTCATTTATATCTTTCTAAATTAATTTGATCCTTTTATTATTTTACTAATTTCCTTTATTGATTCTCTTTCTTTCAATTTCACTTATTTTCTCTGTTCTTTCATGAAGCCCTGATGGCTACAGGTTTTATGTGTGAAAGGTGCTTTAGAAATAAAGCTGTGGTGTTCAGAGCCATTGGCAGCCAAAAAGGTCAAAACAATAATTGTATGTGAACAAGTTATTTTCTAGTTTGTGTGTACAAGTGAGTTATTCCTCAAGTTAACATTACTTTTTGTGTCTTCAGGGGCTCCGGAGCCTTATGTATCTGTGCCCAGAGCTGTTCAGCTCTGTCTTTGCCATATGGCAGGGGTTCCCAAAATGACTGCGACTGTGGACCCCCTCTGTTCCTGGATGGTAACTGCCACTGGAACAACGCTAAAAAGCAGCCTTAAAATAATTATGTTATTTAAGTCTGTTTGTGGGAATTTGTTTTTTACAAAAGAGCACAACACATTGTTCGTCATGTGCAACTGAAAATTGTGTACATTAATTTCAGCACAAATCTAACTTAAGATCAATGGTTTTATTTTAAATTGAACATCTTATTTGATGTTGATTTCACAATAATTGATAAAATGTAACATTTTAAGTCATTTCAATGTTTGTTTGTCTGTTCCCCTGTCATTCTTTCGTCGGCGTGCAGACCTTCAATGTATGGTATTGTATAGTGGAACTGAATTTCCTCCCAGTGACTTCTGACAAAAAGTCAGAAGTCTGAAAATGCCAGAAGTCTAAAGTCTGAAGTCTAAAGTCTGAAGTCTGAAGTCTGAAGTCTAAAGTCTGAAGTCTGAAGTCTAAAGTCTGAAGTCTAAAGTCTAAAGTCTGAAGTCTAAAGTCTGAAGTCTAAAGTCTGAAGTCTGAAGTCAGAAGTCAGAAGTCTAAAGTCTAAAGTCTGAAGTCTAAGTCTGAAGTCTGAAGTCAGAAGTCAGAAGTCTGAAGTCAGAAGTCAGAAGTCTGAAGTCTGAAGTCTAAAGTCTGAAGTCTGAAGTCTGAAGTCTGAAGTCTAAAGTCTAAAGTCTAAAGTCTGAAGTCTGAAGTCTAAAGTCTGAAGTCTAAAGTCTAAAGTCTAAAGTCTGAAGTCTGAAGTCTGAAGTCTAAAGTCTAAAGTTTGTTGTTGGAAGACATCTCGCGATCCTCAATAGTGGCCAATCGTAGTTTCTCGCAGCACGAGCGGAACACTTGTAGTCACATAATGTTTCCCCCCGGAAGGATTACTGTGTGGTACCGCAGCTAGCAAAAAGATAAACAAACTTCAACATGGCAGAGGTAAGACAAAATATGCTTTTAAACCTAAGTGTGTAAACACTACACTCTGTATAACTTTCCATATCCATCGATATATGAATTTATTTAAGTCGTCAGAAGAGAGTTTATTTATTTCACTTAGCTTCCAAGCTAACAAGCTAACTGAGTATGTATTTATTTCACCTAGCTTCCAAGCTAACAAGCTAACTGACTATGTATTTATTTCTAATTTACTTGACTTGAGAGGAGAGAGATGCTGACAACATACCCATGCTGTCTGACACTTAAAGAGACTGACAGCAGCACAAAGACTGAAAAGAAAACCCTGGATTATATTATTATTATTATTATTATTATTATTATTATTATTATTATTATTATTCTCAGTGATATAAAGACTCCCTGAACTCAACATGTGTTGGACTAAATGAGACTGAAGAGTGAAGCCTCTCATCCTGAGAGCTGCTTCATGTCTCTGTTTGTGTAGTTCTCATCTTCTTGTGATTTCTGACTCAGTTTTCTTCTCTCCTCTTTTAATTTCTGTCTTAAAGTCAAAATCCTTCACACCTCTGATTTAAAGAGGAGGAGCGTCCTCACTTTGTGAATGTCGCTCTGCAGCGTATACCTGCCACCTTTGAATCGATTTATCACGATGAGTCTCTACATCGCTCATCATCATTAAGAGACTCGTCACTGATGGAAACTTCTAATTTTTGTCTGGATCATTGTGTGTCTGTGTGTGTGTGTGTGTGTCTGTGTGTGTGTGTGTGTGTGTGTGTGTGTGTGTGTGTGTTGCTTTTACAGACTCACAGCTTGCAGGATTTGAGGCAGCAGGCGGCTATAGCTACCAAACTCTTCGTTCAGAGAGATTATACTCACGGCACCATGTGTCAGTTCCAGACCAGGTTCCCCTCCGAGCTGGAGAACAGGGTAAGATAGAGCAGCCCCGCCCACTTCAGGACGACGGGCTTCGTTCTACGATATCTTCTTCAGAATGATCCTTTTTGTCAGGTTGTTCATAAAAACATTTCTTAAGGCTGGTTCACACGGTAGGATTTTAAAATTGTCGGCCGATTTCCCAAACTTTAGAGACCACACACACGGCGATAAATAATCTGAGGTTTTACAGTTTTGGTCATACAGTGTGTGGTATGCGGCCACACGGCAACATCAACACACCACACACAAACCGATTTCACTCACGAACGTCCCCCGATCAGACGGGAAATCTCACAAAACCTCTCGAGATCAAACGTGATTCCAGAGTTAACAAACGGATGAAGAGGATGTGACAGGGATCGTTTGTGCTGTTTTTATCTGAAAAACACGTTTTAAAAAGAAGAGGCGTCGGTCAAAGGAGCAGAGACAACGGGAGCATGAGCTGTACTTGCTACATGATGATATGGAGGTGACTTGTTGTTGTGTTTCCACTACGTCAACTCGCTTTCTGATTGGCTACACGTCACAGTCAAAAGGCTCGTTTTCCTCTCGGGGGACATGACACGAGATGAGAAATCGGGCAAATACGATCCAACATGTTGAATATCCCCGATTTGAGATCGGAGCGGTCCCGACGTCCTTCCAATCAGACGAGAGCGGTCTTAACACACTTAAGACACTTAGGATTATTTTATAAGATTATTTTATGATGATCGGGGCGTCTTTAAGATTATCAGAGAGGAGAATCAGGGCTAAAATCGGCCTAATGAACCTGCCGTGTGAACCAGCCTTTAGAGGACACTCCATCAGATTCACCACCGTGTTCTTCATTGACAGAACTCTTCCTGTCTTCTTCTCTTTTTGTGTTCATGAAAACACGTGCCTGGTGTTTCCGAGGTGATGTCCCACAAATGCCCATAAAAGGGCGTGAGTGCATGGCCCTGCAGATACACACAGCGCCTTCAATCAAACCCGGTCCACTCAGACCGCATGGTTTCATCTCTCAGGTTGTCACTGCCGCCTCGCTGAGTCCCAGCTCTGTGACGTAGATCCACCTGAAGGCTTTGTGTGGCGCTGTAGAGTCTGGAGGGTCTCGTACTGTCACATGACATGTCACTAAATGTTGTTAAAGGGTTGATCTGGAGCTCATGGCTTTACTTTAGTCAACACAGTGTGTGAGTGACAGCAACGTTCAGACACCAGTTGGACATGTTTGATTCACAGAAACATGAAGACAGAATTCATTTCAGCTTCCTGACGGTGGATTAGTCCGCATCATTAAAGAGAGCTCAACTCCTGTATGTCTTCTGACTGCTTATCTCTGCTTTTAGAATCAGTAAGAAATGATTGAAAACTTCACAATACAGCATGAAGTGAGTGAGCGAGTGCTCCATCTCTCTTTTCTAATTTCCGTGTCTAATTGTTGCTAGAGCTTGTTACAAGCCGGCGTCATGCTGACCCCAGAGAGGAAGTCAGACAAACAACGCACAGAGCAGTTTGGCCAACTGGGAGACTTTCCAAATCCTCTGGGTGACTTTTTCAGTTTAAAGCTACTTCTACTTCGAGAAGTGATGGCTTCAAAACCAAGAATGAACAGAGGAGAGTTCATTTGTAGCTCTCAACATGTTTTACTCACCTTTCTTCTCTCCCTCCATGTTATTTCAAATTAGCGATAACGTCATTTAGCGACTTCCCTTCCAGAGGAGTTGCTCACGCATTAGACATTCAGACTTCCCACAACAGGGAACATTAAAGACTACTGATGAGAGAAATGTTTGTTCTTATCTTATCTGACCCCACACAGCCACTTTTATTAGAAGGAAAGACGGTACTGTGGATATTTGAAGAAGCTGACAAAGACTCATGTTAATGACTGGTGTTTCATCAGTGAAGTTACAATCAGTATTGAGGTACTTGGTCTTGGAGCAGCCTCGAGAACCCGGAATCAAAAGCATTTTTACTCAGCCATAGACTTTCCTTGGTCTCGGACTGGGCGGACTCCTGACTCTAGCTCAAGACCGGTCAAGACCACCACTGATTGGCTACTTTTCCACGTCATCTCTTTGATCAGAAGGAAAACGCCTCTTTCTAAAAGAGCTCATAACTTTGTTTCATTTGTAGTTTGATTGTTGTTCACAGTTACAGCCGCACCCTTCCCAGAGTTCAGATCTGAATGATCACGAAGTGAGGATTTGGTCTGGTCTCAGTCTCCAGCCCTCTGGTCCTGGGTAGAGAGAGAAGAACAAATCATTTACTTTCTTTTCTCTGCAGCTTATGAAAGCTTTTAAAAATGTGCTGTATTCTGTGGCTTTCCTCCCCCTGACAGCCATTTATTTATTTGTCTCTGTGAGCTGGCTTTCAGAACATCTTATAAAATAATTCATGCTGTCTGAGCCAACAGCATCTTTAGCCAAGCATTTGATTTTACCAGGCTGCCAAGATTGACTTTTGCAGGAGTTCCAATGCTGTATACTCACATTCTTGCAGGTAATTATTGTGTGGGAGGTATGATTTTCTGTGGCTCACTCCCATTTAAATGCTTTTGGAGGACACATGCCAAGGAACTGGGGAAGGAGTCAGTACAATAAATATCATAATAAATATAATAAGTATCTGGCAGCGAGCTTGTCGAATGAATCAAGGTGTTGTTAACGTTCCACCAAGTGAAAGAGAACACTCTCTTCACCATTTGGACTTGTAAACCCCCGTTCAGCCCTGAACTCCGAGCTTGTCGAAGCTCATATCTCTGCATCAGACGTCAGACACTCAGCTGAGAGAAAACGTCTCTAAGCCGAACGCTGATGTGTGCTTTCCTCGTGCACTAAAGTGCAGAATTTATAATACAACGTTAAAGGACACCAAATGTACTAAAGATGTAATGGAGGATTTGTACAGTTATTAAAGTCTGTGCAAATATATTCTGGTATAAATGTCCTCACAGTGTGCGGTGTCTGAAGTCTGAATCAGAACTATTTTCTGACTGTGAGGCTGGAGGAGAGTGTGCTTCTACTTGACTGTTGTATTATAATTATTATCCTCCTCTGATATCAGTCTATGCACACACTCCTAATGTAATGAAAGTCTCCGCTCATCTAAATGAACCCACCAGGTGACCTCCTGTACAAACAGAGCACAGTTCACCAGAGTCAAAGTGTGCGAGCCGACCTGGTCCGTGAAGCTAATTGTGATTCGGTGTTTCTTTTCCAGATTGACAAGCAGCAGTTTGAGGAGACCGTGCGGACTCTGAACAACCTGTACACTGAAGCAGAGAAGCTGGGAAGCCAATCGTATATCGAGGGCTGTCTGGCGTGCCTCACAGCGTACACAGTCTTCCTGTGTATGGAGACTCACTATGAGAAGGTGCGACACGTTTCACCCGCACTCATGTCTGAAGGAAGAAGTAAAGCATATCCCAAAGCTTCATCTTGTGATTTCACTGTTGACTCTGAGGATGGCATCATTAACGAATATGTTACGTCATTGCGAGGGACTACAGATGTAAACTAGCTCTGAGCTAAATCTGGTGCAATACATCAAATGGCAACATTTATGTTTAATATTGCACATGGTCCCTGTACAAATAAAGTTGGTAAAGAAAAAAAGAAAGATTGTTCAGGTTCAGAGTCCGATGGAAACAAGAAATCATGAAGAATCAGAAAAAACTGCCCCCCAGGGGCAAACTCAGTCGTTACAGTTTAAAGAAGGAATATACTCTGTGTACACGGGTCTCTGAGTCATGACTGTCTGCAGAGGTGCTGCCTGTCAACAGGCAACTGTTTGGGGCCCCAGACCAGTAGGGGGGCCCCTCAGGGCTCACGAGTTTAAGCCATAGCAGTGACCCAAAATGTGTCTAACAGCACTCTCTCTCGCTGCCCTGCAATGTTGCTGTGAAATAAAGTCAACACAGAAAAAGGAGGAAGGATCAATCTATTGAGGAGAAAACAATAAACAGGAAGTGAAGAAGAAGAAGAAGAGGAATCGTCAAGACACGGACGTACATGTGGCGGCTGTGGCTCAGTTGGTAGAGTCGTCGCCCCTCAATCGGAAGGTTGAGGGTTCGATCCCCAGCTCCTGCGAGCAACATGTCCGATGTGTCCTTGGGCAAGACACTTAACCCCAAATTGCTCCCCCTGCTGCGTCTGGGGCGTATGAATGTGGCATGAATGTATAGATACTGGATGGGCCAAATATCCAGCCCATCAGTGTGAATGGGTGTGAATGGGTAGGTGTGCTCTGTGGTGTAAAAGCGCTTTGAGTAGTCGGAAGACTAGAAAAGCGCTATACAAGCTCAAGTCTATTTACCATTTACATGATGGTGATGAACGCTGGTTGGTTGGAGGAGCAACCCCGATGGGTTTTTGCCGAGGGCCCCATCAGAGTCTCAAAGGAGTGAGAAGCTCCTGCTGGCTGTGTTGTTGTTGGAGCGGCGTTTACATGCTCCTCCCCTCGGGTATAGACGCTGAGAAAAGAAGAATAATGATGTTGACATGTTTGAGGATTTCAGCTGATCTGTGATCTTTTGAATTCCCACCACCATGAAAACAAGTTACTCTAAAATCCGGCCTATAGGACGCACCTTTCATACCAGTATGCTGACACACACCGTCATAACGGCGACGTCCCACACGTCACGTGGCCTGAAGCCACTAACATTACGTGCCCATTCATCGCCGTGCTCTTTTTGTCCAGAGGTTTTTGTCATGTGATGTAAAGGTTGAAAAGATCTTATTGTTATATTTTTGTCTAGAGCACATCGCCCCTACCTCAGAAAACATCAGTTTGTGAGTCAGACCGCACGTGTTCCACGGATCGATCAGCTGAACGGATAGGACGACTTTTAGCCGACCTTCCCTCAGAGACGTGTGAAGGTGTCAAGCGTCTCAGTCTCGTGCTGTTCGTCTCTCTCTGAACTGAACGTCACTCCTGCCGTGTATGTTTAAACCTTTGGGACAAATTAAATCCTGACTGCTGCGCTCATGTTACTGGAACCCGTTCACTTCCTTGTTTCCTGTTTCTGCTTCATTGCTGTCGATGACTGGCTGTCCTTCCTGAGAAGATGAACTGAGTAGACTGAGCTTGTGCTGCACATGCTCCTGTGTCCATGTCGCATGTTGTCCGTGTTGGCCTGTTGTGTGTTTCCACATTGAGCCTCTGCTCCTGCTCCTGCTCCTGCTCCTGCACCTTTATTTTTATTTTTATATAGGATTTTGCAGAGGGACATTTGTGAGTCTTTTGATTTAATTCATAAACGTGATTTGTCCCTGGGGGGGCGGATAACACGTTTATCGATGGGGGTTTTGGAGATTTTGACAGAGGAAAGGGAACATTTTATTGGTTGTCTCACAGAAAGTTGGCAATTCTTATCTTGCCTGAATACACATGGAAAATGTTCTGATTCCAAACCATTGTACGCTCATTTTTTCCTGTCACACCCGTGTTTTGTTTTCTATGAGATTGTAATTTTTTTTCCCCCCCTGTGTACCTTTTTTTAAATTTTTATTTATTTTGTTTTTTTTAAGGTTTTGAAGAAGATCGCCAAATACATTCAGGAGCAGAATGACAAGATCTATGCACCCAGAGGCCTGCTGCTCACAGATCCCATCGAGAGAGGCCTGCGAGTCGTATCCTCCCCACCACGTACTCTTTGAGGATGAATCATCTTTTATTCTCTATGTTTAGAGATCAATATTTCTCCCCCTCAAACACTGAACTGAGTGGATAGAAATTCAGATTGACAACCTTACAAACAAATCAAAGGCACAGACGAGGCTCAAAGTAAAAAAAACATTTGTCCTTTAAAAGAGGCTTGTTGGTATGCAGAGCCAACCCCAGAGATCAGAAAACGTAAAGTGCATTAATCACAGCTGGTAAAAAGGAGTTTTGCTATGACCTACTAGATGCAACAATTTACAGGCCATCTGCCTCCACATTATAATTCCCTTGCACCGCTGGGTGAAAATAAAAAGCAGCAGTCCAGGCAGCTTCCAGGAAATCCAGCGGCATGTCTGGATATCCGGTAGAAAAAAAAAAGTATGTAATCAAAAGCATCTGCATAAAATAGTCTGGTACACACTCAGCTTGGCTTTAACGTGTATGTGTGAGTGTGGTGCGGGTGAAGATCACGATTCATTAGAAGTGGCTCAAAATGGTGAACGAGGGAGAGCAGAATATGACCTTGTCTTCAACAGAGAAACTGGTCTTATTTACAGGCTGTACATTCCCTCCTCCGGGATCCCAAACTTTTTAACTGGTGAACACTAAATCAGGGGTGTGGTGGTCACAACAGTGTTTCTCTAACACTAGTATGTGTCTCTAGTCTTTCAAACCCCCAGTGATGAGAAAAGTCCGTCCTCTCTGTCTTCTGCCTGCTCCACTTTTCAGAAAATGTGTCCTCAAATAGGCCATTTGTAGATTTTCCCTTAATGACATCACAAAGAGCAGTAGCCCCTCCCCCAGGTGGGTGACACTCCCACAGCTAGGTGTTTGTTCTGCCCTCTGAGTCTGCCTTCTCACCGTAAACAATAGGACATGGAGCCAGAAAGCAGCGAGTACACCCGAGCCCTTCCAGAGAGGGGGCGTGGTCAGACACAGCTCATTTACATATTTAAAGCTACAGACACAGAAACAGCCTGTTCTGAGCAGGGCTGAAATAGAGGGGTTTATAGACATGATCAAATACAGGATCAGAGTGGATTTACAACAAGACACTCTGAGCTCTGAGACTTCATGAAAGTTGGATTTAATATGTATTTCTTTAAACACTGTTCCTTGACTGACTTCTACAAAGATTGAGGTCACCATTTTTGAAGACAGAAGTCTGACAAGATAAGAGCGTCCACGGTGAGTTTCATGATAAATTGTTTGTGTTCACTTTAAAAGTTAAAGCAAGCAATTATTTAAGTCGTCACAGATCTATTTAGCAAGTAGGACTGTTGAAGTAAAGTGTTGTGCAGTGTGGATGATGTGAATGATTTCCTGCTCGGAGGAAAAAGAAAAACAAACATAAACAGAGAAGAAGCTGCTGCTGGGGTTCCTGTCCCCTTACGATGTTGATGATGGTGATGGTGAATTTCTAATCTAAAATCATTATATAAAACATGAACTGCTCCTGCTTATGACAAACGTCTGTGTCAGGGGAGGGTTTGGGGCGGCAGTAGCTCAGCCTGTAGGGACTTGCGTCCGGAAGCGGAGGGACCTGGTGTTGAGTGAGGGTCCTAGATGTCAGATGGTACATCGTAGCACAGGGAAGTGTATTTTCATGTAGGAGACATCACGGCGTCATCGCTCTGTAAAGACAGCAGCAGTCTCAGGAAGAGGAAGACATAACTCCTATGTCGAATATTTAGTTTGGCAACTGTTTTGAGCTCCTACATTTTTGTGGATGGATAAACCATTAGTGTTCTGACGAGATGCTGAGTGCAGCAGAACACACACACACACACACACACACACACACACACACACACACACACGTCCGACTGATTAGGAGGTGTTGAGAGAAGAGCACATTGGAGCCAGGGAGCAGACTGAGCTAACATCCATCCTGCAGAAGACTTTTTGCTTTCCTGTTTTAAAATGTAAATCATCTCCAGTTGTGTTACAGTACCGTACCGTCCTCATGCTGCTCCTTTTTCACCCCTTTCAAAATCAGAATCTCTTCTACCATCACCAACTGTGACCACGTTAGCAACACCCATTTGTTGACATCTGCACATGAGCAGATTTCATTTTTTACTTTAAACATATTATTTATCCAGAGGGAAATCAGACACACACACACACAGTAGTTTGGAGTTCAGTGCCCTTTTGAGGAGTCCCAGACCTCCTACTGCATACAACTGTGGAATACAGTAAGTATGTATGCAGCTACAGTGTGGCATCCACTTGCAGTCTGAAAAAAGCTGAGCAGTGATTCATTTAGATTTTGAGGCACACTGTCGATTTCTCCCAAATCATCCAGGTATTTCTGATACACTGCAGATCCTGAATTCAAAACTGCATTTGGTCAGTTCAGTACATAACACTGGCAAAGTAGGCGGTTTTGAAAACAATCCCAGTTCCATTTTCTTTTCTGTCGTGTTATGTGTTATGCAGCAGCCTGTACGTCCAAGGCAAATTTCCTTCAGGACTAAATAAAGAAATCTTGAATCTTGAATCTTGAATACCTGGTCTCTCGTGGACACACAGGTTTCCATTTTCGACCCAACCCGTCACTGTCTCAGGCTTTCATGTCATGCAGTGTTCTCTCAAGGAGGGCGATCAAATCAGCCGTGATTGTAAGTGAGTCTGCAGCTCCAACAAGCCCATGAAGCTGCCTGCCTGTCTCCATTTCAAACGTCAAACTCCACACTTCATTTGAATAAAACTGATGATGCCTGTTGGCTGACAGGCAGCCTGTGGACGTTGTGACAGTGTGAGCAGTAGCTGTCCAGGCTTACTCAGGTGTGCAGGGTCAGTCTTTATGTGATCCATCAAACTCTGTCGTGAAAAGGTTTGATGTCACATTTGCAAAGTGTCATGTCTCTAACTTTTGTCTCCACATTTCCACTGCAGCTTTTTGTCAGCGTGGAGCTCGCCGTCACCAGACAGCACACGTGGGCGCCCTGCTGAGGACCACCCTGCACCCTTAATACTGCGTCTGTACAATCTGTCCCTCACCCCACTTTCTATCAGATGAATGACATCGTCACTGAAATCCCTTTACCCGCTAATGGTCGTGTTTAAAGTTTGTTGGATTCAAATGTTGTTGGAGAAGAGAAAGGATGTTGTGGAAACTTATCGACACCCTTAAAGCAATTCAAGATTTTATTTTTGACGACAGTTAACCATGAATGTTGTTTTGGGCACTCCTTGGAATGATGTAGCCGTCACACAGGGTATCTTTTTTTTTTTTTTTTTTAAACAGCGATAATGGAACTCATCTACCATCTTTAATGTTTGAAGTGAACGTGTCTGGTTAATGATGTGATGTGCTGCATGTTTCAAACTTCACAGGTGATTTGCATTTCTTTAAAGTCATGTATTCTTGCAGCGCTGCTTTGTTTATTTTCACGTCTTTTTGCACGCTTCCTTTGTTGCCTTTGGCCTTACTCCCAGTCTCCACAGTCTGTGCGAGCTGTGGTAACACCACGGTTTGGCTCCGTTGGACTGCACGCCCTGCTCCGCTGTCTTATCTTGAAAAAGAGCGTGAGCTCTGTGCATTCCCGTGTCTGACTTACTGTCCAGAAGGGCGCGTGCCTGCAGCGTATTTCAAACAGAGCAGAGCGTGGCGACTCGGCTGGCACGCTTGCTGTGGAAACAGGAGCATTGAGTAGAGTAGGGGCAAAGAGCGCCGTAGTGCATGTGAGTGTGTGGAAGTCGGCTGTTAAAGCGATCTAAACTGAACTTTGTCAGGATCATTATATTCCAGTAAAGATGTCAGATTGTAAAAGAAATGTAAATCTTTGAATCAGGAGATTATTTGTGAATAGTGAAACTTGTGTTTGAGCATGTTGTTCATGCTAGTTTCATGTCCTTTCTTTGGATTTGTATTATTATCTGTTCTTTGCACATTGAGTGACTGCTTTAGTTTGTTTGACTAATATTCATAACCTGTGACTTGACTTAGCGCTAATGGAGTCAGATCTTATCAAGTTCAACTCTGCAGTGATTTCATGGTTTTTCTGTGATATCCTCAACAAGGTAATCGTGACAGTCCTGTCTTTTAAGAGTGCATCTCTTGCTCTTGGATCTTATTGTCTATTCTAAGTATATGAGGAATGCTTTGTTGACTGCCAAGTATTGTATTGAACCACAAGGGGGACAGCTTTAGAGATACAAGTCATACATTTACTAGATTAAAGTCGTTGTTTTAGTCTTTGGTTTTCTCAGAAGAGCAGCAGCCGCTTGTATGAAAATGAGGAACGTGGAGTATGTTTCATGAATAACAAAATACTTTTGGCTCATTAAGCATCCCATTGTCACGAGTATCAGTACCCTGAAAAGATACTGAAAGAATCTGAAAAAGAGATCCACACTGACTTGGAGGACTGGTCTCTTCTGAAACAGCTTTCATCGTGCAGGCAGATGGCTGCTCTTCTGATGCCCTTCAGAACAATCATTTTATTCATCGCCCAATTTAATACTCCATCAGAGCAGACAGTTTGAATTGGTGGAGGAAAAGAAAGTACAAAGGCCGTTTGAAGACTTTCCCTTCATGACATCACAAAGGGCAGCAATCATGACTTCACAAAGGGCAGTAGGGTGACACTCCCACAGCTAGGTGTTTGTTCTGTCCTCTGAGTCTGCCTTCTCACTGTAAACAACAGGACATGGAGCGAGAAAGCCGGAGCCCTTCCAGAGAGGGGGCGTGGTCAGACACAGCTCATTTACATATTTAAAGCTACAGACACACAAACAGCCTGTTCTGAGCAGGGCTGAAATAGAGGGGTTTATAGACATGATCAAATACAGGATCAGAGTGGATTTACAACAACACACTTCACACACATGATGAAGAGGAGCTCTGAGACTTCTTTACACTGAAGAGGAGAATATTTGACCTTTAAATCATGTTGATGACATCTTGGCGTTTGGCTTCATTACTGACAAGGATCTGAAATCAAGACTCATATTACATGAATGTTCTGGGGTATTTCAAACTGTAATATTTGACTTTAAAGTAACTTCATGTGTAAGTAAAGACGCTTGAGGACCTTTGCTAATTCTTAATTTTTGTTTTTGATGGACTGCACTTTTTTGTATCCAGATTTCTATTTATGTTCCTCTCTCAGTTCAAATCCAGTGTGTGTTTAAGCTAAATCTTGCATGCCAATAAAAGAATTGTTTACATATTTTACATCCTGCTGCCTTCTACTATTTGGTTTTTTTGTTTGTCGGCGGACACGAGCTGAGGAATTAGATCCCTCACACGTTGCTGTTACTCATCGTCCTTCAAAGCTTAAGGTATAACTGCAGAAAGAGAGTAAGACAAAGATGTGATTCTTCTACTTTGGGCTGTTTTAGACAAAGATGTTAAAAAAGGCATTGTTGTTCATTTTCATTAGACTAGCATGAGCTAAAAAAAAAAAAAAAAAGACCAACCCTGCATTTAAAGAACAAAAGTTACACAACAAAAATAAAAACAAAATGGCAAATTAAAATGGCTTCTGTTATAGATTGTGGCCATGATTCCTGTCAGTAGGTCAAAAAATGAAATACTTGCGTCCTACAATATGCTTTAATTTAATGCTGTTATCTTTTAAGATTGAGAACACAACACATGTTCAGAGGGATCGAAATGTAATTTTTTTCTACTAAACTGGTGATTCATAGAGTATTGTGCAGGTTTTCATTCTTTTGAAGTGATAGTTTTTTGTACACAACCCTGCACAACGCTGCTCTTATTTTGAAATACAGAAAAGAACCTTCTGGTTTAGGACGGTTAGAATATTAGCGGTCCATCCATCTCCTTTCACTTTCCTCTTCATCTTAACCCCGGAAGTGTCTGAGGGGCGTCCATGAAAACATCCATTCGAATTCTCTGAAAGTTAAGGAAAGGTGGTTCAATGCTTCCTTTATGACCTCCTTTAGCATAGGAAACACTGGACCATCCTCTACCAAAGGAGATGAGATAATGCCGTCCCACAATTCCTTGCAACAGCAACATTTAAAGCGATTCGAGCATCTGACCGTTCACCAAAACTAACAATGAGCGAAAAGGGGCGCAGATGATATTTCATTCACACAGTTCTACATTTGTATGCCGAAAAAAATCTGTGTGTATATTTCATAGAATCAATAATTTTTGCTCACTGGTGATTTAAATTATTGAGTATTGAGCAGTTTTCATACAGTCGTACTTAATTTCGATGAATGTTGATTTATAAGTAGACAGGAAGGTGAGCTTTTGTTACTTGTAGCCTGGTAGCTTATATTACTTTTATTTCAATTCCAATAAATAGGATTATGTCAATGGTATGATGCACTGGGGAATTATTGTTATATGAACTTTTTGTTGTCAATTTTCAGAAAAATGTAGTTTGACCATGGCAGTCTCCTGTCATCTCCATCGTTGCATAATTATGTCGCCCATCTGAAATGTGAGCTCTCCTTTCCTTAACCTCATGACGTTTTAAAGGCGAAGAGAATAGTGAAAGGAGATGGGAGGGACAATCTTAATGCACCCTAGAACTTAAGCACAGAAACAACACAAAAGACCTGTCCCATCTCGGCTCCTCAGGTGGAGGAGTGAGTTTGGACTCGCCAGCTGAGCTGTCTGAGAGTTTGTTAAAGTGAAACAAGACATTCAAAGATGCAGCAGAGTCCTTCTTTGACTTCACTGACTACAGGAAGACACTGAGGACAACTATCTACGGGGAGCCTGAAGGGACAAAATAGCATACAATTTAAGAGATAAATGCTTAAATGTCAGACCTGAATTACTGTTGATGGATTCGATTATGCTGGCAGCTCTAGAGAAATGCTTTTCTTGGTTCTGCAGGGAGTTGTGTGACTTCTGATAGATAGCCAGTAGAGAGGTATTTTGCATGACGTGGCCTGTCTGTGAACAGTCTGAAAGGTCTGTGGAGGAAACTGACCAAACTTTCCACCTTTTCTCTTCCCTCTTCAGCTAGCTTTAGGACAGAGGCTTGATACATTATGGTGAGATAAGAGCTAAAGTGATTAATGTAGACACATTATACACCCCCTTTTTAAAAGCTGCCATCAGGGACTCAATGCATTGACTGTTTGAGGAAGAAGGGGCGGAGCCATCATGCAGTCACCCATCAATTGGAACCAGATGTGACCTAATTTGAGTAAGAGGGAGGTTGCACATTGCTTTGCCTCCACTCTGATTAACAGGCTGCTGTGTTATTGATTTTACCCTTATTTGCTACATTAATGAAGATTGTAAAGCTATTGAGCCAATAAATCAACTGACATCGTTCACATCTGGTTTCTTTGTTTTACACTGTATTGCAACAGCGTCTAACTCTGTTGCTTTGTCTGTCACTTCTGCGTCGTTCTTGTCTGACCTTCCTCCCACCAGATGGGAATAGTCTGTGAGAGATCAAAACCGTCTTTACAGTCTATGGTGTAAACAACCAACTCGTGTGCGCACGTGTGAAAACGGCTTATGTACTCTGTTTGAAAGCAGAAATTACAGGAGATAAATTGTCCTGTAAATCAACCGGGTGAGGTCCCCTCAATGAAGGACTTGTGTTCTCAGCGTTTGCTGTATCAAACAGATTCCCAAAACTGAGATGTCCCCGGCATCGTTCCAACACTCACAGCGAAACAGAGAACCAAGCACTCATTTAAAGACCGCAGAAAGATTTGAGGAATTTTATTGCTTTAGCTTTAAATTACTGCACTTATGACAATTGCAATTCATCGTCTTTATAGAGAAGTCATAAATCATCTTTATTGTAAACATCCATCTTCTTCCAGTATGCTTTGAAATGAGATATGCCTGTGGCTTGGATGGATGAGGAAACAATGAATTGCTTGGTATGGAGGTGCACCACTCGTATTATAGTTTTAGTGTGGCAGATCGGTGTCACAGCTGTGGTTACTTTCCACACCTGTGTTGGGCTCTTCTCACAGTGCAGGCACATGAAGATCAGGTGGATAGGAAACATTGTATTCTACCTGTAAGTGTGAAGGCCCTCTGTGGCTCGAGCTGGATGGTTGGTATAGTAGAATCCTGGTATAGACGTCAGTGTCCTGTGAACTGTCGCCTATTTGCCTCGTCATCATTTAAACACCTCGCAAAAATGATCCAGAGTAAAATTTCTTGCATGTGCAACCTTCAGCGTTGGTGCCGAATCTTTTTTTGTTATTCAATGAAAATGTTTTTGTTTTGTTTCTGGCCACAAAAGCTCGGTGACTCAACATTTCATGGTCCTTTTGAAGGGGATCAAAATCCTTCTGTCTTTGGTGGTAATTTTGGAGCCTGGTGTTTATTTGAAATGTCATAATAAAGAGGTTTTATTTTACATGTTTTAACCATTTCCAGAGACAGAAACGCACCAATAGGCCTATCCAAACACTACAAATAAAACAAGAGCCTACAAGTATTACAAGAAAGGCTAGAAGCAGAATACAAGTCATCTCTATGGAGAGGCTTGAGCCCTGACTTGACAAACAACACTTAATCAACTGTCCAGTATTGGAGTTTTACATGACAATTGTAGAACTGGGCAGACAGTAGCTCAGCGTGCATGGACTTTGGGGTTGGAAACCGGAGGATCGCCGGTTTAAGTCCCAGTCTGGACTAAGACTGGGACCCCCCATTGGATCCTGTGTGTGCAGCATGTTCAACAACAGAGTGTAAAATTGTGGGGTTAATAAAGTACATATCTTTCTAAAACATATGGAAACATGAAAAGTCTCCTAAATGAAAAAAGGTCATTGAAGAACACAAAGCCGACATTTCAAAGACACCCAGTGCATTTCTATTATCTATCAAGAAGTGACTGGCGCACACAGTCACACGTTTTAATGCAGCATTAGAGCAGTTTAATACTCATTGAAAACATTTCACAGGAAGCCGTGGTTGCTCCATAACTTTAGATCTTTATTATGGCTCAACACAAAAAGCACACAGTTTATTACACTCAGTTCAAGTACACAGTTAGTATACATAATGTCCAACATGTACTACACCCTCAGAAAACAGAGGACCAGTTTGATAGCACCATTATACACAGTAGAACAAACACATTATTGAGCTGACTTGTTTTCATTTCCACTGAAAAAAGCTGTAAAAAAATCATGACAGAAATATGTTATCTTATCAAAACAGAAGACGAGATATCTACAACTCTGTCCAATTTAGACAGAGTGCACCCTTTTCACCGCTCACTCTCACTAATTAAAGGCATATCTGGGTCTCAACAAGGTGACATTCAGCTCCTCTCCTTCCTTATAACCATGTAAGACACGACAGTGTGACAGGAAAGAGCCGGAACAGCTAACGGAGGAGGAAGAGGAGGAGGAGGAGGAGGAGGGGAAGACTTTGGTTCAGTCACACATCTTTAAGGGTCACTTTGTCGACGCATCCTTTTGGCTACATGATTCAGAGTGAGACATCAGAGCATCTGAGCTAACATCAGAACTGACACCTCGAGCTTTGGTAACTTTATTTGACATTCAGAGGTCGAACAGCACTTTAATAATTTAAGAACAGCGATGTTTTTGAGCGATGAAGCCGACCAGCCTTTTCGCAATCTCCCTGGAAAGTGCTCTGTAAAAAATGATGGATTCAAATCTAAACTCCTTCGTCTCATCAACAAAAAGTGAATCCAACTCTAAACTTATTCGGGAAACAAAATATCTTGCAGAACTTCTTGCAGTTCTTTAATTCAAACTCGAACAATGTGCTTACAGAATGCAGAGGAAAATAAACTCTAAGTTATAGAGTGCGGACTATTGCAGCTGCCTGGTGAGCTAACGACAGACATGCTAGTGCCCAAGCTACTGACGGATATTCTCTTTTTTCCCCCATTTTTGTTCAAACGACTCCCCCCGAGCATTTTGTTTATAATTTAACACAGAATCCTTCAGTGAAAAAGCAGGAAGAGCAGAAAAATCCAGAAAAAAAGCCCATTAAGTCCGTTGTCCACCTAGCGTCTCTCATTTATTGTACCCAACGAGGAGAGAGGCTGCCCGTCAAAAACAATCCCAGTTGAAAATCTTTTAACTTATCAGAATGGTGGTGTTGATGTCAGCTGTGCTATTTTTCAACCAGACAATCACACAGTAGATCGGCAGGGTCCTTGCTCGCAGTGTCTGGTCAGTGGGACCATCACGATTATTGAGCTCATCGTCCAGACAAAGTAGGAGTGCAAGCATCCCCATTTTATTCTCAGAGTATTGGAGTAAGAGACAACATCGGTCATACAGCGCACAATAAAAAATAACACCATGTGGAGACAGGGCCTTATTAACTAACTTATTAACCTCGCTAGCTAGGCATACTCATTAGCCTAGCTAGCGAGGTTCTTTGGTGAAAAATCTAATGATCTTTTTACACAAGACATTTATACAACACACTCCTGTCACGTTACTGTTTACAACTCTTCATAACAGAGGTCATTGGTGAATCTCAGCAAATACATTATGGTAACTCCTGTTTGGCTTTTCCAGGTCTCTGCCCCCTCAGTGCTCAGCACAGCCACGAGAAAAAGTCACAGATCAACCACATGTTACTCTTTGGAGATATTTAACGTATTAGAGGCTGCATTAGGGTTCTCCATGTTGGTAGACATTGACCAAGGTAGAGTTAGTGTCGCACAAACAAAAAATACTTAAACATATAAAGTCTATGAGCTGAAAATGAGTTTGAACAGAAAAGAAATAAAAAGCTGACGGACAAACAAAGAAAACAACAAAAAGAAGGATATGAACACATTTTAGATCCACTTCTCTTTTCTTTTTTATTTGTTCCTTTTCACGACTGAGAAGCTGTGTTCTGGTTCTACCCAATGTGTCAGGTCATTTAATAATAGCTGTTCCTTTCTAAACTATTTGAAACTGAGTATAAGACAATGTCCACAAACTTAAAACACCTACAAGGACATTAGTGCAGCCTCCTCTTCAGACTGAAACAGGGCTTTCACACGTGCAGTAATCTCCTGAAAAACTCCTGATATTTACTGGAGGAGCTGGATGTGTGAACGCAAACAGACACATTTTCTCCTGTCAGATGTATTTTTTCTGCAGCCAATCCGAGTGAGCTGATATGAGAACTCAGCGAGATATTATCCGGAGAATTCCTCTCGGGCCAATGGGAGAGGGAGTGACATTTCTATACTGTGACAGCTTCATGTTGCTGCTGAGTGTCTGCATGCGACCAATTTATGACGCACAACAGTTATTTATTATTGATTTGGACTGCCTACGTCTGTTGGTCTGTCCAGAAATCCTCCCAATCATCACTGTCGGCCTCAAACAAGAACATATTGCTGAGTTTAAATAGAGGGGTGTACCTGTCTCAACTCGTTGTGCAAAAACAACACGAAACTCTTCAACAGATAGATTTCAGAGGAACAAGTAACGGTACAAGGAAGAACCTCAGAGAGGGAGCTGGGAGGGGTTTTTATGGCTGTAGCTGCCTCTCTTTGGAAAGACAAGTGCAATTCAAATAGTCTCTCTCCTGATGGGAAAAGTGGGTGACGGGTCAAAGAAAGCTGCTGGATGGAAAAAGAAGAAGAAGAAGAAAATAAAACTACGCTTTGATCAGGGATGAGATGTTGGCGGGCTTCAGATGGCACCCCTGCTCGGAGAAGTGATGGTTGGTGATGGTCACCTGATGCCTCTACGGTTGCCTCGTTCTTACCTGTGAGCCACCTGGTTGTTGAGGAGGCCAGGGAATGTCTGCTCACTTTCAGTGCTTAATGAGCCACCTAACAGAGACGGACAGACAGACCATGATCAGCCATTACTGTTGGACATCGAGCACCAGGAGTTTTACAACACAGTAAATACTTTACTACAACACTAGAGAGAGTTCAAAACGGATGTTGGTCTGGTAGCTGAAGAGGCGCCACACTACCTCTCAAGCACTGCTGAGGTGCCTTTGAGCACGGAGCCAAACCCCCAGCACTGCTGTATTGAGGGTCTACTGTCTCCATAACCCTTGTATTGGGGGTTTGGGAACCCTGCATTAACACAGCGTTAGATTTAGTTCTTACCATTGTGGCAGCTGTACATCCATACACGATGGCCATCATATCGACATCTGCATTTCAGGATGTTGTTGGTGTAGTCTGACTCGGGTACTTCATAGTTGGGGTTAATTATTATCTGTGAGAAGGGTTAAAGGGAATATTAAGGATTGAGGATGAAAAGCCCCAAACTGAGGGTCTGAAAGAGGCCTCACGGGACACGGTACCTGGAAAATGTAATCTCCAGGTTTGATCTCCGTGATGTCGATCCACTGGCAGTCGATGTCATGCCTGTAGGTATCCCAGCAGCCCACAGTGATACCCTGATCTCCAAAGTTGGCGCATTCATATCTCTTTTCAATACCTGCAATTAAATAATGACAAGAAGAGGAAAGTTTGGAATTATCTATAATCCTCAGAAACCACTCGGCGACTCGTCCAGACTAAGACACCACGCACCAGCAGCAGAGACTCTCGTGGTCAAACGTGACGAAAGAGAAAAAACAAATAAGTATGGAGGTCGATGGACGTGGTCAGCTGGCTCTCCTGCTGGGACAGTGAGGCTTTACACAGTTAGCAGCTCGATTGGTTGAGTTGTCAGATGGAAACTCCTGGTTGGTGACGCCTCCAAGTCTCTCATTGGCTGCTTTGGAGGCAGTAAAACCAGTAATAGGGATATTTACAGATGGCTTAAACTCGATGGAGAGCAATGAAAGAACCCTTGTGTCACCACATTGGACAAAACCACATCAAGCCTCCAATCGTCCTCTCGATCACAGTACGGAGGGGAACGGGAGAAAACTCAGGTCTAAAGTCGTCTCGTGTGTGTTCAGCTTGAAGCTGTATGAATTTACAGCTGGCCTTATTCAGGGAAGCTGTTCAAACTGGAAACACAACATTCATGCAAGAAAGTTGTTCATGGTGACTTGTTTACTCTCTCTGAAGACAACACAACTGTTTATTTCCGTCTGTACTTTTGTCCACCTGAGAAACAAACATTTACACTTTGATTTAACTGGGATAGTTTCCCATAATGTGATGAACTGCAAGTCAGCTGACGCATCTCTTTGGGTTGATCAGCTTTCGAGGCTCCTTGTTGTCTGACTGACAGCTTCCACAAACACAGGAGTTTATTATTTCTAATTCTGGTGTTTTGGTGTGGATCAGCGTTTGCTTCCCCGCCTGCAGCTCGATCCAAAGGCGGCAGTACGAGACGTGATCATGTCACACCTGTTCTGGCTTCTCTTCACTGGCTTCCAGTGGGCTTTAGGATCCAGTTTAAGATTGTATTACTTGTTTTTAAATCCCTTGATGCACTGGTGTCTGAGCTGTTGACTCTCCATGTTCCAATCTGAGGCGACCGATAATACAAGAACCGCTCCAACCAATGAGAACCTCAAATCACCCGTCTCTTTGCTACGGCCTTTAAAACAAGCTGAACATGACATTTTTTACATTGTTTATTCACATTCCCATTTATTGTATCTTTATTGTTTTTCACTTTGTTGTTTTTATTGTGTGCTTTTTTGCTCGTACAGCACTTTGCTCAAACATGTGCTATAAAAATAAAGATTGATTGATTATATTGAAAGGTTGTAGTCCTCCTCACCTTCATCACACTCTGAGTCCTCCAAGCAAAAACTAGCTTTGTGTCCTTCTGCCACTTTGGTTCCATTCAGGCTGAACAGGTCGTAGATTGTGAACACCTCCATGCTGTGATAATGCCTGTACACACAAACACACAGTTGCAGTTTTAAAGCCGATGCTGGTCTTGTCTCTGCTGAACAGCGCGCCAGGAAAAGATAATCACACAGTGATCCCCTGTGATCCACAACATGACTTTTAAACTTTCCTGACGTTCTGCGTGAAGTCGTTTAAATCCGAGATGACGAAGGGTTGACTTGATGAAAGCCGGTAGCTGTCTGAAGCTGTGCAGAAAGTGTTCCCCCGTAAACCACAAAAATGTGGGACTTTCTCAGCACTTTGACTGTAATCTGAATGCTTACACTAACAAAGTCAATTACAGGGCAGAAGAACTCAAAAGAAAAGCTGTTGGAGAAAGTAGACACGCTGCAGTCTGAGTCATCTCTCTCTCCTTAAATTAAGTCTCATTGAAAATATAAAGTCTTACTAATAATGTGTCCTCATGTTACGTGTCCAAATGATTGAAACACAACGCGCTGCATTCAACAGTTGAAAGAGTCCTTCACTAAATGCTTAGACGTTACATTTGTCATGCTGAGTCATATTTCTGAATCAGTCTGGCGTGGTTAGCGCCGCTGCCTCACAGCGAGAGGAGTTTGCATGTTGGGTTCACTCCAGGTTCTCCGGCTCCCTCCCACAGTCCAAAGACTGGCTCCTCAGATCAATTGGTGACTCTAAATCTCTTGTAGGTGTGACTGTGAGTGTGGTCAGTCTCTCTCTTCAGATAGAAAAAACACTGATAAATGTTGGAGATGCTTTTGAAATATGGAAGGAGGATGAGAAAGGGATGCAGAGCTGGATAAACACTGAAGCTACAGTGACCATCAAACGGTGACCTGTGTTAGCATGGACTCTGGGGGGGGGGGGTATTTAGTACTTCGTCACTGTTAGAGTCTGTCCACAAATGTATTTTCTTTTCATCATTCTTAACAAAATAGATTATTTACCTCATGTGCAATCTTTTGTTTTGACGTTATAGTGAACCGTTTGTAAATCTTTTGCTTTTTTGCCCCCGGGGAAATGACTCTTTTTGAATTTCCTATTAGTCATCCGACTCTGTGGGGAGAGAGCGGCCTCCCCATCGTCTGCTCATCCTAACAAATGAGTAAGAGCTCTGCATAATTGGCCAATTAGAATTAATTCTTTGAAATACCTGTGAATTAAACATTTATATTTTAGTATCCAATCCAGAACCCTTGAATCCTCACTGACCTGTGACAGTCGTGCCACACCCAGTCGTGTCTGCCAGCTTTGGGCCTGAAGTCAGACTGGCCATTGTTGTGGATCTGAGAGGAGAAGCGCAGCAGGCGCCGGTAGGAGCTGGCTGGCACCTCGCTGGAGCTTGACGACAGACAGTTCTCCTCGTACGCACACTGCAACATGAACATGGGCCTGTCCTCCATGTAGGTGGTCTGCTCCACCACCTGTGGGTTCAACACCAGGTCAGGAGCCGCTGTGGACGGAGTCCGACAGAGAAGAGCACAGGGAAGCAGACAAGAGACAAAACATATTTAGATACATGGAAAAAATAGCTCCCTCTCATTAGCCAAACATACAAAAAAAAAAAGCTCGAACACGTGTCACGTAAATGAGAGGTCTGTGCTCTGAGCGCTCCTATGATTCAAGAGAGATCTTGGAGCTCGGTTTGGAAAACTTTCAACCAAGGCAGAGCTGCTCAAGTCGCTGGAAAACACAGAGACTTGTTGCAATAAAACTCAATGGAAAGCAAAAACACTAAAGACTCTACATTAATAATTACAGTGTAAACATCAGTGAGCCTGTAGAGAGGCTCATGTGTATCATTATCTCCTAATCATTCAGCGTGAGTAACAAACGTGTGTGTCTTACTCTCAGAGCAGGAGACGCCAGCAGCGTTGCGTCCCCCTCCTTTAGGACAGTTGAGGTGGGCTCCATGGTGCAGACAATGAGACAGAGACATCTCAGTACCAGAGCAACGGACTCCGCTCATCGCCACAGCATCCGCACTCACCTCTCCCGGCCAGTACCAAGTCTCCTGTTACCAACACATGAGCACCATTCACAGTCACTAAGCCATCGACCTCTGCTACAAATCAATAACTGGTTTCATATATTTTCAAAGCTTCCACCCCACATAACAGACCTGGCTTGTTCTTCAAGTCCTTTTACTGAACTTGGTAAAACTGCATTTCCCCAAACTGATGGAACGCCCTCCAGCAAACTCTGAGCTCTTCCTTCTCTTTCAGAGTTTAGATCTGATTAAGAGCCACGATGTCTCCAATTGTAACAGTTTTTAATGGATCTCTGTGGTTTTTCACTGATTGTTTGTTGTTGTCCTTTTTTTGCTTGTAATCTCAACAGCATTGGAAATGAGGGAACCCTCAGTGTCAAATGAAGGTTTGAATAGAATTTGATTCCACATGAATAATAAACTGTCGATCCGTTTTATGGTGAAATAAAATACAGCATTAAATCTCACACATGTGCAGATGTATGTTTCCAGACCGAGGATTTACGCTTTGGTTTGGAAAGGACTTTTTGTCAATGTAATTTGTCAATGAGGATTTAAAAAAAATCAAAATAACCAGGTATGGTAAAAAGTTGAAATCATGGCTGAGTAACTTATTTTCAGACACAGGGAATCGAAGACACCCGCCACCTGCTGCATGTGTGTCAGGTCTTTTTTATTCAAGGTTTCCTGAACTGGAAAAGGCCTGGAGGACAGAGTCAGGGTTAACTCCGTTTCATAGTTATTATTTTCCATTTCCAAACAAGGAGCTTAGCAGGCTGTAAAGTTGTCTTCCCCACAGTTCAGTATGCAGTGCAGACTTGTCAGTCGGGGGTTTCAGCAGACTGAACCCTGGTGGTCTTTCAGAGGGCATATCACAGGTCCAGATCAGTACACTGTTTGGATGCATCCTATCAGGAAATGAATTGTTTTTGCTGTGCTAAATTAAAAGTATAACATACTTCACTCAAATCCAAACAAACCAGGATGAAAAAGTTCTGTGAGTGTCAATAACACGAGGCGGGCGTGAGAGCCCACGTCCTCACTGAATGAATCAGACGAGGGAGAAACAGATATCAGCCGAGGTCACAGTCGGTCCTTACAGGATACAGCACAGACACAAGGGACAGTCCACTGTCAGACTGTGTCCCCTCTCACCTCACTGCTGCTCACACACACACAACACTGTCAGCGTGTTTACACAGTGAGCTGAATGGCTGGTCTTTGCTCAAGGCTGCCCTCCAGTGGGCAACACAAAACTTACACTTAAAACTGACTGCAGAGATGACCTGGGAAGTCAAATTAAAAGTAAATATGAAGCAGTAAATACACTTTTTAAACTACGGGTTGGCTTTTGATTTGAACAAAACGATGTGCAAAGAAGCCAAGCTGCAGTCTGCTTCACTTGAACATCATCAGTTTGTGGATTAGACTTTGAGACCCAGCAGACGGAGGGTGCAGTGCGTCTGCAGCTGATGCACCTTTAAATAGAGCCATCAGAGGGCACACTCACTTTAATATTTGACTGTGATGATACGTGCTGCTGTACAACACTGCTGTGAGTAAAAGTAATTCTGCACTTGGACCACCAGAGGGCATCCCCTCTCTAGAATAATGTGTCGATGAAGCAGTGATCTCATATCAAAGGGTTGATGAGACAGAATATTTCATTGGCTATGATCTGTACTAACATGAAAATAAATTGACAGATTCATAATCCAAACACAGGTCTGTAACAATCTGGACCTGATTCACTGAAGATGATCTCAAACCTTTCTAACACACATAAAAGACTGTGTCTGTGCACCAGAGCAGTATTCAAAGAAGCCATTTAGACTTCAACCAAGTCCGACCTGTTGCTTTGTTCCTGCACGTCATTCCCCACTCTCTCTCTCTCCCTCGTTTCTCACTTTGTTCACTGTCCAATCAAATGCTCATGTTAAAGTTATATTTATTACAGATATGTGAATGAGGAGGCTCAACCCGGCACACTTCCTGCGGAGCAAACGTGAAGGGGGAGACACTGTGATGGACCCCCCACCCACCCACCTTTACCCCGCTGCTCTGCACTCACACTGCTCCGTGTGTGGAGACGGTGTTTGTGGTTAGGCAGTATGGAGTGTTTCATTACGTACAGTTTGAGTTGGCCTTTCGTTGTCCAGAGACAAGCTCAGTTTGAAAAAAACGCAGATCACATATTTTAAATACACTGGAAGGAAAGTCCTCTCCCATCTATCCTGTATGTGGAGCAAACGTGCTGCACGTGTGTCAGCAGGAGGGGAGCAGCTTCTCTCCACAGTCAGTCGAAAAACCAAGCAAACAGCACACATCAGCCTACTTAAAATGTGACTCTTTAAAATGAGACTACGTGTGACACAAAGAGTCTAAAGCCACGTTTCCATAAAGCCGTTCAGCTCGCTTCGTCTCGGTACGGCACACATTTTGAGACTGAAGCCGGGAAAGATTCTGAAATGACGTACCGTCCTACTTTTTGGGACCCTTCAGTTGGGGTGCCAAGTACATCCATCCGACCCGGAAAGGTGGAGCTAAACAATGCAGTCTGTTGACTGCAGCAAACACAACCTGGCTGTCTTTAAACACCCAGTCGATTGTTTTACTGATCCATACTGGAAAACATCTGGTGAC
This sequence comes from Symphodus melops, assembly GCF_947650265.1. Classification (NCBI taxonomy): domain Eukaryota; kingdom Metazoa; phylum Chordata; class Actinopteri; order Labriformes; family Labridae; genus Symphodus; species Symphodus melops. Next base: position 27,705,477 of record NC_136691.1, read on the forward strand.
AACAGAAGATCTTAACAGAAGAGGAGAGACTTTAGATTGCTCCTTACTAACAGCGATGATTAATTTAAATAATCTTACTGTAAATACAAAAAACACCGGCCCTGTGTTCAGATATCTATGCTCTCAGTTTTATACTTCTAGGGGAACATCATGTTTTTAAGATATTGAACAGGCTAATTTGTACTCCAAACCATCCATGCCCTCTTACCTGGAAAGCATTGCTGGCAAAGCCCAGGCCCAGCTGTCTGCAGACCACCATGGCCTCCATGGTCCCCCAGCCTTCACTGCACACCGTCCCCCAAACCAGAGAACCGTTCTTCTGCACCAGCACCTCCACACGGCCCTCAAAGGGGTTTCTCCCTCCACGCAGACGCAGCTGTGGGAAGGAAATCATTGAAGAAGCTCCACTTTCTTTTTTAAAAATTTGATAGACTTTATTAAACCCTGAGGGGGAAACTGTGGATCGCTGAGACACACACACAGGCCTGAACACACGCGTGCAGAAGCAGAACCTGTGGACATGCATCAGTGGAGAGATGTCAGAGAGCGGTGGCTGCCCTCTAAAGGTGCCTCCTGAGCGGGTGGGGGTTCGGTGCCTTGCTCAAGAGCACCTCGGCAGTGCTCGAGAAGTGGTCTGGCCCCTCTCAAGCCACCAGACCAACTTCCATATTTTGGTCCGGTGACCCTTTCAGATCCCAACCCAAGTCTCTACAGACTGAGCTACTGCCATGTTGTCGAACATGAAACAAACTGTAGCGTATTTGACTAAGTATGTACGAGGGCCATTGTGCTTAAACTAAGTGTGTGATCTTTGAAAACCCTCCAGGTAGAAGACATGAGTATCTGTTTTATATAAAAAAGATCTGCTGATACTAAAACTGGCTGAATAAGATGAGTCCATTTCAACCACTTATCTTCCATATTTCTGCGCTGACAGCTGGCTGTGTGGTACGTCTAAAGGTGCTCTGAATTCTCAATGGCTCTTACATGTCAGCTGATTGCAGACACAGCCTCTGATTGGTCAACCGAGCAAAACAAGATGGTAACTTCTGAATAGCACTAGTTCACTAAAAGAGCCTTAGAAAACACACTCAGTGGGATAGAAACGTCCTGGATGTCGTAGAAACTCGAGTTTCTGCCGATCTTAAAAGGATTTCAAAGAAAGTCACTCCACTGCAGTCTTCTGATTTTAGAACTGTTAAAGATGAAAGGTTGATGTTGTAGGAGACAGCGTCGACCGCAGAGCCTCTGTTCTCCCTCCACACTTACACCACTGTCTGCAGCGACCAAAGCACAAAGGATCACGGTCTCTGTATTTCCCTCCTCTCTGCTCCACAGAGGGGTGAAACCAAACGACACTTCTCGCGTGGAAGGCGGATGGTTTCGTACTCTCACAGGTCCACGACGGTATTTCTTTCGGAGTTTCTTTTGAATTTTGCAAAATTGGCAGCAGTGTTACATCCCTCCCACTTAGCATCTGTGTTTGAAAGAAAGCTGAGACTCACCGACTCCTGGAAGCCCATCGCAGGAACATTACACCTGACAGCGGCATCCTCCTCGTGACTGCAGCCGAGAGCCTCCTTATTGAAGAGACACTCTGTGATGGACTTTTCAAAGCCAGAGCACTCCACCTCATTCATATGCACGGGGCCCATACCTGCAAACACAGACCAAGAAAATGTCTGCTTCACACAGAAACTGTCAACACTGTCAGGATTTCAGCAAGTAAGATTTATTGCTTTGTTGCTGAGAGTTACATGAGAAGATTCGTAGCATGTCTGCACATTTCATCAAACTCAAATCAAAGTAGCTTAGCTTAGCATAAAGGCTGACGAGGCTCTGAAGAGCAGCGCTGATTTATTTGTTTGACATCTGCTGAGCGCTAACAGAGAGCGCTTTCATGCATTAAGATCTGCTTGAAAATGTTGGATGTTAAAGAGTAGTGTGCTATCAGTATTTAGCTTGTTGTTCTTTCAATGAGAGGTTACATAAAAGCCACTCAGAAATCATGACGGATTTTGTTTTTTGGGAACAGACCATTCCCCTTTTTTCATAACATTTTCCATGTCTAATGTTCCAGGAATGTGCCGTCCGGCCTCTCTTCCCTGCGTGGAGCATCCTGTTGGATTAGTATTTTTTGTTATGGGTCAATCCTTAAGATGAAAAGTACATTTTCCAGAGTGAAACCTAAAAACAGGTGAGCCAGGAATTTAAAACATGTCATAACACCGACAGTACGCTGACTGTGCAATTTAGAAGTGTGAGTGGCGCATGTTAGTTGGGTGGGATGTCGTGCTGTAAAACTCTCCATGCAGCTGGTTAATTAGCCCGTCTGAGACGCCCAAGCATGAGCAGGCAATAAGTGAAAGTACTCAGTCAGGTGTCCCCTAAAAAGAATTCCATAAAAGAGAGCTGGTTGTCCTCCTCAACGCTCAACAAACACACACTCTACCTCTGTTGTTGGACCTTCTGTTGGGAAACTTTGGTCGCATTCATTTAAGCATCTATGACACCAAGATTCATACTTTAAACTCCAGTGCAATTGTTAAACTCCTAATTTTAAACAAAAAAAACAAACAGTCAAGACCACCAACCATGGTCCTTATTAAAAGAACAAATGACTTCAATTCATTTAGATTTTTAATTTCCCGTTACAGCTGCAACTTGTGCAAGTATCTAATTGATATGTAAAAATGTGCCTGAGGGCAACGCTGAGAGTTGAGGGGGCCACGTGTGCAGCGCCTTAACTAAGCTCAGCTGTCATCACATCTTTGTACGTACATACTGATTCCACCATGGCGTTATATTGGTGTCCCAGTCTGTTAATTCACATTACGTTGCAGGAGCTCCACATACACACACAGTCAGACACACACACACACACACACACACACACACACACACACACACACACACACACACACACACACACACACACACACACACACACACACACACACACACACACACACACACACACACACACACACACACACACACACACAGCACTGTGCTCCTTCGCTGTTTCCACTGAAACTGTCTCTTTCCTGTTATACGTTTGAACATAGGGCTAAATGCCACGGCAGGCTGAACAGAAATAGTGTCCAAAGTAGATAAATAAACTAAACTAGTTGTAAAAGTAAAAGATCTATCCTGATACTGCAGACACATTTTAAACAATCAGTGTTGTTCCCATACATAACAGCAGGGGGCAGCTCTTCTTGGCAACATGACACATTAAGAAACCTGTTTTCAGAAATTTGATTAGATTAGATTAGATGACTTTATTGTCCACTGTGGTGGAAATTTGTCTTTGGCTTCTCCAAAATATAAAAAACACACAGGACAAATTAAAACACTCCACAAAGTACAACAATAAGCAATAAATAAATAGATGTGCAAACAGGCGATGAAAAAAAAAAAAAAAAGGGGGGGGGGGCAGCAGATGTAATAACTGTACCCTCTAAAAGGGGCTCACTTGGACAGTCATGACCTCTTTAAATGGCATTGAGAGCTCGTACAGCATGTGGCAGAAAAGATCTTCTGTAAATATTGCGGCTCGCCCTCGGGACTCTGAATCTGCGACCAGATGGCAGCAGTTCAAACTGCCAGTGTAGGAGGTGTGAGGAGTCCCCAGATATCTGTCTGGCCTTCCTCACTACCGCACTCTGAAACACATCACAGAGTTCCCTGCAATCTTTACAATAGAGGACAACTTGTTTTTTACCTCACATTTAAGTTACCATACCAAGCAGCTATATTGAACTGCAAGATGCTTTCAACAAGGCCTCTATAGGCCATCTCCAGTATGTGGGAACTTACACCAAAACTTTTCAATTTCCTGATTCAAAACAGTCGCTGGTTTGCTCTCTTAAAAACACTCTCTGAGTGTGCACTGAAGCTCAAGGTGGACTCGATGGTTGTACCCAAATATTTAAAATGATCAACAACATCCACAGGCTCTTTATTCAGAATAACAGAGGTGACATTAGCAGCTCCCTTCATTTGTAAAATAAGTTATTTTGTTTTAGCAACATTAATTTCCAAATAACTGGCCTGGCACCAGTCCTGCAATAAATGAACCTGTTTAAAATGCATTTCCTCGTGTGTTGGATCTTTTCCAGATATGAGCCCAACCACGGCCATGTCATCTGCATATTTAAACAGTTGAACATTATTGACATTCACAGTCATGGAGTTTAAATAAATTGAGAATAACAGTGGCGATAGCACATAACCTTGCGGTGCTCCAGTATTTATAACCAGTTCATCTGAGTAGATGCCATTCAAATAAACCTTCTGAGGGCGGTCACTTATAAAACATTTAATCCAATAACTTAGCCCGCCGTTCACATTCATCATAAAAAGGCGTTCTTAATGCATGCCCGAAAATATCTAGATCACTTCAGGAGGACTGCTCTGGATACTCTCCATTATAGTCCACTATGTGACGTGCTAATGAGGATATCTGCCTTTATATCAATGCTACGTGTAGTTTGGGAAAATGACAACATCAACAAAAGAGTAGAGAACAACATAGTGGCAAAAAAAACAAACAATGCAGCTGTTTAATTATGTGCACGGAGGTCGTAGTGGTCACATGAACCATGCAGCAGTCACAAAGTATAAACGTCACTCCCCCCCTCCTGTGCTCGAGGTGAATTCTCCTGATAATATCCTCCTGGGTTCTCACATACACTAACAGACTCTTGTGGCCGAAATATTTAACTTTGAAATATTTACCACATGTGACGAAACCTTGGGACAAAACAATTGCAACACGACATGTTGCACAGTAATCATTTAATGTGGATCATCTTGTTTTCATGATCGTGGGATCGTGAGGAAACGCGGAGCTCAAACAGCTCAGTGGTGCAGACGGGTGATACAAGTCTTTACTAAAACATCAAAACTCAATCAAAACTGTGTTTGTGTTAGACAACACCAGTATTATTATGTGCGGACAAAATCTTTTAATCCCAGAGAAGAAATTCTCACCCTGTGCACCCTGTTAGGGGTTCAGTGCCTTGCTCAATGCACTCGGGAAGTGACCTTGCATTTGTCTTGCCCAAATAGTGACTCTAAAACTAACTACTGAGTCTACTGTCTCTATAATTCAGATTTATTTGAGCTCCTAAGTCAACAATCTTTTTTCTCTATGCTTCATCTACTCAGTAGAAATAATGATCTCTGCTGATACTTCACAATTAGCAGCTTAAAAGAGATTAAGTTTTTCCTCATGTGAAAACTATTTACCTTGTCCAAGGCGACCGCCAGACAGAGCTTCTATCGCTGTACCGAAGCCCAGTTCCCGGCACACCACAGTAGCAGACCGAAGGTTCCAGTTGTCGTCACATATGGTGCCCCACTCGCCGTTTTTCAAAACCTCAACTCGGCCCTCACCTACGATGGCCCCACCACGCAGACGAACCAGTGGCTGCTGAAGAGAGAAAAGAGCAGACAATGCAAAACACACGACTGTAAACTGTTCCGCTGGCAGGCCACATATTTAGGTTAGTTTGGAGGCTCAACTTTTCCTCCTTCCGTGAGAAAAAGCTGCGGCAGCAGATGTGGTAGATGTGATGTGAATGTGGATCTCCCATTTCCTGATTAGACAAACTGGGAACACTTAAAGAAATACATGATAGCACATGATATTCTGACTTAGTAATATTTAGGCCCAGGTGTCCTCTGCATTGCATTCTTACTCCTGATGAATAAATCCTCCACAGAGGGGTGACACCAAAGCAGACACAGAGAAGTCAGGAACAGGAACTGTAGGTGTCAGAATACCGGACCATGTTTTTGAAACACAAGCACGACCCAAAGACCTCATTTTCCATAAAATCTCTCACATGTTCTCAGGCCTAGTCCACATGGAAGTGGGTATTTTTTTAGAGAGGTTTTCCTCTGTCTAAAAAAATAATCTCACCCACACCCGCCCTAAATTCTCAAAAACATCTTAATTCACATGAGAACAAAAAACGCACTGTTACTGAGCATGCCCAGTCTAACTACTTTCACCATCAGAAAGACCAGCGTAGCGTTTAAGTTATAGTTACTGAACTCAGCTCAGAGAGCTTCAGCTACTTCACTGGGTAACCACATGGCCCTTTCTTTTTGTCCACCATCTTGACCATGTGATCACATTGTGCTTTGTCCCCCTCAGCCATCTTGTTTTCTCTCTCCTCCTCCTCTCTCTCTCTCTCTCACACACACACATGCACACGCACACACACACACACACACACACACACACACACGCACACACACACACACACACACGCCACGCTTGTTTGTTTTGTTTGTTACTTGTAGTTTGGTTTATAATACCGTAAATTCCGTACTATTGAGCGCACCTGGATATAAGCCGCACCGGCTAAAAATAAGTAAATAAATGTAATTGTACATATATAAGCCGCACTTGATTATAAGCCGCAGGTGTCCACGCTATAACAAGAGCTATTTACACAGACGTAGGCTACCGGTAACATCCGCAAATACTGTAGCGTCCGTACGGACGTTAAAGGACGACGAGAGCGTTCAAGTAATAACTTTTAATAACCCGATCACTGTCGGCCGTGACCACGCCGTTTACAGCAGAGAGCAACACATAACTTGCCGTAACAATCCAACTCTCTCCCCCAGCGTTCTCTCATACAGCCACTCAACACGTTCTCGCTGGTGCATTCACTGACTCTCCACATAATCGGAATTATGAACACATTATCAACTACTGACTTTACAACATGAACTGTTACAATACGAAGCCTAGCCGACGGTGTCTGTAACACGGCTGATGAAAAAGATGACCGTAATATATTTCACAAGAAAAAGTCCATCCATTCACTGCCTCAGAATGACTTCATTACTCACTTCCTCAGTCTCTGTTGTCGCTGTCAGTGTCATCTTAACGTGCAGCAGCTCTGTTAGCTTCTTTGACAGCCAGGTCGATCGCCTTTAACTTGAAAGCTGCATCATATGTATTTCTCCGTGTGTTCTCCATCATGAGGGTGCGTGCATGAAGCGCAAAATGACTGATATTAAGATCCGACGTGACGAAGTCAAATGTTTTTGCGGCAGAAGCTCATTGTCCCCCATAAAAAATCCATGCATTAGCCGCACCGGAGTAGAAGCCGCAGTGCTCGAAGTGTGAGAAAAAAGTAGCGGCTTATAGTCCGGAATTTACGGTAGTTGTTTGTTCGATTGAGTTTCATTGATTAACTTGATGTTGCTTTGTTAAATAAATTCTGTTATAATTTAAAAAGTCATTGTTTGTGATCACTGTGTATTCACATTGTGACTTAGGCTGGGTGAAAGGGCTTTGTGTTCGGATTTCACACCTTCAATTAAATACAGATTATTAATTATTGATGATATTGGTATTTAATTAAGTAATTTTGAGACTGATATTTGTAATATTTTGGTTGTTCCCTGTTTACAGGGTGGTGCGCCGAGGTTTATTAAACGCAGTTTAATAATAATTATTGATTTATAGTAATAATTAAATAAACTTATTTTATAAACTAATTATTAGATTTATTTTGACAACTAAAGTTTAAATCATAAAACCCCAACATAACCATTGGTCAGGTATTCGCTCCTGAAAACCCCCAACACCATACAACTGACATTTTCATTTATGAGACGTTATTATCCAAAACGACAAACATCAGAGTACAACACAAGAGGAGGAGACAACCTCATTAAGTGCAAATGAACGACCTTAATTGAAGTCAGATTGTACACACAGGAGCTGACAGGAAGTGGACCGAGTGAAGTAAAGTTAATACAGCAACAACAATATTTAAAGCCCAGACACATGTGTTTGACCTAAATCAGTCAGGCTGTAAGCAGGGTCACTGCACCACTGTGAAGAAAAGCAAGGAGCTGCTCGAGCTGCCCTGTTACTAGACTTGTCTGTTGCCTTTGAAATAGTTCATCTTCAAATCCTCCTTTTCACTCTGCTGCTTCATGTCTGAACTCTCAGCGCACACTGGCTCAATGCGTGGTCCCCTTCTCTTCTCCATACACACCTCCTCACTAAGCTGATGATTCCCCGCTCTTCCTATCATTCCCGATACACCACGTTCCAGTATCGGCAAGTATTTGAGCACGCCTCGCTGATAACTCTAAATGCCTGAATGCACGCAACCTTCATCTTAACCCGCTGATCCTTCTATGACACCACAGATCAAGAATACCAGGAAGATCGGACCTTACCTGTCAGAGCATGCTACACAGCTCCTGGTACAGACTCTTTACTGGCAGGCCTTTCTACATGCACTATTAATCCCCTGCAGACGATCCTAAATGCAGCAGCCTGACTGGTCTTTAGCCTACCTAAAAGAGCAACCCCCCCAGGACGCTGACAGGTAAGGTCTGAACTCCCTGATGACTTGTAGAATGATCCTGATGTTGATGACAGACATCCTGAATCTGACCATCAAGCACAACTTCTTCACTGTTTTGGCTTCAGGTCACATTTGACCACTAGTAAACTAACAAACAGAGAGACGTTCATAGGGTCTTTACCTCCTGTCGGAAGGCCTTCCTGAATCCTGTCATGGTTGTTGGGGCAAAGGCCCTACCAGGAACACAGCTCACCACCACAGGCAGCCCTCCGGGACAGCTGGCGTTGGACTTTAGTGACGCAGTCTGACCCAGTTTACAGCTAGACAAATGGGCTTCATTGCCAGTGCAGTTCACAGCGTAGTCCCAGTACGTTGGCTTTTTCCGACGTGCAAACATCCTGAACAGAGAAGAAGAAAAGGATGAAATCTTTTATGAGCTGTTATTAATACTGGGAGGAGAAAATGCAAAGAAATTAAGTTAGTACACAGTGATTTACTAAATGCTTTTCCCCACACACATTAAAGTGTTTCAATGACAGAAAAATAAATGGGATGTATTTATTTTGTATCTTTCCTCAATAATAGTTCAAAAGAAACTCCATGATTAAACTGAACATTCACAGCGTCTGCATTCTAAAGAATTTCAACATTGACACTGTCGTCCTATTTCCATCTTCTCGCCAACATTACATTTTAAACTGGGCATTTCATTTTCTCTGGTTACGTGTCTCTGGTGCGCTCCGGAGCGCGCTCGTCTCTTCACTCTACAGCCCCCCTCCTGCTGCTGCGCTGTGGGACGCTTGAACGGGGGGCTCACCATGCTTGTACCCCCAACTTCAGTACCTGTCGCCATGAGATTTATGTCCGATCAGACACAGTGCTGACCAGCTTCTGGTGCGCAACGATGGCACGAGTGGCACTCACACTGAGCACCAGTGCCACTGAGGACTCACACCTCCTGCACAATGTATCACAATTCATTCAAAAGAGGGAGGGAAGAAAAGAGAGGCCGTGTTTAATACCGAGGTTTTCTTATAAGCCACTTTTTCCTTTTGTTATATTCACATTTATTACTTGAAAATACCGGACTTTCATTTGCCTCTCACTAATACCTATTTTGCGCCTGCAGTCGTCCAGCTTTCCGTCCAAACTCTCTGTGACGTAAACCAGTAGAACAAAGCCTGACAGAAATACTACCGCCTCCACAAGGTTTGCACCTGACGTCATTCACACAAATGTTCTGAGTAAATCATCCGCAAAACGCCCACAAGCCAAACGTGCAAACTTTTGGAGTGAACACGCACTTTAGTACTCTTTAATTGAGATTTTAGTAAATCTGGCCCTAAATATCTGTTTAGGTGCAGTACATGAATAAAAGCTGTAATATTAAAAACCTGTGCACAGATTTGTAAACCCTGGGAATACATTAACAAAATGCTTTTTCATTTTCTGTTACCAGAGCCTTTCAGGGCTCTGCAGCATTACTTTGCAAACACAGATGCATGGCTACCTTAAAGTGGTTTAACATTCATTACAGTATGAACCCTCAACTATGCGTTTTAAGGAGAAAAGTGTAATACATAAACTTGCTCAAGGGCAATTTAGCAAGAGTCTGAACTTGTGATTAAATCAGGGCCGTTAAAACTTTGGGGATGATACAGATATCGATAGAGAAAAAAAAAATCAGATACCAATAATTCGGCTGATATATTTCTTAGATGGATGTTCGATCTGCAGAGATCGATATAGACATTCATTGTGCTATGAAATGCAGTAAACATGGAAGATATATAATGTAGATGGTCGCTCAACTAGAAAGTAAATATGCATGTAGGCCCATTAACGCTCGACACTCTGCAGTGTGATAATGCTGGTTGTAATCCATGTAGCGCCCTCTGCTGGTGAAAAAGAACTGCCAGTGTTATACAATGAAACTCAAATGTAATGCTGTTTGACAAGTGAATAAATCTAAAAAGAGTGATAACGTGACATGCTGACACCGATCAAAATGATCAGCTGGCCGATTATTTGATTAAATACCTAGAATTAATATCCTAGAAGCACATGAAATACATTAATTAATACATGTGTTAACATTGAACAGGAATTTTGTGATTTAAAAACAACATCAATGACATTAGCGTACTGTGCAATGAAACCAAACATGAAAGCTTAGCATACAGCTGGAGGGTTCACTACCACATGAACTCAAACTAACTTTGGTTAAAAACTCTCCAAGCCCAGTCGGGGTGCTTATCTCCTCTCCGCTTGTTAGCGAGCCAGATTAATGAATCTAATAAGATTCTTTTGTAAAATGGCGGCACATCTGTGATGTGTGTTTATAAAATGGATTAAAGTAAGGGCAGGCTATATTTGTTTTAATTTTAAACCTTGGGAGATTTAAGCTTCTAGTCTGGAAGCTTCGAAGAGCTAAAGTCTTGGCTGTGGGCTGCAGGGCTGCTCTGCTAGCTCCTCCTTTAATTCAATATAAACACAGCTGGGATTGTGGAAATGCTGCAAAGATTGAATAAACAGTTTGTACTGCATGGGGCTGTGAAAGTGGATCGCTCACCAAAGTTCCCTCTAATATTCTGTATGCTTCCATTTGTAGACTCCTGTGGTGTTTTCCACTTCTTTAATAAACCTTACCTGCTACTTGCTGCAACCTGAGACAATACATTCTACAGTGTGTCCTCGGACAAAGAGATACTGTGTGTTTTTACATGTCAGCATAAACTGGCTGTCATGGTTTTATTAAGCAAAGTGAAACTGATTTTGGCCACTTCAGAGCATGAAAACTATCTTTTTATTTAATAATCAGTAGACATTGACAGTTTGACAAAGGGGACGTGTAGAAGTGTGTTGGACCTTTGAGAAAGTGGAGAACATTGAGTTCTTGTGTTTTTGTAAATAAGTTCAAAATTCAGTTCATATTTTAAACGTAATTAAAGTTTAAAATTGCTCCGATATGGCAGTATTTCAGTGGTTTCACTTTTTCAATTGTTTTTCATCGTCGTTTGAATATGGATCCTTAAAAATACTTGTTTTTGAACAGTAGGAGTTGCACTTCAGCACCAGTCTCAAACTCTTGTGTATGAACTTCTGATCTTTTTAAGCTTGTGTGTGTTTGATGACCTTTTTGTTGTGCTGTTGACCCTCCTTCCAGGTCACTCTTATAAATGAGATTTTGAATCTCTATCAGGTTTCTCCTGGTAAAATACATTTTAAATAAAAAAAAAATAAAAAAAATAAAAATTGATTCGGTTCTTATTTCTTAGACTCATTTCATACTAAAACAAGTCATTTCATTATGGAAAGTCTATCTTACGACATATATTAGGACATGCTGTGCTATCACTGTGAACACAGAGCTGAGAACAAAAAGGCCAGAGGGAGTTTGACTTCACTCTGTTTTGAAAGTTACAAACGCATGTTTAGATCAGCTAAATTTGATAACTGCTGCAATACCATTTCATAATATACCTTCAATAAGATTTACATTATTATATTACACATTACTGCACAATGATAAGCACCATCAGATTAACTGTGCTCACAGCTTTAGAGGTTTTGATTTGTGTTTAGGGTTCAAACCAATGCAACCAATCCCGGCGATTTCTGGACGACCTTGCAATTTTGTCCAATCACCGCAACTTTTCTGCAAATTTGAACAATCAAAATACTTTTCCCGCAATTTTCACCAATCAGAGTAGTCCCCTGCGAAAAACAGCGAGCTATACATCACCAAAGTTTGGTGACCACGGACCAAACTCACTTCCCTGTTTATCTGCTCTCAGGAGAGTGAGCATGAAGTGTTTGTGCGCTGAAAAGAAAAGCTTAAAATTTGAGATCATTTTTTAACATATGATAATTTTTTTAATAGACGATCTGGGTACGAGATATGATCTGTAGGAAGATATAAAATACAGGGAATATCAGACATACTGAAAAGAGTAAAGAGCTCAGAGCGGCCACACAAAAATGACAGTGTGTGTGTGTGTGTGTGTGCGTGTGTGTGCGTATGCTCAAAAAGGTCGGTTCTTCGGGTTGTCGCTGTCCGAGCGCGCCGACCACAAAAAGTATGAATCAGGTTAAGAGGGAGACATCAGTGAGTGAGGCTGATGAATATGTTTCAGAAAGTAAATCGCTCAATCACATCAAAGTGTGTGCAAGAAAATAACTGACATGAAAACAAAACTGCAACTATTTAGCAATTTTTGCTTCCTGCTGCAATTAAATTGCAAACAAACAGCTAAAAACATTGCAACATGCTTTGCAATTTTTTGGAAAAGCTGCCACGAATTCAGGCATTTAGGCCGCAACAATCCCCCAAAAAGTCTGCGAAATCCTGGAGGGACTGTCCTACAGAAGGCATAACAATCCCCCATAAATCCAGAAAAAAAGAACCCGTAAAGAAAAATCAGCAGAGGAGCAAACGAATGATCATAAAACTGCAGGCGCTGTTGGCTCCGAGACGAAGGCCTGACTAAATGCACGTTTCATTTGGTTGAAGCTGGCAGACACTGACACGTAGAGGGAACGTTATGAAACCATTGACTCTTGCTGTGGTTACCTAAAGCGGAGGAAACTTCCAGCTTATGCACTTACTGTATATATCCACGGTCAACGAGTGTGCCTGAAATTGGAAGGAATGCTAAGATTAACCTGTGGCCATTTGGCTGCAAGCTTCCGCAGGATTTAGATCCTGAGCAGCAGCTCACACATACGAAAGCTTTAAGGAATGCACAGATATTGGAGACATATGAGTCAGGCCCTGGTTTAATGTGTAAGGCACTGTTGGATCGAGCATGACATCCAATAGTTGTACGATCTTGAATCTTTTCAGTTCTCATCTTAATGTAGTCCACAGTCACACATTAAAACAGAAGAAATATATTTTGTATTGGACCTTTGACCGCTAAGGTGAAATGTTCATGCATTTCCTACATGGTCTGACTGCAAAGAAAGTCTCAATTGTGTACTTTGAACCAGGATTATTATTATGAAGGTAACCAATGAGACAGCTAATATAATTAACATGTTATATGAGCGCTAGCTGTCTTTAAAAATGGCTTTTTCTTGCAACATGATGGTAGAAAAGACAATATCATGATGTACGTGCATCACTGCTTGACGCTCTGCAGATGATGATGCTTGTTGTAATCCATATATGAGATAAAGATCAAATTAGCCGATATCGATACCACATGCTAATACACACAGAAAGCATCGACGAGCTGATTAGTCGGTCAGGCTCTAGTGGATACTGTTATAAGCTCATTGAAGTCATGACTCTAATCAGCTGACAGAGAAGTTTTACTTTGAAATCTGAAAGGCGTCAGCACGCTTTACTTGATGCACGCACAGTACGAGTAGTAAATACTCACTTATAGACTCGAGCATTGTACTTCCTCTCCCCCGGGAAGCCAAACATGCCACAGATGACTCTGCTACTGAGCTGTGTCCACTCAGTGTTACAGATCTGCTTCCATTTACCGCCGTCCTTCACCTCCACGTAGCCCTCCGTTACGGGGATACGCTTACGATACGACGACAGGATGGCTCGTATGCGTACGTCTTCCACTTGAATATCGAGGTTCTGTGGAGTGAAAACAAAGAGAAATGTAAACAAGTAAAACTGCTTTAATGATCCCAGTGTTGCTTTCATGAGCAGCATACAACAGTTTGTACAATGATCATTCTAGAAACAGAACAGTAGCTTCACACCGGGGCGTATACAGAGTTTTCATTTTCAGACCTCTGCAACCAGATGGGATGTAAGCATGTGGTATGCATGCCGCCTTCCTGTGTTACATAACTGGCAGACTCTGCTCAATGCACTGCTTGTACATCTTCACCAACCATGATTAAAGTAGAAACCTTACATTTGAACCCAGGGAGTGTTCCTGGCTCTAAATCAAAAAGTGTCAATGTTTCAAAACGGTTTGTCAAACGATGAAGGCTAATCTTTTCAACGATGATAAGGAATAGTCTGACACTCCACTGTGCCTTTCTGTTTCTAAATATTATGATAGTCACACATTTAAAACATTTAAAACCGACCATCTCCTGAACCCTTCTGAAAAATATACAGAGACTAAAGGCCTGCTACAGAGCAGCTTCAAGCGGCAGCTACGTTTAATTTTGTGAGACATCTTTTGCTCAAACAGCTTTTTCTGTGATAACACTTCTTATGAATTGGAGCTAAACAATGAATGATTTTAAAAAGGTGCAAAATCTGTTCACTTTAACACTTTTAAGAGAGCCACCAGTTCAACAACAGACGTGTCCATCCATCAAATATTCCACTTTTCCCTTGTGGTGTCGCAGATGGCTTGGATTGGAATCAGTACCTTCATGTTGTGAGGAAAAAACGCTATCAACTGCGTCCCTGTGCAGCCCGCAATAGACCAGTACTCCTTTTTAACAGTTTAATCTTTATTTACACAAAAGCTCTTCTAGACTCTATCTATCTCTTCTAAACTCTATGACACTTAGAGTGAATAGATGTTTTGAGTTTGACTATGTACTTTGCATCCGTCTCTATCAAGTCAACCAGAAATAAGCACATACACAACACTATGAACACACAAGAGATCCAGACTAGTTACAAACTACGGCTTGGATCTTCAGCTGTATATTTGAGCCAGAGTATACCCCTGAAGAACAGCAGTGCAGAAAGGATACAGCTGATCGGGTGCATCTAAGCAACTGTAAAAACTTTGGGGCGACTGAGGATCAGTTGAAGAGTCGGTCTTATCTAAACAGTCTCAGTTCCTGTCCTCCCACTCTACATGTTGAATTGTACTTAGGCACAGCATTGTACCCCCCAATTGCTCCCGAGTGGTAATGAAAGCAGTGTGTAGTGCATTACTACTGAGGGATTCATCTTTCTGCCATCAATGTAGGAACATGTTTGTGAATGTGAAAGGGGCTGGATAAGAACAGTTCATTTACAGTGATCATTTGTTGGTATTGTTGTGCCTTTATCAGATAGGACAGATGAAGACAGACACGTTGGGAGAAGAAAGTGGGTGATGACATGTAGCAAAGGACTAAGGTTGGATGTGAATTATAAAATGCTGCATTAGACAACAATTAAGATTTTTTTAATTGTTAAAGGTTGCATAGTCTCCTTCTTTTTAACCAGTGTAACTAAGTCTCAGAGCTCCTCAAAACATGTGTGTGAAGTGTGTTGTTGTAAATCCACTCTGATCCTGTATTTGATCATGTCTATAAACCCCTCTATTTCAGCCCTGCTCAGAACAGGCTGTTTCTGTGTCTGTAGCTTTAAATATGTAAATGAGCGGTGTCTGACCACGCCCCCTCTCTGGAAGGGCTCGGGTGTACTCGCTGCTTTCTGGCTCTATGTCCTATTGTTTACGGTGAGAAGGCAGACTCAGAGGGCAGAACAAACACCTAGCTGTGGGAGTGTCACCCACCTGGGGGAGGGACTACTGCCCTTTGTGATGTCATGAAGGGAACATCTCCAACAGCCTGTTTGAGCACACATTTTCTGAAAAGTGGAGCAGGCTAAAGATGAAGAGGATGGACTTTTCTTTTAACTGGAGGGTTTATTAACAGACTAGAGACAGGTAAGTATTAAAGAAACACAGTAAAGTGTGTTTTCCATAATATCTGGCCTTTAACAGTTCCAGCTGCTACGCGTTTTAATTTGAAAAACTGTGTTTTAAGATACCCACTGACAGCTCTATTGACAAATGCATATCATGCATCTCTGTGACCATCCAGAGGAGGAATGTAGCAAACTCCAACACGAGTCACTGAACTTTCCATAACCGTGCTCGACAACAAAACAAGAATCTGTTGGACTGCTCTGACCTGAGGAATCTTGTTCATTTTATCCATGAACTGAATCAGTGCTCTGGTTTGCAGAAGGGCTGGATATCAATATTTGGGCACCCCCAGCTGCTCACTTCTGCTCGGACTTTGACTCAAACTGCTCAATATGTCAGCGCTCACTGCAGACCTCATCCATCTTCACATGCAGCCAACGTTACACAACAATGATCTACGCTGAATGGGGTCACTGGCATATTTAGTAAAGAATAGTTAAAATCGACAAACACATGGATGATGATTGTGTGTGTTTTCTCGTCAACATTGTGAGGCAGTCAGCTCATAATCCTTTGGGATTTCATGCTCAGATTAAATCAACATTTTCCTCTGCCGTAGACCAAACCACATTCTTGTGCTACGTGACAGTGAAGGCAGAGGGGGGGGGGGGGGGGGGGGGCTGGCCCACAGTCTGGCAAAGTGGGGGGATGGGGTGTGCAGACTTTTAAAGGCACTGTCATTTAAAGCAAAAAAAAACAAAAAAACCATAGCATCAAATAATCAGACTGAAGGGTTTTCTTAAATACCAATTTGCCTTCAGGGAAGGGCAGATCGCACGACCGTGAAAGGTACAAATTACAAGTCCTTTTTTTAGTCAGCTATCTGACCACATCTGGACATTCTGGTCAGAGGCAAAAAGGTTTCCATAGAGGTCACAATGAAGCTGTGCTCACACACGGACTTGAACATTTCAATAAAGTCTGAGATGATTCACACACGTCCCTCATAATCTGAAGTTCCCTCCGTCAAAGGAGAGGGATATCGCAGGGCTGAAAGGTAAAATCACGGGGGGAAAAGTGTGTCTGATTGCGTTCACATATTTAGTAGCTCAGCCATTAGATAGATAGATAGATAGATAGATAGATACTTTAATGATCCCGAGGGAAATTCAGGGCATCCAGTAGCAGTGGATGCCCTGAATTAAGCCTTTTTTTATTTCCTGTTTACAGTTCAGACGTTCCTCACGTGTTTTAGCAGTACTCTTGCACCACTTGCATGAATTTTAAATCCATTCAAATAATCCTGCCTATTAAAACTGATGTGTACAGTTTTGATGGAAACGTGACTCCAGAAAAGGAACACACGTGTGTCTTGTCTCAGCACACTCCGTGGACTTTTCCTGACTCTTTGCTCGGAGGAACAGCAGCACAGATGGGAAAGCCATTCATGGGATGTTTTTGTTTGAGGGGCCTCAATATGTTGCAACTCCGCTCTGATTCACTGAAGCTACTTCAAGCTTGTAACACACTTTTTTATCATAGCTCTTTTTTTCATTTAAGGCCCAGTTCCTCAATTTACAAGCTAAAACGCTCAATTTATTCTGTCTGAAACCCAAATTCATAAATTCACAGTACAGCCGTTGCAAAGCACAAAGACAGCAACAGCAGATCTGTTGAGTCTCGTCCAGCTCACAGAAAACATTCTGCGGTGCTGGAGGAATTTATTTAATGCCTCATAGTCACTGTGTATTTTGTAACACTGTGACTGTTGGCCAGCTGAGGGCAGAGGATAATCACGTCTGTTGGCTCTCACATTAAAGAGAGAGAGTGAAACAAACACAACAGCATGTTAAAGAAGATGCTAAAGCTCTCCTTGGAGGAGCTGATGGTTTCAAGTGAATTCTCAGAGCATTCGTGTTTTCAGGATTCACCTTTCCAAGTTCAAAGAGGGACTGACACTCAAAAAGTGGAGCCTGCCAATTGACTAGCTAGTCAATAATATTGTCTGATAATAGCATAAGTGACTATCGTATCGGCTGATTTCATCGCAGCTAGGCTCAGATATTACTAGATCTAACCACCAGTCAAATGGCATAGAGCCAGAAGCATACCGAATTCTTGGGTCCAATATCGATTGTGCTGATACTCATTGGCCGATATCTTTCTTGGCTCTCATTGGCCGATATCTTTCTTAGCTCTAATATGTTGTCTCCCACTCGTGGAAAAGATATACTGTATTATAAAGACAGGATGGTCAGACAACTAAAAAGTAATTTGCTCATGTCCCCTCTCTACTCTGGAGAGTGATCATGGTTGTTGTAATATATATAGCGCCCTCTACTGGTGAAAGAGATCTACTAGCGTAATACAATGAAACTCAAATGAAATTCAAATTGACTGGTTAATGAATCTTGTAATATCGGCACGTCTGTGATAAAATTAGTCGAATCTGATGATCACTTCATATGTTTATACTGTCAGATATTATTGGCTGGCCAATTAATCGGTCGCCCTCTAGAAAATAATCATGTTTAAGAACAAAAATGCTTTTTTATTCCTCAGAAATTATTCTATTTATGATCCATTTATTATGTAAATGGAAGTTAGTAACTCAAGCAACTTTAGGTTAAGTGGCTTGCCAAGGACACAGTGGAGATGTTACAGCAGGAGTGGGGGATTAAACCCCTGACCTTTCACCTGAGAGACATCTTAAGCTGTGCCTCTCTCTCTCCCAGTCTTCAGTTAATCAACCATCTTCACAGTTCAATCAGCTTCTTCATCCCATTAGCTTCTGACCACGCCTCCACCTCCACCAGTGTCTGGACTCCACAGGGGCAAGGATCCTGCTGCCACTCAGGGCAGCCATCTTGGATCAAGCAACAATTCTCTGACAATGAGTCAATATCACAAAACATTTATCTTTGAACTGAATGATCTGTAATGACTCTAACAGGATTATTAATCATTATTAATTATTAAAAAAAAGTCCCTCACATCGGCTCACTTTGTCCGTGTGAGCAGAGACAAGCTTGGCTTTAAACACAAAAGGGAACAGAGAGTGTGAATATCTGGATGAGCTGCTGCGGCTGGCTCACTCAAGGCAGGAAGCTTTTAAGAATGGTGACACTTGTCTCACATCTGTCAACACTTGATATCACTTTAGACTGGTGGAAAAAGTCCCCAAGCCCTACAGCTCTTCATCTGTATGTAGACACTGCTGACCTTCAGAGGAATCTTCACATGCAAATAAAAAGAGCAGACTACTTGATGGGCTTGCTTTATGTATGACCTTAATCCTTTATCGGGCAACTGACTACTTTCGTAATCTCGGTACATATTACATATGGTCACCCTTCTGCACCTCATTAAGGCTGAAAAGCATGTGATCCTCACTCAGCCAATCAGAGGAGATCACCCTATGTCACTGATCCTGCTGTTGTGGCATTTGAACCAAATATTATAACTTTGTCAATGTTTATTTTTCTAAATGTAATTAAAAAAGAAAAAGTGATTTTTTATTTTTAAATTACATTTAGAAAAATAAACATTGACAAAGATTTTTTTTTATTTTTTTTTTATTTTACAGAAACAGTGTTATGTCCCCCAATAACACTCTGAGGTTGAATTTTTGAATTTCAAAGTATTTCAATGACTGCCCTATAAAGGGTTCAGACAAAAGTAATTTACCCAAAACTATTCTCATCCTGGTTTTTTTAAACAAAGAGAGAGGAGGAGGACAAAATCTTCATGGGCTAAATAACTACACATCACTAAAAAGACAGCTTTGTAAAATCCCTGAGATAAATCAGTGTTTTTGCTCTCTGGACGCTGCACTGCATTAAATATGGGCGCTTCCAGTGCTAAAAAAGTCCTGAGTCAGCGTTCCTGAAGGTTTCCATTTTCAATGTTCTTTTCTATAATGTTGAAGAGGATAAGCCCACCTAGACTGCTGTGTTATATTACGAGGTTAAAAACAAGGGGGGACCGTGCTCAGGCCCAGTTCGTCCTGGAGCAGGGAAATGGAGATGCAAAACATGTGGGCCTAGTGTGAGTGAACCCTTTTCTTAACACTGTCTTGTACAGTAAGTAAGCAACCCTAAAGGCGGCAGGTCCATGGTGGATATGAAGAACTGTGTTGCCAGATCTCGTGAGACAAACAAGCAACCAGGTTTATGGAAATAAGCCCAAAACAAGTGACTTAGCTCTTGTAATAGATGATATATACACAGCCATGCACAAATCCAAATCCAGATTTTCACAAACATGTGAAGGCGACTTAATAACCATTTTGTGTCATTTTTTTGCTGTTATGCATTGAAGCATTTATTAAGTTGAAATGTAATCTACATTTTCCCTCCTCATCATCTCTGCTGTCAAACTGCAGTCAAAAAGTTTCTTCCCCTCCACTAACTTGGTAAATTATCACATGAATAAATGACCGCACTTTTTGCTGGGCATTGTCACTCTGTCAGGTGCAGCTTTGCGTGTGTGTGTGTGTGTGTGTGTGTGTGTGTGTGTGTGTGTGTGTGTGTGTGTGTGTGTGTGTGTGTGTGAGGGTGCCAGATTGGCGCCCGTGGTCACCAAATCAATGGAGTTGTAGACACTAGACAGATCCTGAGGCCTATACTACGAAGCAAGTTCAACATATCCAGGGTTATCTGGTTTAACAAACCCTGACATACGAGATGGTGATTATCACTCCTACGATGGCGGTTATCAACCTGATCTGTCAACCCAGGGTTACCAAGAGCACGTTCACGTAAAAGGGGCGGAGTTAGCGTCGTTTAACCCATCACAATCATCACCGCGTCTGCCGTCAGCAGATCGTCATATCTACAAACATTACATTTACAAAAACTAAAAACTACATTAACGATATAAATACATTAAGACAAACAGGCTGCAAAGAGACACAGCTGCAGGAAGAACAAAAAAAGTAGAATGTGTGAGTAAAAACTGCAGCTTATATTTGTCTCATCGTTAGTTCACCTTAGAACTGACTCTAATAAGTAGTTTCTTCTCTGATCTGAATGTGTTGCTCTGACTCTTTAAAGCGGAGAGAAGAACAGTTTGAGAAGTTAGATGTAAACTGCAGCTCTGACCGTCACAAACAGAGCAGGATGGAGAAATTAAACATTGATGAAAATACAATTCAAAGCCTCAAGAAAATATTCCTAATTGTTCATCTTCAACTAAAATGTTCCGGTGCTTTCTTCAGTCTCTGTTGAAGGATATCAGTGAAACATAATCAATAACTAAACGGACTGTAGTCTAATGTAAAATCATGCGGGACACATGAAGCGTCCTCCCCCCTCTCCATCAGCTCCACAATCTAAAGATCTGATTGGTCAGTGGGCGGAGCTTTTCAAAGTTTGATCTCTTATCTCCATCACAACCTGCTCCGGAGCAGGTTATGTGTGCAGCATAAGTTACAGTGGTAAAAAGTAATCGACCCTCGTAGGACTGAAAACCCAGAGTTAACCCTGAAGTGACCTCGCTAAGCTCAAATCCTGCTTCGTAGTATAGGCCACTGGAGAAGGACAAACTAAATATTGTGTTCGTGTT
Organism: Symphodus melops; assembly: GCF_947650265.1. NCBI lineage: Eukaryota > Metazoa > Chordata > Actinopteri > Labriformes > Labridae > Symphodus > Symphodus melops. The sequence continues at coordinate 27,726,973 of NC_136691.1, forward strand.
TCGCTTTATTGTGGAGAGCTGGGAGAGAATCAGGAGGAGTTCATACAGCGAGCAAAACAAACCTGAATAAACAACTAAACTTAAAAACAAACCTGAATAAACAACTACACTTAAAAACAACCTGAATAAACAACTACACTTAAAAACAACCTGAATGAACAACTACACTTCAAAACAACCTGAATAAACAACTACATTTAAAAACAACCTGAATAAACAATTACACTTAAAAACAACCTGAATAAACAACTACACTTTAGAAAACAACCTGAATAAACAACTACACTTAAAAACAACCTGAATAAACAACTACACTTAAAAACAACCTGAATAAACAACTACACTTAAAAACAACCTGAATAAACAACTACACTTAAAAACAACCTGAATAAACTACTACACTTAAAAACAACCTGAATAAACAACTACACTTAAAAACAACCTGAATAAACAACTACACTTTAGAAAACAACCTGAATAAACAACTACACTTAAAAACAACCTGAATAAACAACTACACTTAAAAAAACCCGAATAAACAACTACCCTTAAAAACAACATGAATAAACAACTACACTTTAGAAAACAACCTGAATAAACAACTACACTTAAAAACAACCTGAATAAACAACTACACTTAAAAACAACCTGAATAAACAACTACAATTAAAAACAACCTGAATAAACACCTACACTTTAGAAAACAACCTGAATAAACAACTACACTTAAAAACAACCTGAATAAACAACTACACTTAAAAACAACCTGAATAAACAACTACACTTAAAAACAACCTGAATAAACAACTACACTTTAGAAAACAACCTGAATAAACAACTACACTTAAAAACAACCTGAATAAACAACTACACTTAAAAACAACCTGAATAAACAACTACACTTTAGAAAACAACCTGAATAAACAACTACACTTAAAAACAACCTGAATAAACAACTACAATTAAAAACAACCTGAATAAACAACTACACTTAAAAACAACCTGAATAAACAACTACACTTTAGAAAACAACCTGAATAAACAACTATACTTAAAAACAACCTGAATAAACAACTACACTTTAGAAAACAACCTGAATAAACAACTACACTTAAAAACAACCTGAATAAACAACTACAATTTAAAACAACCTGAATAAACCACTACACTTAAAAGCAAACCTGAATAAACAACTACACTTAAAAACAACCTGAATAAACAACTACACTTAAAAACAACCTGAATAAACAACTACACTTAAAAACAACCTGAATGAACAACTACACTTAAAAACAACCTGAATAAACAACTACAATTAAAAACAACCTGAATAAACAACTACACTTTAGAAAACAACCTGAATAAACAACTACACTTAAAAACAACCTGAATAAACAACTACACTTAAAAACAACCTGAATAAACAACTACACTTAAAAACAACCTGAATAAACAACTACAATTAAAAACAACCTGAATAAACAACTACACTTAAAAACAACCTGAATAAACAACTACACTTAAAAACAACCTGAATAAACAACTACACTTAAAAACAACCTGAATAAACAACTACACTTAAAAACAACCTGAATAAACAACTACACTTTAGAAAACAACCTGAATAAACAACTACACTTAAAAACAACCTGAATAAACAACTACAATTAAAAACAACCTGAATAAACCACTACACTTAAAAGCAAACCTGAATAAACAACTACACTTAAAAACAACCTGAATAAACAACTACACTTTAGAAAACAACCTGAATAAACAACTACACTTTAGAAAACAACCTGAATAAACAACTACACTTAAAAACAACCTGAATAAACAACTACACTTAAAAACAACCTGAATAAACAACTACAATTAAAAACAACCTGAATAAACAACTACACTTAAAAACAACCTGAATAAACAACTACACTTTAGAAAACAACCTGAATAAACAACTACACTTAAAAACAACCTGAATAAACAACTACACTTAAAAAAACCCGAATAAACAACTACCCTTAAAAACAACATGAATAAACAACTACACTTTAGAAAACAACCTGAATAAACAACTACACTTAAAAACAACCTGAATAAACAACTACACTTAAAAACAACCTGAATAAACAACTACACTTAAAAACAACCTGAATAAACAACTACACTTAAAAACAACCTGAATAAACAACTACAATTAAAAACAACCTGAATAAACACCTACACTTTAGAAAACAACCTGAATAAACAACTACACTTAAAAACAACCTGAATAAACAACTACACTTAAAAACAACCTGAATAAACAACTACACTTAAAAACAACCTGAATAAACAACTACACTTTAGAAAACAACCTGAATAAACAACTACACTTAAAAACAACCTGAATAAACAACTACACTTAAAAACAACCTGAATAAACAACTACACTTAAAAACAACCTGAATAAACAACTACACTTAAAAACAACCTGAATGAACAACTACACTTAAAAACAACCTGAATAAACAACTACAATTAAAAACAACCTGAATAAACAACTACACTTTAGAAAACAACCTGAATAAACAACTACAATTAAAAACAACCTGAATAAACAACTACACTTTAGAAAACAACCTGAATAAACAACAACACTTAAAAACAACCTGAATAAACAACTACACTTTAGAAAACAACCTGAATAAACAACTACACTTAAAAACAACCTGAATGAACAACTGCACTTTAGAAAACAACCTGAATAAACAACTACACTTAAAAACAACCTGAATAAACAACTACACTTAAAAACAACCTGAATGAACAACTACACTTAAAAACAACCTGAATAAACAACTACACTTAAAAACAACCTGAATGAACAACTACACTTAAAAACAACCTGAATAAACAACTACAATTAAAAACAACCTGAATAAACAACTACACTTAAAAACAACCTGAATAAACAACTACACTTAAAAACAACCTGAATGAACAACTACAATTTAGAAAACAACCTGAATTAAAACCGCAAGCGGTGATGAAGGGACCGAAGCACCCCACGCATGTCGGCGCGTGTCGCGACCGCGAGAGTGCGACCGCGGGAGTGCAGCCGCGACACGTGGCCAAGCAGCAGACCTTACAGTCATCGAAGGTTAAAAAATTGGAGTGTGCCGAGACATCAAAGTTTGATGGTACGCCGTGGCCACGCCCTTTGACGAAATAAAGTGCGGAGCACAACGAGAGATCTTCAACAAGTCTAGAACACACTAAGATTGAGTTTGTGATGATCGGATAAACGCTTTTGGAGGAGGTCGTTCAAATAGCTAACCTGTCAAACGCAAATTTGAACCATTAAAAAAAATATATGGCGGACTTCCTGTTGGGTTTTGACCATGGGTGTAAGAGGACTTTATGTAGCTCCTGACATGCCCAATGAGCATAAAAAATCTCATGCATGTAGGACAAAGAAACCTCTATGGGGAGGCAGTTTTTAAGATTTCATGGGGGCGCCACTGAGTCATGTAGCCACGCCCACTTTTCATACCAACATGTCTAGTTTTATTTTTCCACTGGGATCATGTGTGTGATGTTTGATGAATGTATGACTATATTAAGACCCCTAACAAACTACTTCCTGTTTGTGACGAACAACGCGTCCGTATGACCACGTCCTTTGAGGAAATAACGTGCAGAGCACAACGAGAGATCTTCAACATGTCGAGAACACACTGACATTCTCATTGTGTCAATTGGATAATTGCTTTTGGAGGAGTTCGTTCAAATAGCTAACCTGTGAAACGCGAATTTTCGCCATTGAAAAAAAATATGGCGGACTTCCTGTTTGGTTTTGACTATGGGTGTAAGAGGATCTTATGTAGCGCCTGTCATGCCCAATGAGCATAAAAAATCTCATGCATGTAGGACAAAGAAACCTCTATGGGGAGGCCATTTTTAAGATTTCATGGGGGCGCCACTGAGTCATTTAGCCACGCCCACTTACTATAACAACATGACAAGTTTAACTTTTCCCCAGGGATCATGTGTCTGATGTTTGGTGACTCTACACCTTTATTAAGCACTGTAACAAACTACTTCCTGTTTGTGACAAACAACGCGTATGTACGACCACACCCTTTAACGAAATAACGTGCAGAGCACAACGAGAGATCTTCAACATGTCAAGATCACACTGACATTGTCATCGTGTCAATCGGATAATTGCTTTTGGAGGAGTTCGTTCAAATAGCTAACCTGTGAAACGCGAATTTTCGCCATTAAAAAAAAATATGGCGGACTTCCTGTTTAGTATTGACTATGGGTGTGAGAGGATTTTTTGTAGGTCCTGACATTATGAACGTACCAAAAAATTGTCATGCATGTAAAAGAAAAAAACCTCTATGGGGAGGCCTTTCAGAAAGGTAAAATATGGGTGCGCCGAGACATCAATGTTTGATGGTACGCCATGGCCACGCCCTTAAACGAAATAACGTGCAGAGCACAACGAGAGATCTTCAACATGTCTGGAATACACTGACACTGAGTTTACGATGATCGGATAAACGCTGTTGTAGGAGTTTGTTCAAATAGCTAACCTGTGAAAGAGGAATTTAAGCAGTTTTTATTGCATTCAAAAAAATATGGCGGACTTCCTGTTTGGTTATGACCATGGGTGTAAGAGGATTTTATGTAGCTCCTGACATGCCCAATGAGCATAAAAAATCTCATGCATGTAGGACAAAGAAACCTCTATGGGGAGGCAGTTTTTAAGATTTCATGGGGGCGCCACTGAGTCATGTAGCCACGCCCACTTTTCATACCAACATGTCTAGTTTTATTTTTCCACTGGGATCATGTGTGTGATGTCTGGTGAGTCTTGGCCTATATTAAGGCCCAAAACAAACTACTTCCTGTTTGTGACGAACAACGCGTCCTTATGACCACGCCCTTTGAGGAAATAACGTGCAGAGCACAACGAGAGATCTTCAACATGTCGAGAACACACTGACATTCTCATTGTGTCAATTGGATAATTGCTTTTGGAGGAGTTCGTTCAAATAGCTAACCTGTGAAACGCGAATTTTCGCCATTGAAAAAAAATATGGCGGACTTCCTGTTTGGTTTTGACTATGGGTGTAAGAGGATCTTATGTAGCGCCTGTCATGCCCAATGAGCATAAAAAATCTCATGCATGTAGGACAAAGAAACCTCTATGGGGAGGCCATTTTTAAGATTTCATGGGGGCGCCACTGAGTCATTTAGCCACGCCCACTTACTATAACAACATGACAAGTTTAACTTTTCCCCAGGGATCATGTGTCTGATGTTTGGTGACTCTACACCTTTATTAAGCACTGTAACAAACTACTTCCTGTTTGTGACAAACAACGCGTATGTACGACCACACCCTTTAACGAAATAACGTGCAGAGCACAACGAGAGATCTTCAACATGTCAAGATCACACTGACATTGTCATCGTGTCAATCGGATAATTGCTTTTGGAGGAGTTCGTTCAAATAGCTAACCTGTGAAACGCGAATTTTCGCCATTAAAAAAAAATATGGCGGACTTCCTGTTTAGTATTGACTATGGGTGTGAGAGGATTTTTTGTAGGTCCTGACATTATGAACGTACCAAAAAATTGTCATGCATGTAAAAGAAAAAAACCTCTATGGGGAGGCCTTTCAGAAAGGTAAAATATGGGTGCGCCGAGACATCAATGTTTGATGGTACGCCATGGCCACGCCCTTAAACGAAATAACGTGCAGAGCACAACGAGAGATCTTCAACATGTCTGGAATACACTGACACTGAGTTTACGATGATCGGATAAACGCTGTTGTAGGAGTTTGTTCAAATAGCTAACCTGTGAAAGAGGAATTTAAGCAGTTTTTATTGCATTCAAAAAAATATGGCGGACTTCCTGTTTGGTTATGACCATGGGTGTAAGAGGATTTTATGTAGCTCCTGACATGCCCAATGAGCATAAAAAAAATTGTGTATGTAGGACAAAAAAACCTCAATGGGGAGGCCTTTTTGAAAATCTCAAGGGGGCGCCACTGAGTCATTTAGCCACGCCCACTTTTTGTGCCAACATGTCTAGTTTCATTTGTCCACTGGGATCATGTGTGTGATGTTTGATGAATGTATGACTATATTAAGACCCCTAACAAACTACTTCCTGTTTGTGACGAACAACGCGTCCGTATGACCACGTCCTTTGAGGAAATAACGTGCGGAGCACAACGAGAGATCTTCAACATGTCAAGAACAAGCAGATACTTAATTTGCGTCCATCGAAAAAACACTTTTGGAGGAGTTCGTTCAAATAGCTAACCTGTGAAACGCAAGTTTTCGTCATTGAAAAAAAAAATGGCGGACTTCCTGTTTGGCTTTGACTATGGGCGTAAGAGGATTTTATGTGAGATCTCGCATGCTTAATGTGTATAAAAATGTTCATGCACGTACGACGAAAAAACGTCAATGGGGAGGCCCTTTTGAAAATTTGAAGGGGGCGCCACTGAGTCATCTTGCGAAAAAAATGTACGAAATGACGAGAATATCAAATTTTTCGCCATACCCGATGATGTTGGAGATTTTGATGAGTTTTCATTCACGTTCAAGTCGTCAAAAGTGGCTCCAAAGATGAGGAAGAAAAAAGAAAACAAAAATAATCATTTGAAAAACAATAGGGTCCTTCGCACTGGTCAGTGCTTCGGTCCCTAATAAACAACTACACTTAAAAACAACCTGAATAAACAACTACACTTAAAAACAACCTGAATAAACAACTACACTTAAAAACAACCTGAATGAACAACTACACTTAAAAACAACCTGAATAAACAACTACAATTAAAAACAACCTGAATAAACAACTACACTTTAGAAAACAACCTGAATAAACAACTACACTTAAAAACAACCTGAATAAACAACTACACTTAGAAACAACCTGAATGAACAACTACACTTTAGAAAACAACCTGAATAAACAACTACAATTAAAAACAACCTGAATAAACAACTACACTTTAGAAAACAACCTGAATAAACAACTACACTTAAAAACAACCTGAATAAACAACTACACTTTAGAAAACAACCTGAATAAACAACTACACTTAAAAACAACCTGAATGAACAACTACACTTTAGAAAACAACCTGAATAAACAACTACACTTAAAAACAACCTGAATAAACAACTACACTTAAAAACAACCTGAATGAACAACTACACTTAAAAACAACCTGAATAAACAACTACACTTAAAAACAACCTGAATGAACAACTACACTTAAAAACAACCTGAATAAACAACTAAAATTAAAAACAACCTGAATAAACAACTACACTTTAGAAAACAACCTGAATAAACAACTACACTTAAAAACAACCTGAATAAACAACTACACTTAAAAACAACCTGAATGAACAACTACAATTTAGAAAACAACCTGAATAAACAACTACACTTAAAAACAACCTGAATAAACAACTACACTTAAAAACAACCTGAATAAACAACTACACTTAAAAACAACCTGAATAAACAACTACAATTAAAAACAACCTGAATAAACAACTACAATTAAAAACAACCTGAATAAACAACTAGACTTTAGAAAACAACCTGAATAAACAACTACAATTAAAAACAACCTGAATAAACAACTACACTTAAAAACAACCTGAATAAACAACTACACTTAAAAACAACCTGAATAAACAACTACACTTAAAAACAACCTGAATAAACAACTACACTTTAGAAAACAACCTGAATAAACAGCTACACTTAAAAACAACCTGAATAAACAACTACAATTAAAAACAACCTGAATAAACAACTACACTTAAAAGCAAACCTGAATAAACAACTACACTTAAAAGCAAACCTGAATAAACAACTACACTTAAAAACAACCTGAATAAACAACTACACTTAAAAGCAAACCTGAATAAACAACTACACTTAAAAACAACCTGAATAAACAACTACACTTTAGAAAACAACCTGAATAAACAACTACACTTTAGAAAACAACCTGAATAAACAACTACACTTCAGAAAACAACCTGAATAAACAACTACACTTTAGAAAACAACCTGAATAAACAACTACACATAAAAACAACCTGAATAAACAACTACAATTAAAAACAACCTGAATAAACCACTACACTTAAAAGCAAACCTGAAAAAACAACTACACTTAAAAACAACCTGAATAAACAACTACACTTAAAAACAACCTGAATAAACAACTACACTTAAAAACAACCTGAATAAACAACTACACTTTAGAAAACAACCTGAATAAACAGCTACACTTAAAAACAACCTGAATAAACAACTACAATTAAAAACAACCTGAATAAACAACTACACTTAAAAGCAAACCTGAATAAACAACTACACTTAAAAGCAAACCTGAATAAACAACTACACTTAAAAACAACCTGAATAAACAACTACACTTAAAAGCAAACCTGAATAAACAACTACACTTAAAAACAACCTGAATGAACAACTACACTTAAAAACAACCTGAATAAACAACTACAATTAAAAACAACCTGAATAAACAACTACACTTTAGAAAACAACCTGAATAAACAACTACACTTAAAAACAACCTGAATAAACAACTACACTTAAAAACAACCTGAATGAACAACTACACTTTAGAAAACAACCTGAATAAACAACTACACTTAAAAACAACCTGAATAAACAACTACACTTAAAAACAACCTGAATGAACAACTACACTTAAAAACAACCTGAATAAACAACTACAATTAAAAACAACCTGAATAAACAACTAGACTTTAGAAAACAACCTGAATAAACAACTACAATTAAAAACAACCTGAATAAACAACTACACTTAAAAACAACCTGAATGAACAACTACACTTAAAAACAACCTGAATAAACAACTACACTTAAAAACAACCTGAATAAACAACTACACTTAAAAACAACCTGAATAAACAACTACACTTTAGAAAACAACCTGAATAAACAACTACACTTTAGAAAACAACCTGAATAAACAACTACACTTAAAAACAACCTGAATGAACAACTACACTTTAGAAAACAACCTGAATAAACAACTACACTTAAAAACAACCTGAATAAACAACTACACTTAAAAACAACCTGAATGAACAACTACACTTAAAAACAACCTGAATAAACAACTACAATTAAAAACAACCTGAATAAACAACTAGACTTTAGAAAACAACCTGAATAAACAACTACAATTAAAAACAACCTGAATAAACAACTACACTTAAAAACAACCTGAATAAACAACTACACTTAAAAACAACCTGAATAAACAACTACACTTAAAAACAACCTGAATAAACAACTACACTTTAGAAAACAACCTGAATAAACAACTACACTTAAAAACAACCTGAATAAACAACTACAATTAAAAACAACCTGAATAAACAACTACACTTAAAAGCAAACCTGAATAAACAACTACACTTAAAAACAACCTGAATAAACAACTACACTTAAAAGCAAACCTGAATAAACAACTACACTTAAAAACAACCTGAATAAACAACTACACTTAAAAAAAACCTGAATAAACAACTACACTTAAAAACAACATGAATAAACAACTACACTTTAGAAAACAACCTGAATAAACAACTACACTTAAAAACAACCTGAATAAACAACTACACTTAAAAACAACCCGAATAAACAACTACACTTAAAAACAACCTGAATAAACAACTACACTTAAAAACAACCTGAATAAACAACTACACTTAAAAACAACATGAATAAACAACTACACTTAAAAACAACCTGAATAAACAACTACACTTAAAAACAACCTGAATAAACAACTACACTTTAGAAAACAACCTGAATAAACAACTACACTTAAAAACAACCTGAATAAACAACTACACTTAAAAACAACCTGAATAAACAACTAAACTTAAAAACAACCTGGATAAATAACTACACTTAAAAGCAAACCTGAATAAACAACTACACTTAAAAACAACCTGAATAAACAACTACACTTAAAAGCAAACCTGAATAAACAACTACACTTTAGAAAACAACCTGAATAAACAACTACACTTTAGAAAACAACCTGAATAAACAACTACACTTAAAAACAACCTGAATAAACAACTACACTTAAAAACAACCTGAATGAACAACTACACTTAAAAACAACCTGAATGAACAACTACACTTAAAAACAACCTGAATAAACAACTACAATTAAAAACAACCTGAATAAACAACTACACTTTAGAAAACAACCTGAATAAACAACTACACTTAAAAACAACCTGAATAAACAACTACACTTAAAAACAACCTGAATAAACAACTACACTTTAGAAAACAACCTGAATAAACAGCTACACTTAAAAGCAAACCTGAATAAACAACTACACTTAAAAGCAAACCTGAATAAACAACTACACTTAAAAACAACCTGAATAAACAACTACACTTAAAAGCAAACCTGAATAAACAACTACACTTAAAAACAACCTGAATGAACAACTACACTTAAAAACAACCTGAATAAACAACTACAATTAAAAACAACCTGAATAAACAACTACACTTTAGAAAACAACCTGAATAAACAACTACACTTAAAAACAACCTGAATAAACAACTACACTTAAAAACAACCTGAATGAACAACTACACTTTAGAAAACAACCTGAATAAACAACTACACTTAAAAACAACCTGAATAAACAACTACACTTAAAAACAACCTGAATAAACAACTACACTTTAGAAAACAACCTGAATAAACAGCTACACTTAAAAGCAAACCTGAATAAACAACTACACTTAAAAGCAAACCTGAATAAACAACTACACTTAAAAACAACCTGAATAAACAACTACACTTAAAAGCAAACCTGAATAAACAACTACACTTAAAAACAACCTGAATGAACAACTACACTTAAAAACAACCTGAATAAACAACTACAATTAAAAACAACCTGAATAAACAACTACACTTTAGAAAACAACCTGAATAAACAACTACACTTAAAAACAACCTGAATAAACAACTACACTTAAAAACAACCTGAATGAACAACTACACTTTAGAAAACAACCTGAATAAACAACTACACTTAAAAACAACCTGAATAAACAACTACACTTAAAAACAACCTGAATGAACAACTACACTTAAAAACAACCTGAATAAACAACTACAATTAAAAACAACCTGAATAAACAACTAGACTTTAGAAAACAACCTGAATAAACAACTACAATTAAAAACAACCTGAATAAACAACTACACTTAAAAACAACCTGAATAAACAACTACACTTAAAAACAACCTGAATAAACAACTACACTTAAAAACAACCTGAATAAACAACTACACTTAAAAACAACCTGAATAAACAACTACACTTTAGAAAACAACCTGAATAAACAACTACACTTTAGAAAACAACCTGAATAAACAACTACACTTTAGAAAACAACCTGAATAAACAACTACACTTAAAAACAACCTGAATGAACAACTACACTTTAGAAAACAACCTGAATAAACAACTACACTTAAAAACAACCTGAATAAACAACTACACTTAAAAACAACCTGAATAAACAACTACACTTAAAAACAACCTGAATGAACAACTACACTTAAAAACAACCTGAATAAACAACTACAATTAAAAACAACCTGAATAAACAACTAGACTTTAGAAAACAACCTGAATAAACAACTACAATTAAAAACAACCTGAATAAACAACTACACTTAAAAACAACCTGAATAAACAACTACACTTAAAAACAACCTGAATAAACAACTACACTTAAAAACAACCTGAATGAACAACTACACTTAAAAACAACCTGAATAAACAACTACACTTAAAAACAACCTGAATAAACAACTACACTTAAAAACAACCTGAATAAACAACTACACTTAAAAACAACCTGAATAAACAACTACACTTAAAAACAACCTGAATAAACAACTACACTTAAAAACAACCTGAATAAACAACTACACTTTAGAAAACAACCTGAATAAACAACTACACTTAAAAACAACCTGAATAAACAACTACAATTAAAAACAACCTGAATAAACAACTACACTTAAAAGCAAACCTGAATAAACAACTACACTTAAAAACAACCTGAATAAACAACTACACTTAAAAGCAAACCTGAATAAACAACTACACTTAAAAACAACCTGAATAAACAACTACACTTTAGAAAACAACCTGAATAAACAACTACACTTTAGAAAACAACCTGAATAAACAACTACACTTAAAAACAACCTGAATAAACAACTACACTTAAAAAAACCTGAATAAACAACTACACTTAAAAACAACATGAATAAACAACTACACTTTAGAAAACAACCTGAATAAACAACTACACTTAAAAACAACCTGAATAAACAACTACACTTAAAAACAACCCGAATAAACAACTACACTTAAAAACAACCTGAATAAACAACTACACTTAAAAACAACCTGAATAAACAACTACACTTAAAAACAACATGAATAAACAACTACACTTAAAAACAACCTGAATAAACAACTACACTTAAAAACAACCTGAATAAACAACTACACTTTAGAAAACAACCTGAATAAACAACTACACTTAAAAACAACCTGAATAAACAACTACACTTAAAAACAACCTGAATAAACAACTACACTTAAAAACAACCTGAATAAACAACTACACTTTAGAAAACAACCTGAATAAACAACTACACTTAAAAACAACCTGAATAAACAACTACAATTAAAAACAACCTGAATAAACAACTACACTTAAAAGCAAACCTGAATAAACAACTACACTTAAAAACAACCTGAATAAACAACTACACTTAAAAGCAAACCTGAATAAACAACTACACTTAAAAACAACCTGAATAAACAACTACACTTTAGAAAACAACCTGAATAAACAACTACACTTTAGAAAACAACCTGAATAAACAACTACACTTAAAAACAACCTGAATAAACAACTACACTTAAAAAAACCTGAATAAACAACTACACTTAAAAACAACATGAATAAACAACTACACTTTAGAAAACAACCTGAATAAACAACTACACTTAAAAACAACCTGAATAAACAACTACACTTAAAAACAACCCGAATAAACAACTACACTTAAAAACAACCTGAATAAACAACTACACTTAAAAACAACCTGAATAAACAACTACACTTAAAAACAACATGAATAAACAACTACACTTAAAAACAACCTGAATAAACAACTACACTTAAAAACAACCTGAATAAACAACTACACTTTAGAAAACAACCTGAATAAACAACTACACTTAAAAACAACCTGAATAAACAACTACACTTAAAAACAACCTGAATAAACAACTACACTTAAAAACAACCTGGATAAACAACTACACTTAAAAGCAAACCTGAATAAACAACTACACTTAAAAACAACCTGAATAAACAACTACACTTAAAAGCAAACCTGAATAAACAACTACACTTAAAAACAACCTGAATAAACAACTACACTTTAGAAAACAACCTGAATAAACAACTACACTTTAGAAAACAACCTGAATAAACAACTACAATTAAAAACAACCTGAATAAACAACTACACTTAAAAACAACCTGAATAAACAACTACACTTAAAAACAACCTGAATAAACAACTACACTTAAAAACAACCTGAATAAACAACTACACTTAAAAACAACCTGAATAAACAACTACACTTAAAAACAACCTGAATAAACAACTACACTTTAGAAAACAACCTGAATAAACAACTACACTTAAAAACAACCTGAATAAACAACTACAATTAAAAACAACCTGAATAAACAACTACACTTAAAAGCAAACCTGAATAAACAACTACACTTAAAAACAACCTGAATAAACAACTACACTTAAAAGCAAACCTGAATAAACAACTACACTTAAAAACAACCTGAATAAACAACTACACTTTAGAAAACAACCTGAATAAACAACTACACTTTAGAAAACAACCTGAATAAACAACTACACTTAAAAACAACCTGAATAAACAACTACACTTAAAAAAACCTGAATAAACAACTACACTTAAAAACAACATGAATAAACAACTACACTTTAGAAAACAACCTGAATAAACAACTACACTTAAAAACAACCTGAATAAACAACTACACTTAAAAACAACCCGAATAAACAACTACACTTAAAAACAACCTGAATAAACAACTACACTTAAAAACAACCTGAATAAACAACTACACTTAAAAACAACATGAATAAACAACTACACTTAAAAACAACCTGAATAAACAACTACACTTAAAAACAACCTGAATAAACAACTACACTTTAGAAAACAACCTGAATAAACAACTACACTTAAAAACAACCTGAATAAACAACTACACTTAAAAACAACCTGAATAAACAACTACACTTAAAAACAACCTGGATAAACAACTACACTTAAAAGCAAACCTGAATAAACAACTACACTTAAAAACAACCTGAATAAACAACTACACTTAAAAGCAAACCTGAATAAACAACTACACTTAAAAACAACCTGAATAAACAACTACACTTTAGAAAACAACCTGAATAAACAACTACACTTTAGAAAACAACCTGAATAAACAACTACACTTTAGAAAACAACCTGAATAAACAACTACACTTAAAAACAACCTGAATAAACAACTACACTTAAAAAAAACCTGAATAAACAACTACACTTAAAAACAACATGAATAAACAACTACACTTTAGAAAACAACCTGAATAAACAACTACACTTAAAAACAACCTGAATAAACAACTACACTTAAAAACAACCTGAATAAACAACTACACTTTAGAAAACAACCTGAATAAACAACTACACTTTAGAAAACAACCTGAATAAACAACTACACTTAAAAACAACCTGAATAAACAACTACACTTAAAAAAAACCTGAATAAACAACTACACTTAAAAACAACATGAATAAACAACTACACTTTAGAAAACAACCTGAATAAACAACTACACTTAAAAACAACATGAATAAACAACTACACTTAAAAACAACCTGAATAAACAACTACACTTAAAAACAACCTGAATAAACAACTACACTTTAGAAAACAACCTGAATAAACAACTACACTTAAAAGCAAACCTGAATAAACAACTACACTTAAAAACAACCTGAATAAACAACTACACTTTAGAAAACAACCTGAATAAACAACTACACTTTAGAAAACAACCTGAATAAACAACTACACTTTAGAAAACTACCTGAATAAACAACTACACTTAAAAACAACCTGAATAAACAACTACACTTAAGAAAAACCTGAATAAACAACTACACTTAAAAACAACATGAATAAACAACTACACTTTAGAAAACAACCTGAATAAACAACTACACTTAAAAACAACCTGAATAAACAACTACACTTAAAAACAACCTGAATAAACAACTACACTTAAAAACAACCTGAATAAACAACTACACTTAAAAACAACCTGAATAAACAACTACACTTAAAAACAACCTGAATAAACTACAATTAAAAACAACCTGAATAAACAACTACACTTTAGAAAACAACCTGAATAAACAACTACACTTAAAAACAACCTGAATAAACAACTACACTTAAAAACAACCTGAATAAACAACTACAATTAAAAACAACCTGAATAAACAACTACAATTAAAAACAACCTGAATAAACAACTACACTTAAAAACAACCTGAATAAACAACTACACTTAAAAACAACCTGAATAAACAACTACACTTTAGAAAACAACCTGAATAAACAACTACAATTAAAAACAACCTGAATAAACAACTACACTTAAAAGCAAACCTGAATAAACAAGTACAATTAAAAACAACCTGAATAAACAACTACACTTTAGAAAACAACCCGAATAAACAACTACACTTTAGAAAACTACCTGAATAAACAACTACACTTAAAAACAACCTGAATAAACAACTACACTTAAAAACAGCCTGAATAAACAACTACACTTAAAAACAACCTGAATAAACAACTACACTCAAAAACAACCTGAATAAACAACTACACTTTAGAAAACAACCTGAATAAACAACTACACTTTAGAAAACAACCTGAATAAACAACTACACTTAAAAACAACCTGAATAAACAACTACACTAAAAAACAACCTGAATAAACAACTACACTTAAAAACAACCTGAATAAACAACTACACTTTAGAAAACAACCTGAATAAACAACTACACTTAAAAACAACCTGAATAAACAACTACACTTAAAAACAACCTGAATAAACAACTACACTTTAGAAAACAACCTGAATAAACAACTACACTTTAGAAAACAACCTGAATAAACAACTACACTTAAAAACAACCTGAATAAACAACTACACTAAAAAACAACCTGAATAAACAACTACACTTAAAAACAACCTGAATAAACAACTACACTTAAAAACAACCTGAATAAACAACTACACTTAAAAACAACCTGAATAAACAACTACACTTTAGAAAACAACCTGAATAAACAACTACACTTAAAAACAACCTGAATAAACAACTACACTTAAAAACAACCTGAATAAACAACTACACTTAAAAACAACCTGAATAAACAACTACACTTTAGAAAACAACCTGAATAAACAACTACACTTAAAAACAACCTGAATAAACAACTACACTTAAAAACAACCTGAATAAACAACTACACTTAAAAACAACCTGAATAAACAACTACACTTAAAAACAACCTGAATAAACAACTACACTTTAGAAAACAACCTGAATAAACAACTACACTTAAAAACAACCTGAATAAACAACTACACTTAAAAACAACCTGAATAAACAACTACACTTAAAAACAACCTGAATAAACAACTACACTTAAAAACAACCTGAATAAACAACTACACTTTAGAAAACAACCTGAATAAACAACTACACTTAAAAACAACCTGAATAAACAACTACACTTTAGAAAACAACCTGAATAAACAACTACAATTAAAAACAACCTGAATAAACAACTACACTTAAAAGCAAACCTGAATAAACAACTACAATTAAAAACAACCTGAATAAACAACTACACTTTAGAAAACAACCTGAATAAACAACTACACTTTAGAAAACTACCTGAATAAACAACTACACTTAAAAACAACCTGAATAAACAACTACACTTAAAAACAACCTGAATAAACAACTACACTTAAAAACAACCTGAATAAACAACTACACTTAAAAACAACCTGAATAAACAACTACACTTTAGAAAACAACCTGAATAAACAACTACACTTAAAAACAACCTGAATAAACAACTACAATTAAAAACAACCTGAATAAACAACTACACTTTAGAAAACAACCTGAATAAAAAACTACACTTAAAAACAACCTGAATAAACAACTACACTTAAAAACAACCTGAATAAACAACTACACTTAAAAACAACCTGAATAAACAACTACACTTTAAAACAACCTGAATAAACAACTACACTTTAGAAAACAACCTGAATAAAAAACTACACTTAAAAACAACCTGAATAAACAACTACACTTAAAAACAACCTGAATAAACAACTACACTTAAAAACAACCTGAATAAACAACTACACTTTAGAAAACAACCTGAATAAACAACTACACTTAAAAACAACCTGAATAAACAACTACACTTAAAAACAACCTGAATAAACAACTACATTTAAAAACAACCTGAATAAACAACTACACTCAAAAACAACCTGAATAAACAACTACACTTTAGAAAACAACCTGAATAAACAACTACACTTAAAAACAACCTGAATAAACAACTACACTTAAAAACAACCTGAATAAACAACTACACTTTAGAAAACAACCTGAATAAACAACTACACTTTAGAAAACAACCTGAATAAACAACTACACATAAAAACAACCTGAATAAACAACTACACTAAAAAACAACCTGAATAAACAACTACACTTAAAAACAACCTGAATAAACAACTACACTTTAGAAAACAACCTGAATAAACAACTACACTTAAAAACAACCTGAATAAACAACTACACTTAAAAACAACCTGAATAAACAACTACACTTTAGAAAACAACCTGAATAAACAACTACACTTTAGAAAACAACCTGAATAAACAACTACACTTAAAAACAACCTGAATAAACAACTACACTAAAAAACAACCTGAATAAACAACTACACTTAAAAACAACCTGAATAAACAACTACACTTAAAAACAACCTGAATAAACAACTACACTTTAGAAAACAACCTGAATAAACAACTACACTTAAAAACAACCTGAATAAACAACTACACTTAAAAACAACCTGAATAAACAACTACACTTTAGAAAACAACCTGAATAAACAACTACACTTAAAAACAACCTGAATAAACAACTACACTTAAAAGCAAACCTGAATAAACAACTACAATTAAAAACAACCTGAATAAACAACTACACTTTAGAAAACAACCTGAATAAACAACTACACTTTAGAAAACAACCTGAATAAACAACTACACTTAAAAACAACCTGAACAAACAACTACACTTAAAAACAACCTGAATAAACAACTACACTTAAAAACAACCTGAATAAACAACTACACTTAAAAACAACCTGAATAAACAACTACACTTAAAAACAACCTGAATAAACAACTACACTTAAAAACAACCTGAATAAACAACTACACTTTAGAAAACAACCTGAATAAACAACTACACTTAAAAACAACCTGAATAAACAACTACACTTTAGAAAACAACCTGAATAAACAACTACAATTAAAAACAACCTGAATAAACAACTACACTTAAAAGCAAACCTGAATAAACAACTACAATTAAAAACAACCTGAATAAACAACTACACTTTAGAAAACAACCTGAATAAACAACTACACTTTAGAAAACTACCTGAATAAACAACTACACTTAAAAACAACCTGAATAAACAACTACACTTAAAAACAACCTGAATAAACAACTACACTTAAAAACAACCTGAATAAACAACTACACTTAAAAACAACCTGAATAAACAACTACACTTAAAAATAACCTGAATAAACAACTACACTTAAAAACAACCTGAATAAACAACTACACTTAAAATAAACCTTAATAAACAACTACACTTTAGAAAACAACCTGAATAAACAACTACACTTAAAAACAACCTGAATAAACAACTACACTTAAAAACAACCTGAATAAACAACTACACTTAAAAACAACCTGAATAAACAACTACACTTAAAAACAACCTGAATAAACAACTACAATTAAAAACAACCTGAATAAACAACTACACTTAAAAACAACCTGAATAAACAACTACACTTAAAAACAACCTGAATAAACAACTACACTTTAGAAAACAACCTGAATAAACAACTACACTTAAAAACAACCTGAATAAACAACTACACTTTAGAAAACAACCTGAATAAACAACTACAATTAAAAACAACCTGAATAAACAACTACACTTAAAAGCAAACCTGAATAAACAACTACAATTAAAAACAACCTGAATAAACAACTACACTTTAGAAAACAACCTGAATAAACAACTACACTTTAGAAAACTACCTGAATAAACAACTACACTTAAAAACAACCTGAATAAACAACTACACTTAAAAACAACCTGAATAAACAACTACACTTAAAAACAACCTGAATAAACAACTACACTTAAAAACAACCTGAATAAACAACTACACTTTAGAAAACAACCTGAATAAACAACTACACTTAAAAACAACCTGAATAAACAACTACAATTAAAAACAACCTGAATAAACCACTACACTTAAAAGCAAACCTGAATAAACAACTACACTTAAAAACAACCTGAATAAACAACTACACTTTAGAAAACAACCTGAATAAACAACTACACTTTAGAAAACAACCTGAATAAAAAACTACACTTAAAAACAACCTGAATAAACAACTACACTTAAAAACAACCTGAATAAACAACTACACTTAAAAACAACCTGAATAAACAACTACACTTAAAAACAACCTGAATAAACAACTACACTTTAGAAAACAACCTGAATAAACAACTACACTTAAAAACAACCTGAATAAACAACTACACTTAAAAACAACCTGAATAAACAACTACACTTAAAAACAACCTGAATAAACAACTACAATTAAAAACAACCTGAATAAACAACTACACTTAAAAGCAAACCTGAATAAACAACTACACTTAAAAACAACCTGAATAAACAACTACACTTAAAAGCAAACCTGAATAAACAACTACACTTAAAAACAACCTGAATAAACAACTACACTTTAGAAAACAACCTGAATAAACAACTACACTTTAGAAAACAACCTGAATAAACAACTACACTTTAGAAAACAACCTGAATAAACAACTACACTTAAAAACAACCTGAATAAACAACTACACTTAAAAAAAACCTGAATAAACAACTACACTTAAAAACAACCTGAATAAACAACTACACTTTAGAAAACAACCTGAATAAACAACTACACTTAAAAACAACCTGAATAAACAACTACACTTAAAAACAACCTGAATAAACAACTACAATTAAAAACAACCTGAATAAACAACTACAATTAAAAACAACCTGAATAAACAACTACACTTAAAAACAACCTGAATAAACAACTACACTTTAGAAAACAACCTGAATAAACAACTACACTTAAAAACAACCTGAATAAACAACTACACTTAAAAACAACCTGAATAAACAACTACACTTAAAAACAACCTGAATAAACAACTACACTTTAGAAAACAACCTGAATAAACAACTACACTTAAAAACAACCTGAATAAACAACTACACTTAAAAACAACCTGAATAAACAACTACACTTAAAAACAACCTGAATAAACAACTACACTTAAAAACAACCTGAATAAACAACTACAATTAAAAACAACCTGAATAAACAACTACACTTAAAAACAACCTGAATAAACAACTACACTTTAGAAAACAACCTGAATAAACAACTACACTTAAAAACAACCTGAATAAACAACTACACTTTAGAAAACAACCTGAATAAACAACTACAATTAAAAACAACCTGAATAAACAACTACACTTAAAAGCAAACCTGAATAAACAACTACACTTAAAAACAACCTGAATAAACAACTACACTTTAGAAAACAACCTGAATAAACAACTACACTTTAGAAAACTACCTGAATAAACAACTACACTTTAGAAAACAACCTGAATAAACAACTACAATTAAAAACAACCTGAATAAACAACTACACTTAAAAGCAAACCTGAATAAACAACTACAATTAAAAACAACCTGAATAAACAACTACACTTTAGAAAACAACCTGAATAAACAACTACACTTAAAAACAACCTGAATAAACAACTACACTTAAAAACAACCTGAATAAACAACTACACTTAAAAACAACCTGAATAAACAACTACACTTAAAAAAAACCTGAATAAACAACTACACTTAAAAACAACCTGAATAAACAACTACACTTAAAAACAACCTGAATAAACAACTACACTTAAAAAAACCCTGAATAAACAACTACACTTTAGAAAACAACCTGAATAAACAACTACACTTAAAAACAACCTGAATAAACAACTACACTTAAAAACAACCTGAATAAACAACTACACTTAAAAACAACCTGAATAAACAACTACAATTAAAAACAACCTGAATAAACAACTACACTTAAAAACAACCTGAATAAACAACTACACTTAAAAACAACCTGAATAAACAACTACACTTTAGAAAACAACCTGAATAAACAACTACAATTAAAAACAACCTGAATAAACAACTACACTTAAAAGCAAACCTGAATAAACAACTACAATTAAAAACAACCTGAATAAACAACTACACTTTAGAAAACAACCTGAATAAACAACTACACTTTAGAAAACTACCTGAATAAACAACTACACTTTAGAAAACAACCTGAATAAACAACTACACTTAAAAACAACCTGAATAAACAACTACACTTTAGAAAACAACCTGAATAAACAACTACACTTAAAAACAACCTGAATAAACAACTACACTTAAAAACAACCTGAATAAACAACTACACTTAAAAACAACCTGAATAAACAACTACACTTAAAAACAACCTGAATAAACAACTACACTTAAAAACAACCTGAATAAACAACTACACTTTAGAAAACAACCTGAAAAAACAACTACACTTAAAAACAACCTGAATAAACAACTACACTTAAAAACAACCTGAATAAACAACTACACTTAAAAACAACCTGAATAAACAACTACACTTAAAAACAACCTGAATAAACAACTACACTTAAAAACAACCTGAATAAACAACTACACTTTAGAAAACAACCTGAATAAACAACTACACTTAAAAACAACCTGAATAAACAACTACACTTAAAAACAACCTGAATAAACAACTACACTTTAAAACAACCTGAATAAACAACTACAATTAAAAACAACCTGAATAAACAACTACACTTAAAAACAACCTGAATAAACAACTAAACTTTAGAAAACAACCTGAATAAACAACTACACTTAAAAACAACCTGAATAAACAACTACACTTTAGAAAACAACCTGAATAAACAACTACAATTAAAAACAACCTGAATAAACAACTACACTTAAAAGCAAACCTGAATAAACACCTACAATTAAAAACAACCTGAATAAACAACTACACTTTAGAAAACAACCTGAATAAACAACTACACTTTAGAAAACTACCTGAATAAACAACTACACTTTAGAAAACAACCTGAATAAACAACTACACTTAAAAACAACCTGAATAAACAACTACACTTAAAAACAACCTGAATAAACAACTACACTTAAAAACAACCTGAATAAACAACTACACTTTAGAAAACAACCTGAATAAACAACTACACTTAAAAACAACCTGAATAAACAACTACACTTAAAAACAACCTGAATAAACAACTACACTTAAAAACAACCTGAATAAACAACTATACTTAAAAACAACCTGAATAAACAACTACAATTAAAAACAACCTGAATAAACAACTACACTTAAAAACAACCTGAATAAACAACTACACTTAAAAACAACCTGAATAAACAACTACACTTTAGAAAACAACCTGAATAAACAACTACACTTAAAAACAACCTGAATAAACAACTACACTTAAAAACAACCTGAATAAACAACTACACTTAAAAACAACCTGAATAAACAACTACACTTAAAAACAACCTGAATAAACAACTACACTTAAAAACAACCTGAATAAACAACTACACTTAAAAACAACCTGAATAAACAACTACACTTAAAAACAACCTGAATAAACAACTACAATTAAAAACAACCTGAATAAACAACTACACTTTAAAACAACCTGAATAAACAACTACACTTTAGAAAACAACCTGAATAAACAACTACACTTAAAAACAACCTGAATAAACAACTACACTTAAAAACAACCTGAATAAACAACTACAATTAAAAACAACCTGAATAAACAACTACACTTTAAAACAACCTGAATAAACAACTACAATTAAAAACAACCTGAATAAACAACTACACTTAAAAACAACCTGAATAAACAACTGAACTTTAGAAAACAACCTGAATAAACAACTACACTTAAAAACAACCTGAATAAACAACTACACTTTAGAAAACAACCTGAATAAACAACTACAATTAAAAACAACCTGAATAAACAACTACACTTAAAAGCAAACCTGAATAAACAACTACAATTAAAAACAACCTGAATAAACAACTACACTTTAGAAAACAACCTGAATAAACAACTACACTTTAGAAAACTACCTGAATAAACAACTACACTTTAGAAAACAACCTGAATAAACAACTACACTTAAAAACAACCTGAATAAACAACTACACTTAAAAACAACCTGAATAAACAACTACACTTAAAAACAACCTGAATAAACAACTACACTTAAAAACAACCTGAATAAACAACTACACTTAAAAACAACCTGAATAAACAACTACACTTAAAAACAACCTGAATAAACAACTACACTTTAGAAAACAATCTGAATAAACAACTACACTTTAGAAAACAACCTGAATAAACAACTACACTTAAAAACAACCTGAATAAACAACTACACTTAAAAACAACCTGAATAAACAACTACACTTAAAAACAACCTGAATAAACAACTACACTTTAGAAAACAACCTGAATAAACAACTACACTTAAAAACAACCTGAATAAACAACTACACTTAAAAACAACCTGAATAAACAACTACACTTAAAAACAACCTGAATAAACAACTACAATTAAAAACAACCTGAATAAACAACTACACTTAAAAGCAAACCTGAATAAACAACTACACTTAAAAACAACCTGAATAAACAACTACACTTAAAAGCAAACCTGAATAAACAACTACACTTAAAAACAACCTGAATAAACAACTACACTTTAGAAAACAACCTGAATAAACAACTACACTTAAAAACAACCTGAATAAACAACTACACTTAAAAACAACCTGAATAAACAACTACACTTAAAAACAACCTGAATAAACAACTACACTTAAAAACAACCTGAATAAACAACTACAATTAAAAACAACCTGAATAAACAACTACACTTTAGAAAACAACCTGAATAAACACCTACACTTAAAAACAACCTGAATAAACAACTACACTTAAAAACAACCTGAATAAACAACTACACTTAAAAACAACCTGAATAAACAACTACACTTAAAAACAACCTGAATAAACAACTACACTTAAAAACAACCTGAATAAACAACTACAATTAAAAACAACCTGAATAAACAACTACACTTAAAAACAACCTGAATAAACAACTACACTTTAGAAAACAACCTGAATAAACAACTACACTTAAAAACAACCTGAATAAACAACTACACTTTAGAAAACAACCTGAATAAACAACTACAATTAAAAACAACCTGAATAAACAACTACACTTAAAAGCAAACCTGAATAAACAACTACAATTAAAAACAACCTGAATAAAAAACTACACTTTAGGGGCGCCGATAGCGCAGCGGCAGCGTGCGCGCGCGTACCATGTTGCGAGGCTTTGCTCCTCGCGCGGGTTCGCGTCCGGCCTGTGGCCACTTTCCCGCATGTCTCTCCCCACTCTCTCCCCCTTTCCGACTCTATCCACTGTCCTCTGACTCTATCAATAAAGGCAAAAAGGACAAAAATAAATCTTAAACAAAAAAAAAAACTACACTTTAGAAAACAACCTGAATAAACAACTACACTTTAGAAAACTACCTGAATAAACAACTACACTTAAAAACAACCTGAATAAACAACTACACTTAAAAACAACCTGAATAAACAACTACACTTAAAAACAACCTGAATAAACAACTACACTTAAAAACAACCTGAATAAACAACTACAATTAAAAACAACCTGAATAAACCACTACACTTAAAAGCAAACCTGAATAAACAACTACACTTAAAAACAACCTGAATAAACAACTACACTTTAGAAAACAACCTGAATAAACAACTACACTTTAGAAACCAACCTGAATAAACAACTACACTTAAAAACAACCTGAATAAACAACTACACTTAAAAACAACCTGAATAAACAACTACACTTAAAAACAACCTGAATAAACAACTACACTTTAGAAAACAACCTGAATAAACAACTACACTTAAAAACAACCTGAATAAACAACTACACTTAAAAACAACCTGAATAAACAACTACACTTTAGAAAACAACCTGAATAAACAACTACACTTAAAAACAACCTGAATAAACAACTACACTTAAAAACAACCTGAATAAACAACTACACTTAAAAACAACCTGAATAAACAACTACACTTAAAAACAACCTGAATAAACAACTACAATTAAAAACAACCTGAATAAACAACTACACTTAAAAACAACCTGAATAAACAACTACACTTTAGAAAACAACCTGAATAAACAACTACACTTAAAAACAACCTGAATAAACAACTACACTTTAGAAAACTACCTGAATAAACAACTACAATTAAAAACAACCTGAATAAACAACTACACTTAAAAGCAAACCTGAATGAACAACTACACTTAAAAACAACCTGAATAAACAACTACACTTTAGAAAACAACCTGAATAAACAACTACACTTTAGAAAACTACCTGAATAAACAACTACACTTTAGAAAACAACCTGAATAAACAACTACAATTAAAAACAAACTGAATAAACAACTACACTTAAAAGCAAACCTGAATAAACAACTACAATTAAAAACAACCTGAATAAACAACTACACTTTAGAAAACAACCTGAATAAACAACTACACTTTAGAAAACTTCCTGAATAAACAACTACACTTTAGAAAACAACCTGAATAAACAACTACACTTAAAAACAACCTGAATAAACAACTACACTTAAAAACAACCTGAATAAACAACTACACTTAAAAACAACCTGAATAAACAACTACACTTAAAAACAACCTGAATAAACAACTACACTTAAAAACAACCTGAATAAACAACTACACTTTAGAAAACAACCTGAATAAACAACTACACTTAAAAACAACCTGAATAAACAACTACAATTAAAAACAACCTGAATAAACAACTACACTTAAAAACAACCTGAATAAACAACTACACTTAAAAACAACCTGAATAAACAACTACACTTAAAAACAACCTGAATAAACAACTACACTTAAAAAAACCCTGAATAAACAACTACACTTTAGAAAACAACCTGAATAAACAACTACACTTAAAAACAACCTGAATAAACAACTACACTTAAAAACAACCTGAATAAACAACTACACTTAAAAACAACCTGAATAAACAACTACAATTAAAAACAACCTGAATAAACAACTACACTTAAAAACAACCTGAATAAACAACTACACTTAAAAACAACCTGAATAAACAACTACACTTTAGAAAACAACCTGAATAAACAACTACAATTAAAAACAACCTGAATAAACAACTACACTTAAAAGCAAACCTGAATAAACAACTACAATTACAAAACAACCTGAATAAACAACTACACTTTAGAAAACAACCTGAATAAACAACTACACTTTAGAAAACTACCTGAATAAACAACTACACTTTAGAAAACAACCTGAATAAACAACTACACTTTAGAAAACAACCTGAATAAACAACTACACTTTAGAAAACTACCTGAATAAACAACTACACTTTAGAAAACTTCCTGAATAAACAACTACACTTTAGAAAACAACCTGAATAAACAACTACACTTAAAAACAACCTGAATAAACAACTACACTTAAAAACAACCTGAATAAACAACTACACTTAAAAACAACCTGAATAAACAACTACACTTTAGAAAACAACCTGAATAAACAACTACACTTAAAAACAACCTGAATAAACAACTACAATTAAAAACAACCTGAATAAACAACTACACTTAAAAACAACCTGAATAAACAACTACACTTAAAAACAACCTGAATAAACAACTACACTTAAAAACAACCTGAATAAACAACTACACTTAAAAAAACCCTGAATAAACAACTACACTTTAGAAAACAACCTGAATAAACAACTACACTTAAAAACAACCTGAATAAACAACTACACTTAAAAACAACCTGAATAAACAACTACACTTAAAAACAACCTGAATAAACAACTACAATTAAAAACAACCTGAATAAACAACTACACTTAAAAACAACCTGAATAAACAACTACACTTAAAAACAACCTGAATAAACAACTACACTTTAGAAAACAACCTGAATAAACAACTACAATTAAAAACAACCTGAATAAACAACTACACTTAAAAGCAAACCTGAATAAACAACTACAATTAAAAACAACCTGAATAAACAACTACACTTTAGAAAACAACCTGAATAAACAACTACACTTTAGAAAACTACCTGAATAAACAACTACACTTTAGAAAACAACCTGAATAAACAACTACACTTAAAAACAACCTGAATAAACAACTACACTTAAAAACAACCTGAATAAACAACTACACTTTAGAAAACAACCTGAATAACCAACTACACTTAAAAACAACCTGAATAAACAACTACACTTAAAAACAACCTGAATAAACAACTACACTTAAAAACAACCTGAATAAACAACTATACTTAAAAACAACCTGAATAAACAACTACAATTAAAAACAACCTGAATAAACAACTACACTTAAAAACAACCTGAATAAACAACTACACTTAAAAACAACCTGAATAAACAACTACACTTAAAAACAACCTGAATAAACAACTACACTTAAAAACAACCTGAATAAACAACTACACTTAAAAACAACCTGAATAAACAACTACACTTTAGAAAACAACCTGAATAAACAACTACACTTAAAAACAACCTGAATAAACAACTACACTTAAAAACAACCTGAATAAACAACTACACTTAAAAACAACCTGAATAAACAACTACACTTAAAAACAACCTGAATAAACAACTACACTTAAAAACAACCTGAATAAACAACTACACTTTAGAAAACAACCTGAATAAACAACTACACTTAAAAACAACCTGAATAAACAACTACACTTAAAAACAACCTGAATAAACAACTACACTTTAAAACAACCTGAATAAACAACTACAATTAAAAACAACCTGAATAAACAACTACACTTAAAAACAACCTGAATAAACAACTAAACTTTAGAAAACAACCTGAATAAACAACTACACTTAAAAACAACCTGAATAAACAACTACACTTTAGAAAACAACCTGAATAAACAACTACACTTAAAAACAACCTGAATAAACAACTACACTTTAGAAAACAACCTGAATAAACAACTACAATTAAAAACAACCTGAATAAAGAACTACACTTAAAAGCAAACCTGAATAAACAACTACAATTAAAAACAACCTGAATAAACAACTACACTTTAGAAAACAACCTGAATAAACAACTACACTTTAGAAAACTACCCGAATAAACAACTACACTTTAGAAAACAACCTGAATAAACAACTACACTTAAAAACAACCTGAATAAACAACTACACTTAAAAACAACCTGAATAAACAACTACAATTAAAAACAACCTGAATAAACAACTACACTTTAGAAAACAACCTGAATAAACAACTACACTTAAAAACAACCTGATTAAACAACTACACTTAAAAACAACCTGAATAAACAACTACAATTAAAAACAACCTGAATAAACAACTATACTTAAAAACAACCTGAATAAACAACTACAATTAAAAACAACCTGAATAAACAACTACACTTAAAAACAACCTGAATAAACAACTACACTTAAAAACAACCTGAATAAACAACTACAATTTAGAAAACAACCTGAATAAACAACTACACTTTAGAAAACAACCTGAATAAACAACTACACTTAAAAACAACCTGAATAAACAACTACACTTAAAAACAACCTGAATAAACAACTACACTTAAAAACAACCTGAATAAACAACTACACTTAAAAACAACCTGAATAAACAACTACACTTAAAAATAACCTGAATAAACAACTACACTTAAAAACAACCTGAATAAACAACTACACTTAAAATAAACCTTAATAAACAACTACACTTTAGAAAACAACCTGAATAAACAACTACACTTAAAAACAACCTGAATAAACAACTACACTTAAAAACAACCTGAATAAACAACTACACTTAAAAACAACCTGAATAAACAACTACAATTAAAAACAACCTGAATAAACAACTACACTTAAAAACAACCTGAATAAACAACTACACTTAAAAACAACCTGAATAAACAACTACACTTTAGAAAACAACCTGAATAAACAACTACAATTAAAAACAACCTGAATAAACAACTACACTTAAAAGCAAACCTGAATAAACAACTACAATTAAAAACAACCTGAATAAACAACTACACTTTAGAAAACAACCTGAATAAACAACTACACTTTAGAAAACTACCTGAATAAACAACTGCACTTTAGAAAACAACCTGAATAAACAACTACACTTAAAAACAACCTGAATAAACAACTACACTTAAAAACAACCTGAATAAACAACTACACTTAAAAACAACCTGAATAAACAACTACACTTTAGAAAACAACCTGAATAAACAACTACACTTAAAAACAACCTGAATAAACAACTACACTTAAAAACAACCTGAATAAACAACTACACTTAAAAACAACCTGAATAAACAACTACACTTAAAAACAACCTGAATAAACAACTACACTTAAAAACAACCTGAATAAACAACTACACTTAAAAACAACCTGAATAAACAACTACACTTAAAAACAACCTGAATAAACAACTACACTTAAAAACAACCTGAATAAACAACTACACTTAAAAACAACCTGAATAAACAACTACACTTAAAAACAACCTGAATAAACAACTACACTTTAGAAAACAACCTGAATAAACAACTACACTTAAAAACAACCTGAATAAACAACTACACTTAAAAACAACCTGAATAAACAACTACACTTTAAAACAACCTGAATAAACAACTACAATTAAAAACAACCTGAATAAACAACTACACTTAAAAACAACCTGAATAAACAATTAAACTTTAGAAAACAACCTGAATAAACAACTACACTTAAAAACAACCTGAATAAACAACTACACTTTAGAAAACAACCTGAATAAACAACTACAATTAAAAACAACCTGAATAAACAACTACACTTAAAAGCAAACCTGAATAAACAACTACAATTAAAAACAACCTGAATAAACAACTACACTTTAGAAAACAACCTGAATAAACAACTACACTTTAGAAAACTACCTGAATAAACAACTACACTTTAGAAAACAACCTGAATAAACAACTACACTTAAAAACAACCTGAATAAACAACTACACTTAAAAACAACCTGAATAAACAACTACACTTAAAAACAACCTGAATAAACAACTACACTTAAAAACAACCTGAATAAACAACTACACTTAAAAACAACCTGAATAAACAACTACACTTTAGAAAACAACCTGAATAAACAACTACACTTAAAAACAACCTGAATAAACAACTACACTTAAAAACAACCTGAATAAACAACTACACTTAAAAACAACCTGAATAAACAACTACACTTAAAAACAACCTGAATAAACAACTACACTTAAAAACAACCTGAATAAACAACTACACTTAAAAACAACCTGAATAAACAACTACACTTAAAAACAACCTGAATAAACAACTACACTTTAGAAAACAACCTGAATAAACAACTACACTTAAAAATAACCTGAATAAACAACTACACTTAAAAACAACCTGAATAAACAACTACACTTTAAAACAACCTGAATAAACAACTACAATTAAAAACAACCTGAATAAACAATTAAACTTTAGAAAACAACCTGAATAAACAACTACACTTAAAAACAACCTGAATAAACAACTACACTTTAGAAAACAACCTGAATAAACAACTACAATTAAAAACAACCTGAATAAACAACTACACTTAAAAGCAAACCTGAATAAACAACTACAATTAAAAACAACCTGAATAAACAACTACACTTTAGAAAACAACCTGAATAAACAACTACACTTTAGAAAACTACCTGAATAAACAACTACACTTTAGAAAACAACCTGAATAAACAACTACACTTAAAAACAACCTGAATAAACAACTACACTTAAAAACAACCTGAATAAACAACTACACTTTAGAAAACAACCTGAATAAACAACTACACTTAAAAACAACCTGAATAAACAACTACACTTAAAAACAACCTGAATAAACAACTACAATTAAAAACAACCTGAATAAACAACTACACTTAAAAACAACCTGAATAAACAACTACACTTTAGAAAACAACCTGAATAAACAACTACACTTAAAAACAACCTGAATAAACAACTACACTTTAGAAAACAACCTGAATAAACAACTACAATTAAAAACAACCCGAATAAACAACTACACTTAAAAGCAAAGCTGAATAAACAACTACAATTAAAAACAACCTGAATAAACAACTACACTTTAGAAAACAACCTGAATAAACAACTACACTTTAGAAAACTACCTGAAAAAACAACTACACTTTAGAAAACAACCTGAATAAACAACTACACTTAAAAACAACCTGAATAAACAACTACACTTAAAAACAACCT
The DNA here is from genome assembly GCF_947650265.1 of Symphodus melops. Classification (NCBI taxonomy): domain Eukaryota; kingdom Metazoa; phylum Chordata; class Actinopteri; order Labriformes; family Labridae; genus Symphodus; species Symphodus melops. The sequence goes on from NC_136691.1 coordinate 27,759,440, forward strand.
GAATAAACAACTACAATTAAAAACAACCTGAATAAACAACTACACTTAAAAGCAAACCTGAATAAACAACTACAATTACAAAACAACCTGAATAAACAACTACACTTTAGAAAACAACCTGAATAAACAACTACACTTTAGAAAACTACCTGAATAAACAACTACACTTTAGAAAACAACCTGAATAAACAACTACACTTTAGAAAACAACCTGAATAAACAACTACACTTTAGAAAACTACCTGAATAAACAACTACACTTTAGAAAACTTCCTGAATAAACAACTACACTTTAGAAAACAACCTGAATAAACAACTACACTTAAAAACAACCTGAATAAACAACTACACTTAAAAACAACCTGAATAAACAACTACACTTAAAAACAACCTGAATAAACAACTACACTTTAGAAAACAACCTGAATAAACAACTACACTTAAAAACAACCTGAATAAACAACTACAATTAAAAACAACCTGAATAAACAACTACACTTAAAAACAACCTGAATAAACAACTACACTTAAAAACAACCTGAATAAACAACTACACTTAAAAACAACCTGAATAAACAACTACACTTAAAAAAACCCTGAATAAACAACTACACTTTAGAAAACAACCTGAATAAACAACTACACTTAAAAACAACCTGAATAAACAACTACACTTAAAAACAACCTGAATAAACAACTACACTTAAAAACAACCTGAATAAACAACTACAATTAAAAACAACCTGAATAAACAACTACACTTAAAAACAACCTGAATAAACAACTACACTTAAAAACAACCTGAATAAACAACTACACTTTAGAAAACAACCTGAATAAACAACTACAATTAAAAACAACCTGAATAAACAACTACACTTAAAAGCAAACCTGAATAAACAACTACAATTAAAAACAACCTGAATAAACAACTACACTTTAGAAAACAACCTGAATAAACAACTACACTTTAGAAAACTACCTGAATAAACAACTACACTTTAGAAAACAACCTGAATAAACAACTACACTTAAAAACAACCTGAATAAACAACTACACTTAAAAACAACCTGAATAAACAACTACACTTTAGAAAACAACCTGAATAACCAACTACACTTAAAAACAACCTGAATAAACAACTACACTTAAAAACAACCTGAATAAACAACTACACTTAAAAACAACCTGAATAAACAACTATACTTAAAAACAACCTGAATAAACAACTACAATTAAAAACAACCTGAATAAACAACTACACTTAAAAACAACCTGAATAAACAACTACACTTAAAAACAACCTGAATAAACAACTACACTTAAAAACAACCTGAATAAACAACTACACTTAAAAACAACCTGAATAAACAACTACACTTAAAAACAACCTGAATAAACAACTACACTTTAGAAAACAACCTGAATAAACAACTACACTTAAAAACAACCTGAATAAACAACTACACTTAAAAACAACCTGAATAAACAACTACACTTAAAAACAACCTGAATAAACAACTACACTTAAAAACAACCTGAATAAACAACTACACTTAAAAACAACCTGAATAAACAACTACACTTTAGAAAACAACCTGAATAAACAACTACACTTAAAAACAACCTGAATAAACAACTACACTTAAAAACAACCTGAATAAACAACTACACTTTAAAACAACCTGAATAAACAACTACAATTAAAAACAACCTGAATAAACAACTACACTTAAAAACAACCTGAATAAACAACTAAACTTTAGAAAACAACCTGAATAAACAACTACACTTAAAAACAACCTGAATAAACAACTACACTTTAGAAAACAACCTGAATAAACAACTACACTTAAAAACAACCTGAATAAACAACTACACTTTAGAAAACAACCTGAATAAACAACTACAATTAAAAACAACCTGAATAAAGAACTACACTTAAAAGCAAACCTGAATAAACAACTACAATTAAAAACAACCTGAATAAACAACTACACTTTAGAAAACAACCTGAATAAACAACTACACTTTAGAAAACTACCCGAATAAACAACTACACTTTAGAAAACAACCTGAATAAACAACTACACTTAAAAACAACCTGAATAAACAACTACACTTAAAAACAACCTGAATAAACAACTACAATTAAAAACAACCTGAATAAACAACTACACTTTAGAAAACAACCTGAATAAACAACTACACTTAAAAACAACCTGATTAAACAACTACACTTAAAAACAACCTGAATAAACAACTACAATTAAAAACAACCTGAATAAACAACTATACTTAAAAACAACCTGAATAAACAACTACAATTAAAAACAACCTGAATAAACAACTACATTTAAAAACAACCTGAATAAACAACTACACTTAAAAACAACCTGAATAAACAACTACAATTTAGAAAACAACCTGAATAAACAACTACACTTTAGAAAACAACCTGAATAAACAACTACACTTAAAAACAACCTGAATAAACAACTACACTTAAAAACAACCTGAATAAACAACTACACTTAAAAACAACCTGAATAAACAACTACACTTAAAAACAACCTGAATAAACAACTACACTTAAAAATAACCTGAATAAACAACTACACTTAAAAACAACCTGAATAAACAACTACACTTAAAATAAACCTTAATAAACAACTACACTTTAGAAAACAACCTGAATAAACAACTACACTTAAAAACAACCTGAATAAACAACTACACTTAAAAACAACCTGAATAAACAACTACACTTAAAAACAACCTGAATAAACAACTACAATTAAAAACAACCTGAATAAACAACTACACTTAAAAACAACCTGAATAAACAACTACACTTAAAAACAACCTGAATAAACAACTACACTTTAGAAAACAACCTGAATAAACAACTACAATTAAAAACAACCTGAATAAACAACTACACTTTAGAAAACAACCTGAATAAACAACTACACTTTAGAAAACTACCTGAATAAACAACTGCACTTTAGAAAACAACCTGAATAAACAACTACACTTAAAAACAACCTGAATAAACAACTACACTTAAAAACAACCTGAATAAACAACTACACTTAAAAACAACCTGAATAAACAACTACACTTTAGAAAACAACCTGAATAAACAACTACACTTAAAAACAACCTGAATAAACAACTACACTTAAAAACAACCTGAATAAACAACTACACTTAAAAACAACCTGAATAAACAACTACACTTAAAAACAACCTGAATAAACAACTACACTTAAAAACAACCTGAATAAACAACTACACTTAAAAACAACCTGAATAAACAACTACACTTAAAAACAACCTGAATAAACAACTACACTTAAAAACAACCTGAATAAACAACTACACTTAAAAACAACCTGAATAAACAACTACACTTTAGAAAACAACCTGAATAAACAACTACACTTAAAAACAACCTGAATAAACAACTACACTTAAAAACAACCTGAATAAACAACTACACTTTAAAACAACCTGAATAAACAACTACAATTAAAAACAACCTGAATAAACAACTACACTTAAAAACAACCTGAATAAACAATTAAACTTTAGAAAACAACCTGAATAAACAACTACACTTAAAAACAACCTGAATAAACAACTACACTTTAGAAAACAACCTGAATAAACAACTACAATTAAAAACAACCTGAATAAACAACTACACTTAAAAGCAAACCTGAATAAACAACTACAATTAAAAACAACCTGAATAAACAACTACACTTTAGAAAACAACCTGAATAAACAACTACACTTTAGAAAACTACCTGAATAAACAACTACACTTTAGAAAACAACCTGAATAAACAACTACACTTAAAAACAACCTGAATAAACAACTACACTTAAAAACAACCTGAATAAACAACTACACTTAAAAACAACCTGAATAAACAACTACACTTAAAAACAACCTGAATAAACAACTACACTTAAAAACAACCTGAATAAACAACTACACTTTAGAAAACAACCTGAATAAACAACTACACTTAAAAACAACCTGAATAAACAACTACACTTAAAAACAACCTGAATAAACAACTACACTTAAAAACAACCTGAATAAACAACTACACTTAAAAACAACCTGAATAAACAACTACACTTAAAAACAACCTGAATAAACAACTACACTTAAAAACAACCTGAATAAACAACTACACTTTAGAAAACAACCTGAATAAACAACTACACTTTAGAAAACTACCTGAAAAAACAACTACACTTTAGAAAACAACCTGAATAAACAACTACACTTAAAAACAACCTGAATAAACAACTACACTTAAAAACAACCTGAATAAACAACTACACTTAAAAACAACCTGAATAAACAACTACACTTTAGAAAACAACCTGAATAACCAACTACACTTAAAAACAACCTGAATAAACAACTACACTTAAAAACAACCTGAATAAACAACTACACTTTAGAAAACAACCTGAATAAACAACTACACTTAAAAACAACCTGAATAAACAACTACACTTTAGAAAACAACCTGAATAAACAACTACACTTTAGAAAACTACCTGAATAAACAACTACACTTTAGAAAACAACCTGAATAAACAACTACACTTAAAAACAACCTGAATAAACAACTACACTTAAACACAACCTGAATAAACAACTACACTTAAAAACAACCTGAATAAACAACTACACTTTAGAAAACAACCTGAATAAACAACTACACTTAAAAACAACCTGAATAAACAACTACACTTTAGAAAACAACCTGAATAAACAACTACACTTAAAAACAACCTGAATAAACAACTACACTTAAAAACAACCTGAATAAACAACTACACTTACAAACAACCTGAATAAACAACTACACTTAAAAACAACCTGAATAAACAACTACACTTAAAAACAACCTGAATAAACAACTACACTTTAGAAAACAACCTGAATAAACAACTACACTTAAAAACAACCTGAATAAACAACTACACTTAAAAACAACCTGAATAAACAACTACACTTAAAAACAACCTGAATAAACAACTACACTTAAAAACAACCTGAATAAACAACTACACTTAAAAACAACCTGAATAAACAACTACACTTAAAAACAACCTGAATAAACAACTACACTTAAAAACAACCTGAATAAACAACTACACTTAAAAACAACCTGAATAAACAACTACACTTTAGAAAACAACCTGAATAACCAACTACACTTAAAAACAACCTGAATAAACAACTACACTTAAAAACAACCTGAATAAACAACTACACTTTAGAAAACAACCTGAATAAACAACTACACTTAAAAACAACCTGAATAAACAACTACACTTTAGAAAACAACCTGAATAAACAACTACACTTTAGAAAACTACCTGAATAAACAACTACACTTTAGAAAACAACCTGAATAAACAACTACACTTAAAAACAACCTGAATAAACAACTACACTTAAACACAACCTGAATAAACAACTACACTTAAAAACAACCTGAATAAACAACTACACTTTAGAAAACAACCTGAATAAACAACTACACTTAAAAACAACCTGAATAAACAACTACACTTTAGAAAACAACCTGAATAAACAACTACACTTAAAAACAACCTGAATAAACAACTACACTTAAAAACAACCTGAATAAACAACTACACTTACAAACAACCTGAATAAACAACTACACTTAAAAACAACCTGAATAAACAACTACACTTAAAAACAACCTGAATAAACAACTACACTTTAGAAAACAACCTGAATAAACAACTACACTTAAAAACAACCTGAATAAACAACTACACTTAAAAACAACCTGAATAAACAACTACACTTAAAAACAACCTGAATAAACAACTACACTTAAAAACAACCTGAATAAACAACTACACTTAAAAACAACCTGAATAAACAACTACACTTAAAAACAACCTGAATAAACAACTACACTTTAGAAAACAACCTGAATAAACAACTACACTTAAAAACAACCTGAATAAACAACTACACTTAAAAACAACCTGAATAAACAACTACACTTTAAAACAACCTGAATAAACAACTACAATTAAAAACAACCTGAATAAACAACTACACTTAAAAACAACCTGAATAAACAACTACACTTTAGAAAACAACCTGAATAAACAACTACACTTAAAAACAACCTGAATAAACAACTACACTTAAAAACAACCTGAATAAACAACTACACTTTAAAACAACCTGAATAAACAACTACAATTAAAAACAACCTGAATAAACAACTACACTTAAAAACAACCTGAATAAACAATTAAACTTTAGAAAACAACCTGAATAAACAACTACACTTAAAAACAACCTGAATAAACAACTACACTTTAGAAAACAACCTGAATAAACAACTACAATTAAAAACAACCTGAATAAACAACTACACTTAAAAGCAAACCTGAATAAACAACTACAATTAAAAACAACCTGAATAAACAACTACACTTTAGAAAACAACCTGAATAAACAACTACACTTTAGAAAACTACCTGAATAAACAACTACACTTTAGAAAACAACCTGAATAAACAACTACACTTAAAAACAACCTGAATAAACAACTACACTTAAAAACAACCTGAATAAACAACTACACTTAAAAACAACCTGAATAAACAACTACACTTAAAAACAACCTGAATAAACAACTACACTTAAAAACAACCTGAATAAACAACTACACTTTAGAAAACAACCTGAATAAACAACTACACTTAAAAACAACCTGAATAAACAACTACACTTAAAAACAACCTGAATAAACAACTACACTTAAAAACAACCTGAATAAACAACTACACTTAAAAACAACCTGAATAAACAACTACACTTAAAAACAACCTGAATAAACAACTACACTTAAAAACAACCTGAATAAACAACTACACTTTAGAAAACAACCTGAATAAACAACTACACTTTAGAAAACTACCTGAAAAAACAACTACACTTTAGAAAACAACCTGAATAAACAACTACACTTAAAAACAACCTGAATAAACAACTACACTTAAAAACAACCTGAATAAACAACTACACTTAAAAACAACCTGAATAAACAACTACACTTTAGAAAACAACCTGAATAACCAACTACACTTAAAAACAACCTGAATAAACAACTACACTTAAAAACAACCTGAATAAACAACTACACTTTAGAAAACAACCTGAATAAACAACTACACTTAAAAACAACCTGAATAAACAACTACACTTTAGAAAACAACCTGAATAAACAACTACACTTTAGAAAACTACCTGAATAAACAACTACACTTTAGAAAACAACCTGAATAAACAACTACACTTAAAAACAACCTGAATAAACAACTACACTTAAACACAACCTGAATAAACAACTACACTTAAAAACAACCTGAATAAACAACTACACTTTAGAAAACAACCTGAATAAACAACTACACTTAAAAACAACCTGAATAAACAACTACACTTTAGAAAACAACCTGAATAAACAACTACACTTAAAAACAACCTGAATAAACAACTACACTTAAAAACAACCTGAATAAACAACTACACTTACAAACAACCTGAATAAACAACTACACTTAAAAACAACCTGAATAAACAACTACACTTAAAAACAACCTGAATAAACAACTACACTTTAGAAAACAACCTGAATAAACAACTACACTTAAAAACAACCTGAATAAACAACTACACTTAAAAACAACCTGAATAAACAACTACACTTAAAAACAACCTGAATAAACAACTACACTTAAAAACAACCTGAATAAACAACTACACTTAAAAACAACCTGAATAAACAACTACACTTAAAAACAACCTGAATAAACAACTACACTTAAAAACAACCTGAATAAACAACTACACTTAAAAACAACCTGAATAAACAACTACACTTTAGAAAACAACCTGAATAACCAACTACACTTAAAAACAACCTGAATAAACAACTACACTTAAAAACAACCTGAATAAACAACTACACTTTAGAAAACAACCTGAATAAACAACTACACTTAAAAACAACCTGAATAAACAACTACACTTTAGAAAACAACCTGAATAAACAACTACACTTTAGAAAACTACCTGAATAAACAACTACACTTTAGAAAACAACCTGAATAAACAACTACACTTAAAAACAACCTGAATAAACAACTACACTTAAACACAACCTGAATAAACAACTACACTTAAAAACAACCTGAATAAACAACTACACTTTAGAAAACAACCTGAATAAACAACTACACTTAAAAACAACCTGAATAAACAACTACACTTTAGAAAACAACCTGAATAAACAACTACACTTAAAAACAACCTGAATAAACAACTACACTTAAAAACAACCTGAATAAACAACTACACTTACAAACAACCTGAATAAACAACTACACTTAAAAACAACCTGAATAAACAACTACACTTAAAAACAACCTGAATAAACAACTACACTTTAGAAAACAACCTGAATAAACAACTACACTTAAAAACAACCTGAATAAACAACTACACTTAAAAACAACCTGAATAAACAACTACACTTAAAAACAACCTGAATAAACAACTACACTTAAAAACAACCTGAATAAACAACTACACTTAAAAACAACCTGAATAAACAACTACACTTAAAAACAACCTGAATAAACAACTACACTTTAGAAAACAACCTGAATAAACAACTACACTTAAAAACAACCTGAATAAACAACTACACTTAAAAACAACCTGAATAAACAACTACACTTTAAAACAACCTGAATAAACAACTACAATTAAAAACAACCTGAATAAACAACTACACTTAAAAACAACCTGAATAAACAACTAAACTTTAGAAAACAACCTGAATAAACAACTACACTTAAAAACAACCTGAATAAACAACTACACTTTAGAAAACAACCTGAATAAACAACTACAATTAAAAACAACCTGAATAAACAACTACACTTAAAAGCAAACCTGAATAAACAACTACAATTAAAAACAACCTGAATAAACAACTACACTTTAGAAAAAAACCTGAATAAACAACTACACTTTAGAAAACTACCTGAATAAACAACTACACTTTAAAAAACAACCTGAATAAACAACTACACTTAAAAACAACCTGAATAAACAACTACACTTAAAAACAACCTGAATAAACAACTACACTTTAGAAAACAACCTGAATAAACAACTACACTTAAAAACAACCTGAATAAACAACTACACTTAAAAACAACCTGAATAAACAACTACACTTAAAAACAACCTGAATAAACAACTATACTTAAAAACAACCTGAATAAACAACTACAATTAAAAACAACCTGAATAAACAACTACACTTAAAAACAACCTGAATAAACAACTACACTTAAAAACAACCTGAATAAACAACTACAATTTAGAAAACAACCTGAATAAACAACTACACTTTAGAAAACTACCTGAATAAACAACTACACTTTATAAAACAACCTGAATAAACAACTACACTTAAAAACAACCTGAATAAACAACTATACTTAAAAACAACCTGAATAAACAACTACAATTAAAAACAACCTGAATAAACAACTACACTTAAAAACAACCTGAATAAACAACTACACTTAAAAACAACCTGAATAAACAACTACAATTTAGAAAACAACCTGAATAAACAACTACACTTTAGAAAACTACCTGAATAAACAACTACACTTTATAAAACAACCTGAATAAACAACTACACTTAAAAACAACCTGAATAAACAACTACACTTAAAAGCAAACCTGAATAAACAACTACACTTAAAAACAACCTGAAAAACAACTACACTTTAGAAAACAACCTGAATAAACAACTACACTTTAGAAAACAACCTGAATAAACAACTACACTTAAAAACAACCTGAATAAACAACTACAATTAAAAACAACCTGAATAAACAACTACACTTAAAAACAACCTGAATAAACAACTACACTTTAGAAAACAACCTGAATAAACAACTACGCTTAAAAACAACCTGAATAAACAACTACACTTAAAAACAACCTGAATAAACAACTACAATTAAAAACAACCTGAATAAACAACTACACTTAAAAACAACCTGAATAAACAACTACACTTTAGAAAACAACCTGAATAAACAACTACACTTAAAAACAACCTGAATAAACAACTACACTTAAAAACAACCTGAATAAACAACTACACTTAAAAACAACCTGAATAAACAACTACACTTAAAAACAACCTGAATAAACAACTACACTTAAAAACAACCTGAATAAACAACTACACTTAAAAACAACCTGAATAAACAACTACACTTTAGAAAACAACCTGAATAAACAACTACACTTAAAAACAACCTGAATAAACAACTACACTTAAAAACAACCTGAATAAACAACTACACTTTAAAACAACCTGAATAAACAACTACAATTAAAAACAACCTGAATAAACAACTACACTTAAAAACAACCTGAATAAACAACTAAACTTTAGAAAACAACCTGAATAAACAACTACACTTAAAAACAACCTGAATAAACAACTACACTTTAGAAAACAACCTGAATAAACAACTACAATTAAAAACAACCTGAATAAACAACTACACTTAAAAGCAAACCTGAATAAACAACTACAATTAAAAACAACCTGAATAAACAACTACACTTTAGAAAAAAACCTGAATAAACAACTACACTTTAGAAAACTACCTGAATAAACAACTACACTTTAAAAAACAACCTGAATAAACAACTACACTTAAAAACAACCTGAATAAACAACTACACTTAAAAACAACCTGAATAAACAACTACACTTTAGAAAACAACCTGAATAAACAACTACACTTAAAAACAACCTGAATAAACAACTACACTTAAAAACAACCTGAATAAACAACTACACTTAAAAACAACCTGAATAAACAACTATACTTAAAAACAACCTGAATAAACAACTACAATTAAAAACAACCTGAATAAACAACTACACTTAAAAACAACCTGAATAAACAACTACACTTAAAAACAACCTGAATAAACAACTACAATTTAGAAAACAACCTGAATAAACAACTACACTTTAGAAAACTACCTGAATAAACAACTACACTTTATAAAACAACCTGAATAAACAACTACACTTAAAAACAACCTGAATAAACAACTATACTTAAAAACAACCTGAATAAACAACTACAATTAAAAACAACCTGAATAAACAACTACACTTAAAAACAACCTGAATAAACAACTACACTTAAAAACAACCTGAATAAACAACTACACTTAAAAACAACCTGAATAAACAACTACACTTAAAAACAACCTGAATAAACAACTACACTTAAAAACAACCTGAATAAACAACTACACTTTAGAAAACAACCTGAATAAACAACTACACTTTAGAAAACTACCTGAAAAAACAACTACACTTTAGAAAACAACCTGAATAAACAACTACACTTAAAAACAACCTGAATAAACAACTACACTTAAAAACAACCTGAATAAACAACTACACTTAAAAACAACCTGAATAAACAACTACACTTTAGAAAACAACCTGAATAACCAACTACACTTAAAAACAACCTGAATAAACAACTACACTTAAAAACAACCTGAATAAACAACTACACTTTAGAAAACAACCTGAATAAACAACTACACTTAAAAACAACCTGAATAAACAACTACACTTTAGAAAACAACCTGAATAAACAACTACACTTTAGAAAACTACCTGAATAAACAACTACACTTTAGAAAACAACCTGAATAAACAACTACACTTAAAAACAACCTGAATAAACAACTACACTTAAACACAACCTGAATAAACAACTACACTTAAAAACAACCTGAATAAACAACTACACTTTAGAAAACAACCTGAATAAACAACTACACTTAAAAACAACCTGAATAAACAACTACACTTTAGAAAACAACCTGAATAAACAACTACACTTAAAAACAACCTGAATAAACAACTACACTTAAAAACAACCTGAATAAACAACTACACTTACAAACAACCTGAATAAACAACTACACTTAAAAACAACCTGAATAAACAACTACACTTAAAAACAACCTGAATAAACAACTACACTTTAGAAAACAACCTGAATAAACAACTACACTTAAAAACAACCTGAATAAACAACTACACTTAAAAACAACCTGAATAAACAACTACACTTAAAAACAACCTGAATAAACAACTACACTTAAAAACAACCTGAATAAACAACTACACTTAAAAACAACCTGAATAAACAACTACACTTAAAAACAACCTGAATAAACAACTACACTTAAAAACAACCTGAATAAACAACTACACTTAAAAACAACCTGAATAAACAACTACACTTTAGAAAACAACCTGAATAACCAACTACACTTAAAAACAACCTGAATAAACAACTACACTTAAAAACAACCTGAATAAACAACTACACTTTAGAAAACAACCTGAATAAACAACTACACTTAAAAACAACCTGAATAAACAACTACACTTTAGAAAACAACCTGAATAAACAACTACACTTTAGAAAACTACCTGAATAAACAACTACACTTTAGAAAACAACCTGAATAAACAACTACACTTAAAAACAACCTGAATAAACAACTACACTTAAACACAACCTGAATAAACAACTACACTTAAAAACAACCTGAATAAACAACTACACTTTAGAAAACAACCTGAATAAACAACTACACTTAAAAACAACCTGAATAAACAACTACACTTTAGAAAACAACCTGAATAAACAACTACACTTAAAAACAACCTGAATAAACAACTACACTTAAAAACAACCTGAATAAACAACTACACTTACAAACAACCTGAATAAACAACTACACTTAAAAACAACCTGAATAAACAACTACACTTAAAAACAACCTGAATAAACAACTACACTTTAGAAAACAACCTGAATAAACAACTACACTTAAAAACAACCTGAATAAACAACTACACTTAAAAACAACCTGAATAAACAACTACACTTAAAAACAACCTGAATAAACAACTACACTTAAAAACAACCTGAATAAACAACTACACTTAAAAACAACCTGAATAAACAACTACACTTAAAAACAACCTGAATAAACAACTACACTTTAGAAAACAACCTGAATAAACAACTACACTTAAAAACAACCTGAATAAACAACTACACTTAAAAACAACCTGAATAAACAACTACACTTTAAAACAACCTGAATAAACAACTACAATTAAAAACAACCTGAATAAACAACTACACTTAAAAACAACCTGAATAAACAACTAAACTTTAGAAAACAACCTGAATAAACAACTACACTTAAAAACAACCTGAATAAACAACTACACTTTAGAAAACAACCTGAATAAACAACTACAATTAAAAACAACCTGAATAAACAACTACACTTAAAAGCAAACCTGAATAAACAACTACAATTAAAAACAACCTGAATAAACAACTACACTTTAGAAAAAAACCTGAATAAACAACTACACTTTAGAAAACTACCTGAATAAACAACTACACTTTAAAAAACAACCTGAATAAACAACTACACTTAAAAACAACCTGAATAAACAACTACACTTAAAAACAACCTGAATAAACAACTACACTTTAGAAAACAACCTGAATAAACAACTACACTTAAAAACAACCTGAATAAACAACTACACTTAAAAACAACCTGAATAAACAACTACACTTAAAAACAACCTGAATAAACAACTATACTTAAAAACAACCTGAATAAACAACTACAATTAAAAACAACCTGAATAAACAACTACACTTAAAAACAACCTGAATAAACAACTACACTTAAAAACAACCTGAATAAACAACTACAATTTAGAAAACAACCTGAATAAACAACTACACTTTAGAAAACTACCTGAATAAACAACTACACTTTATAAAACAACCTGAATAAACAACTACACTTAAAAACAACCTGAATAAACAACTATACTTAAAAACAACCTGAATAAACAACTACAATTAAAAACAACCTGAATAAACAACTACACTTAAAAACAACCTGAATAAACAACTACACTTAAAAACAACCTGAATAAACAACTACAATTTAGAAAACAACCTGAATAAACAACTACACTTTAGAAAACTACCTGAATAAACAACTACACTTTATAAAACAACCTGAATAAACAACTACACTTAAAAACAACCTGAATAAACAACTACACTTAAAAGCAAACCTGAATAAACAACTACACTTAAAAACAACCTGAAAAACAACTACACTTTAGAAAACAACCTGAATAAACAACTACACTTTAGAAAACAACCTGAATAAACAACTACACTTAAAAACAACCTGAATAAACAACTACAATTAAAAACAACCTGAATAAACAACTACACTTAAAAACAACCTGAATAAACAACTACACTTTAGAAAACAACCTGAATAAACAACTACGCTTAAAAACAACCTGAATAAACAACTACACTTAAAAACAACCTGAATAAACAACTACAATTAAAAACAACCTGAATAAACAACTACACTTAAAAACAACCTGAATAAACAACTACACTTTAGAAAACAACCTGAATAAACAACTACACTTAAAAACAACCTGAATAAACAACTACACTTAAAAACAACCTGAATAAACAACTACACTTAAAAACAACCTGAATAAACAACTACACTTAAAAACAACCTGAATAAACAACTACACTTAAAAACAACCTGAATAAACAACTACACTTAAAAACAACCTGAATAAACAACTACACTTTAGAAAACAACCTGAATAAACAACTACACTTAAAAACAACCTGAATAAACAACTACACTTAAAAACAACCTGAATAAACAACTACACTTTAAAACAACCTGAATAAACAACTACAATTAAAAACAACCTGAATAAACAACTACACTTAAAAACAACCTGAATAAACAACTAAACTTTAGAAAACAACCTGAATAAACAACTACACTTAAAAACAACCTGAATAAACAACTACACTTTAGAAAACAACCTGAATAAACAACTACAATTAAAAACAACCTGAATAAACAACTACACTTAAAAGCAAACCTGAATAAACAACTACAATTAAAAACAACCTGAATAAACAACTACACTTTAGAAAAAAACCTGAATAAACAACTACACTTTAGAAAACTACCTGAATAAACAACTACACTTTAAAAAACAACCTGAATAAACAACTACACTTAAAAACAACCTGAATAAACAACTACACTTAAAAACAACCTGAATAAACAACTACACTTTAGAAAACAACCTGAATAAACAACTACACTTAAAAACAACCTGAATAAACAACTACACTTAAAAACAACCTGAATAAACAACTACACTTAAAAACAACCTGAATAAACAACTATACTTAAAAACAACCTGAATAAACAACTACAATTAAAAACAACCTGAATAAACAACTACACTTAAAAACAACCTGAATAAACAACTACACTTAAAAACAACCTGAATAAACAACTACAATTTAGAAAACAACCTGAATAAACAACTACACTTTAGAAAACTACCTGAATAAACAACTACACTTTATAAAACAACCTGAATAAACAACTACACTTAAAAACAACCTGAATAAACAACTATACTTAAAAACAACCTGAATAAACAACTACAATTAAAAACAACCTGAATAAACAACTACACTTAAAAACAACCTGAATAAACAACTACACTTAAAAACAACCTGAATAAACAACTACAATTTAGAAAACAACCTGAATAAACAACTACACTTTAGAAAACTACCTGAATAAACAACTACACTTTATAAAACAACCTGAATAAACAACTACACTTAAAAACAACCTGAATAAACAACTACACTTAAAAGCAAACCTGAATAAACAACTACACTTAAAAACAACCTGAAAAACAACTACACTTTAGAAAACAACCTGAATAAACAACTACACTTTAGAAAACAACCTGAATAAACAACTACACTTAAAAACAACCTGAATAAACAACTACAATTAAAAACAACCTGAATAAACAACTACACTTAAAAACAACCTGAATAAACAACTACACTTTAGAAAACAACCTGAATAAACAACTACGCTTAAAAACAACCTGAATAAACAACTACACTTAAAAACAACCTGAATAAACAACTACAATTAAAAACAACCTGAATAAACAACTACACTTAAAAACAACCTGAATAAACAACTACACTTTAGAAAACAACCTGAATAAACAACTACACTTAAAAACAACCTGAATAAACAACTACACTTTAGAAAACAACCTGAATAAACAACTACAATTAAAAACAACCTGAATAAACAACTACACTTAAAAGCAAAGCTGAATAAACAACTACAATTAAAAACAACCTGAATAAACAACTACACTTTAGAAAACAACCTGAATAAACAACTACACTTTAGAAAACTACCTGAATAAACAACTACACTTTAGAAAACAACCTGAATAAACAACTACACTTAAAAACAACCTGAATAAACAACTACACTTAAAAACAACCTGAATAAACAACTACACTTAAAAACAACCTGAATAAACAACTACACTTTAGAAAACAACCTGAATAACCAACTACACTTAAAAACAACCTGAATAAACAACTACACTTAAAAACAACCTGAATAAACAACTACACTTAAAAACAACCTGAATAAACAACTATACTTAAAAACAACCTGAATAAACAACTACAATTAAAAACAACCTGAATAAACAACTACACTTAAAAACAACCTGAATAAACAACTACACTTAAAAACAACCTGAATAAACAACTACACTTAAAAACAACCTGAATAAACAACTACACTTAAAAACAACCTGAATAAACAACTACACTTAAAAACAACCTGAATAAACAACTACACTTAAAAACAACCTGAATAAACAACTACACTTAAAAACAACCTGAATAAACAACTACACTTTAGAAAACAACCTGAATAAACAACTACACTTAAAAACAACCTGAATAAACAACTACACTTAAAAACAACCTGAATAAACAACTACACTTAAAAACAACCTGAATAAACAACTACAATTAAAAACAACCTGAATAAACAACTACACTTAAAAACAACCTGAATAAACAACTAAACTTTAGAAAACAACCTGAATAAACAACTACACTTAAAAACAACCTGAATAAACAACTACACTTTAGAAAACAACCTGAATAAACAATTACAATTAAAAACAACCTGAATAAACAACTACACTTAAAAGCAAACCTGAATAAACAACTACAATTAAAAACAACCTGAATAAACAACTACACTTTAGAAAACTACTTGAATAAACAACTACACTTTAGAAAACAACCTGAATAAACAACTACACTTAAAAACAACCTGAATAAACAACTACACTTAAAAACAACCTGAATAAACAAATACACTTATAAACAACCTGAATAAACAACTACACTTTAGAAAACAACCTGAATAAACAACTACACTTAAAAACAACCTGAATAGACAACTACACTTAAAAACAACCTGAATAAACAACTACACTTAAAAACAACCTGAATAAACAACTATACTTAAAAACAACCTGAATAAACAACTACAATTAAAAACAACCTGAATAAACAACTACACTTAAAAACAACCTGAATAAACAACTACACTTAAAAACAACCTGAATAAACAACTACAATTTAGAAAACAACCTGAATAAACAACTACACTTTAGAAAACTACCTGAATAAACAACTACACTTTAGAAAACAACCTGAATAAACAACTACACTTAAAAACAACCTGAATAAACCACTACACTTAAAAGCAAACCTGAATAAACAACTACACTTAAAAACAACCTGAATAAACAACTACACTTTAGAAAACAACCTGAATAAACAACTACACTTTAGAAAACAACCTGAATAAACAACTACACTTAAAAACAACCTGAATAAACAACTACAATTAAAAACAACCTGAATAAACAACTACACTTAAAAACAACCTGAATAAACAACTACACTTTAGAAAACAACCTGAATAAACAACTACACTTAAAAACAACCTGAATAAACAACTACACTTAAAAACAACCTGAATAAACAACTACACTTTAGAAAACAACCTGAATAAACAACTACACTTTAGAAAACAACCTGAATAAACAACTACAATTAAAAACAACCTGAATAAACAACTACACTTAAAAGCAAACCTGAATAAACAACTACAATTAAAAACAACCTGAATAAACAACTACACTTTAGAAAACAACCTGAATAAACAACTACACTTTAGAAAACCACCTGAATAAACAACTACACTTTAGAAAACAACCTGAATAAACAACTACACTTAAAAACAACCTGAATAAACAACTACACTTAAAAACAACCTGAATAAACAACTATACTTAAAAACAATCTGAATAAACAACTACAATTAAAAACAACCTGAATAAACAACTACACTTAAAAACAACCCGAATAAACAACTACACTTAAAAACAACCTGAATAAACAACTACACTTAAAAACAACCTGAATAAACAACTACACTTTAGAAAACAACCTGAATAAACAACTACAAATAAAAACAACCTGAATAAACAACTACACTTAAAAGCAAACCTGAATAAACAACTACAATTAAAAACAACCTGAATAAACAACTACAATTTAGAAAACAACCTGAATAAACAACTACACTTTAGAAAACTACCTGAATAAACAACTACACTTTAGAAAACAACCTGAATAAACAACTACACTTAAAAACAACCTGAATAAACAACTACACTTAAAAACAACCTGAATAAAAAACTACACTTAAAAACAACCTGAATAAACAACTACACTTTAGAAAACAACCTGAATAAACAACTACACTTAAAAACAACCTGAATAAACAACTACACTTAAAAACAACCTGAATAAACAACTACACTTAAAAACAACCTGAATAAACAACTACACTTAAAAACAACCTGAATAAACAACTACACTTTAGAAAACAACCTGAATAAACAACTACACTTAAAAACAACCTGAATAAACAACTACACTTAAAAACAACCTGAATAAACAACTACACTTAAAAACAACCTGAATAAACAACTACACTTAAAAACAACCTGAATAAACAACTACAATTAAAAACAACCTGAATAAACAACTACACTTAAAAACAACCTGAATAAACAACTACACTTTAGAAAACAACCTGAATAAACAACTACACTTAAAAACAACCTGAATAAACAACTACACTTAAAAACAACCTGAATAAACAACTACACTTTAGAAAACAACCTGAATAAACAACTACAATTAAAAACAACCTGAATAAACAACTACACTTAAAAACAACCTGAATAAACAACTACACTTTATAAAACAACCTGAATAAATAACTACACTTAAAAACAACCTGAATAAACAACTACACTTTAGAAAACAACCTGAATAAACAACTACAATTAAAAACAACCTGAATAAACAACTACACTTAAAAGCAAACCTGAATAAACAACTACAATTAAAAACAACCTGAATAAACAACTACACTTTAGAAAACAACCTGAATAAACAACTACACTTTAGAAAACTACCTGAATAAACAACTACACTTTAGAAAACAACCTGAATAAACAACTACACTTAAAAACAACCTGAATAAACAACTACACTTAAAAACAACCTGAATAAACAACTACACTTAAAAACAACCTGAATAAACAACTACACTTTAGAAAACAACCTGAATAAACAACTACACTTAAAAACAACCTGAATAAACAACTACACTTAAAAACAACCTGAATAAACAACTACACTTAAAAACAACCTGAATAAACAACTACACTTTAGAAAACAACCTGAATAAACAACTACACTTAAAAACAACCTGAATAAACAACTACACTTAAAAACAACCTGAATAAACAACTACACTTAAAAACAACCTGAATAAACAACTATACTTAAAAACAACCTGAATAAACAACTACAATTAAAAACAACCTGAATAAACAACTACACTTAAAAACAACCTGAATAAACAACTACACTTAAAAACAACCTGAATAAACAACTACACTTAAAAACAACCTGAATAAACAACTACAATTAAAAACAACCTGAATAAACAACTACACTTAAAAACAACCTGAATAAACAACTACACTTAAAAACAACCTGAATAAACAACTACACTTAAAAACAACCTGAATAAACAACTACACTTAAAAACAACCTGAATAAACAACTACACTTTAGAAAACAACCTGAATAAACAACTACACTTAAAAACAACCTGAATAAACAACTACAATTAAAAACAACCTGAATAAACCACTAAACTTAAAAGCAAACCTGAATAAACAACTACACTTAAAAACAACCTGAATAAACAACTACACTTTAGAAAACAACCTGAATAAACAACTACACTTTAGAAAACAACCTGAATAAACAACTACACTTAAAAACAACCTGAATAAACAACTACACTTAAAAACAACCTGAATAAACAACTACACTTAAAAACAACCTGAATAAACAACTACACTTTAGAAAACAACCTGAATAAACAACTACACTTAAAAACAACCTGAATAAACAACGACACTTAAAAACAACCTGAATAAACAACTACACTTAAAAACAACCTGAATAAACAACTACACTTTAGAAAACAACCTGAATAAACAACTACACTTAAAAACAACCTGAATAAACAACTACACTTAAAAACAACCTGAATAAACAACTACACTTAAAAACAACCTGAATAAACAACTACACTTTAGAAAACAACCTGAATAAACAACTACACTTAAAAACAACCTGAATAAACAACTACACTTTAGAAAACAACCTGAATAAACAACTACACTTAAAAACAACCTGAATAAACAACTACACTTAAAAACAACCTGAATAAACAACTACAATTAAAAACAACCTGAATAAACAACTACACTTAAAAACAACCTGAATAAACAACTACACTTAAAAACAACCTGAATAAACAACTACACTTTAGAAAACAACCTGAATAAACAACTACACTTAAAAACAACCTGAATAAACAACTACACTTAAAAACAACCTGAATAAACAACTACACTTAAAAACAACCTGAATAAACAACTACAATTAAAAACAACCTGAATAAACAACTACACTTAAAAACAACCTGAATAAACAACTACACTTTAGAAAACAACCTGAATAAACAACTACACTTAAAAACAACCTGAATAAACAACTACAATTAAAAACAACCTGAATAAACAACTACACTTTAGAAAACAACCTGAATAAACAACTACACTTAAAAACAACCTGAAATAAACAACTACACTTAAAAACAACCTGAATAAACAACTACACTTAAAAACAACCTGAATAAACAACTACACTTAAAAACAACCTGAATAAACAACTACACTTAAAAACAACCTGAATAAACAACTACACTTAAAAACAACCTGAATAAACAACTACACTTAAAAACAACCTGAATAAACAACTACACTTTAGAAAACAACCTGAATAAACAACTACACTTAAAAACAACCTGAATAAACAACTACACTTTAGAAAACAAGCCCAAAAAAACTCAACCTGCGACTGAAGATATTTGCAAGAGACTTTACAAAAAAAACACACAAAAAAAAACAAGCCCAAAGTCGCTTATAACAAGCAGACCTGGCAACACTGATGAAGCTGTGACTGAAAACAATGATTTACCAAAGAGCACAGGATTAAGATTAAGGAGTTTATTGGAGTTAAATATATACATAAAACAACCACTCAACATTTTAATGGGATAATATAAGTGTTCTCAATGGTAAAGAGCCGTTGTTTCAGTTTCTCTTGCTCACCTCTGTCTTTGATAGGAATGAAGCTGAACACAGTTTTTAGTTACTTGGTACAAAAGTCTCCTGTGAAGTTCATTTTTGAGTTCAGTTTAGTTTTCCATGAAAAACAGAGTGCAAAGAGCCCGGAACATATGGTTTGAATAAAGGGCTTTCTGTCTGAGGAGAAATCACCTCACGTCCACAGCAGCATACCAAGAAACTGGTTTCATGGGCCACACTTTGGGTCTGAGTATTTCAGTGGGCCTACAGTCATGTATAGGTGACCAACAAGTTCCATCTGGAAGTCGACTTCTTGAGAGATTATTCCACCAGCTGCTCGCACGAGCACAGAATATGTCAAAGGAAACCTCGAGAGCAATGTGTCACTGAGAGATGGTCCTCCTTTAACACACATCAAATCAGCTCTTGTTTTGAAACTGAAAGCAGATGTTTCTCAAAGTTGTGACAAACCAAGAACAAAAGCATAAATCAGAAAGACGATGACTGAATAATATTAAAACATATGGGAAATAAAGAAACGCCTGGGAGCCATTAAGGGTTCTGGAATCTGCCCGGTGGTACAGCGAGACAGTTTGGATCTTTGTTGCGTCTCGACAGCCAACTAAATCAGATATAATGAAGCTGAGAGTTGATGGTAATGCACCACATGGGTTGTTTTTGTCCTTTCAAACAGAAATCCAGATGTTGCTAGATATGCTTGATGCTATGTTTGAACATATCAAGTGATGAAAGTGTTGCAACATTCCAGAGAAGGACTTTACTCTAATGCACCGACAGTTTTCTCATTTTTGAATTTTGTGTTTTTGGCCTTTGACTCCTTTTTCCATTGGACAGCTGAAGAAGGATAGAAAATATGGAAAGGAGAGGGTGGGTAAACAAGCACCAAGGGGCCACGGATCATAGTTGAGCCTGCGAATTATTCATATATGGAACGCCTTCTGCATACTGAGTGAGCTAAACCAGCATGCATTTCTACTGAAAGAAGAGCGTAGAGCCATGCTGTCACCCCCTGTGAGGCCCCGTGTCCACGTAGCAGGCCAAAAATTTTCTCCAAGTTTTCGAGTAGCAATTCTGACTTCAGGGGGCGTTCCAGTTGACACTTCTGACTGGGAACTCGGAATTTCCAACTTCCAAAATCAACTCTAACGAAGCAAAACCTTTAATAGTT
Organism: Symphodus melops; assembly: GCF_947650265.1. Lineage (NCBI taxonomy): Eukaryota > Metazoa > Chordata > Actinopteri > Labriformes > Labridae > Symphodus > Symphodus melops. Next base: position 27,782,638 of record NC_136691.1, read on the forward strand.
AACCCTTTGTTAAGCCCCGCCCTCCTTAGTTACAGTTACTACGTTAGACAAAATATATATATCTATATGTCTGCTAATGCTTAATAACTGCAATGTTCCCTCAGGATATTTATTGTTTATTGTGTGTGTGTTTAGGTGTGTGTGTGTGTGTGTGTGTGTGTGTGTGTGTGTGTGTTCTTGAGCCGTGCAGTGAGTAAGATCTCTGACTGAGAGTAACACGTCATAATCTCCAGGGGAACAAACATCCGTCCACGCTGCACAACAGGAATGTCGGGCCTTTGGGAGAAAAGTTTTACATAGCAGCAGAAATATCTATCAGCTTTGTGAAAAATAACACTTTCAATCATTTCAAGATAGTGACAAGAAGGGAATCATGCGTTAATTCACGATCACAGTGCAAAGTGTGCTGAAGGGCTGACAAGGGATTTATGGAACCCTACCACAGCATGACTTTAGGAAAGTTGATGATTTAGCCTCCAGGCTTTAGAGGGAAAGAAAAAAACGACAGGTTGGAAAATGAGAGCTGTAAACTGGGTTTGGGGTGACTTCACCACGGCTTGTAATCTACCTCTGAGAGATAGAGCCGCGGAAACAGAGACAAGGAAAAGGCTGACTTAGAAAGTTACGAAGGGATGAATGTGGACGCTGTTTTCAGACGTGTGCTCAACTCAAATCAATCCATGTCTGAAGAAAGGAATAACCAAAGGAAAACATGACCAACTATGTCGATAAACAAAACAAACAACTCTGGTTTAAATGGGATGACTCCGCCCGGCTGACAGAAAAACTATTCATTCGACCCGTCCCATCTCACCTGGAGCTCAGGCTCCACATAGCGCCAGCACACACACAACCAAAGAAAATACATGCTGATTTTCTGAAAATAATTCTGCATTCTGTGATCCAATAAACTGTCGATGCTGCCTCTTTGGTCTGTGTTACTACTTCACCTGTCTTTCGGGGCAGCCATGTTGACAGACAGACATGTTTATCGTTGCCGTAGAAACACAAGCTGTTATGTCAAAGACAGCTACTGACAGCTGCCGTACTGTTGCTGTATGTGCTGCAGTGTTAAACACGTCATGTAAATTATACTCGGATACATCGCCGGGAGACATATTGTCTTCTTCAGGTCAGTTTTGGCCCAGTTGGTAAACTCAGTTTGTTTTCATTGGTTCATCTTTCATAATTGTTTTGACTAAGAGCCCCCTGGTGGTGGAGTTTACATACTGTGCATTTAAAGTTTAATAACCAGGAATATTCCCCTCGCTGCTCTTCAAGTCTGTGTTTACGGCTTATTTTTCCTTTCTGAGGGCTGACTTGAATAAATCTGGTTTAAAAACATGACTGCACTACTGTTCAGATAATTGGTTATGAATGAGGCGGCGCGTTGGACTGTGCAGAAAAACACACACTGCCAAGCATGGAATTTCATCATGTTGAAGTCAGTTTGAAATAAATCGTTATTCATGAGAGTGATCGCTGGTCAGAGCGCCGTCGTGCCACTTCTGCATTCCCAAACCAAGAGGTGAGGCGGGAGACTTCCCCATAGTGTGACTGGAATATAGAAATAGCCAGGAGAGAAATACCACAGAAAATGTTTGAGATAAAGAGCTGGACAGGGCTGTCCTTCTGTGTTGTTTACTCTGCAGCTGACTGATGCTAAATATACAGCTACTGAAGTCGGTGCAGAGCCAGGAACACAAAGCACATATTTAAGGCATACAGTGTTTATTCTCTGTCCAGTTATGAGTCGGTCAAAAAAAGAAAAAAAGGCAAAAGAACACTTCTGTTGTTTAGAAACTTCAAGAGTGCTTTCAGTCTTGTATTTGATAAGACAGAGATGATTCATTTGGAAAGAGAGAGAGAGAGAGAGAGAGAGAGAGAGACAGAGAGAGAGAGAGAGAGAGAGAGAGAGAGAGAGAAAGAGAGAGAGAGAGTGGGGGTAATATGTTCCAAATAGCGACGGGACTGGGAGTTGAACTGGCTACCAGTGACTCCAGGACTGTAGCCATTGTACATGAGACACTTTACAAAGTAAGCTAGACCAGCGCTGTGTTATTTTAACACATTCAGAAGACAATGCAGTCCCTGAATGGAATCTGTGCACAGACGTCAAAGGTCAGTTACACGTGCATGCAAGGCTTCAAGTTTCGCCTCCTTCTCAGCTCGCTCTCTGGGTGTTTCCTTTGTGGTCCACCAGCTGCTGTGCTGCAGCAGCCACCACCTGAAAAGGAAGTTGTGCCTCTACTCATGATGGCTCCTAACCATTCCGAAAGCCCTTTAATCATCCTTTTCCGCAAAACTGCCAGCAAAACGTGACATATTACATTACCACTTCCAAAGGGATGAGGTAAGGGCGGCACAGAGGGTGGCTGTGTTTTACATGCTCACAGCCCACGTGATCTTTTTTGGGGAATGGAAAAGCTGAGTCCGATTTTTATTCCTTCAGCTACTATCCCAGCTTGACTCCGGACGTCGAGACATCTCCTGCCATGCCCCCAGGAATTCATAATCTGTACAATCTGTCTTTGTAAAACTCTGCAGGGGAAGTCAGCTAGATGTATCAGCACCTACAAAGCAGCGATGTACGTTTACAGGACTCGGGTGGGTCTTGTTTATTCACTGTGCTGAAAAAAGTTTGGAAAAGCAATTTGTCTTAAAAAAAAAAAAGTGCTGTATGATGGAGCTTTAAAAAGGGCACTCAAGTCAACATTAAGGATGTAAAGATTAATACTGAGGCAGTTAAAAACAGATTCAAAAGTGGCAAGGTTCGAATCGGTTGTCTGAATGAATCGCAGTAACATGGTGAGCGCCAGCAGCTGTAGAGCAGAGGAGGTTGGATGTAATGAGCAGTGGAAGCGTTTGTGCTTCCCAAGACACAAAATGAAAGAGGTGAGACGATACCAGACGAGACAAAAACAGTGTGCACACTATTGCAAGAAGACAAGGAACTATGCAAATAGCACAACCAACATGATGCAGCGTTTAATGGATGCCATAACGAGAAGCTGAACACACCTCCCGATTCTCTCAAAATAAATATTGAGAATCGTATTGTAGCGTGACTTCAGTGAATTCTTACATCCCTAGTCAACTTTGGTTTTCAAGTCCATTCTGTTTAAGTTCAACTCTTTGATTAACCGGATTGGACAACTGTTGGTGACCACAGCTATTACAGTTATAAATTGAATCTATCCATTTTCACTAACTCTGAGTGGTTTCAATTCAACCCTATATCAACCTCTAACTCCTGCCAAACGTTTGATCAAAAGAGACACTCTGCTGGACTGTCCTCATATTATTTATGCTAAATACTTTTAAAGGTCACAGATAAACCTCCTCTTTAACCAGTTTAAGCAAGATGTAGAGGTCCCAAAAACATGTATGTGAAGGGGTTTATAGGCATGATCCTGTATTTGATCATGTCTATAAACCCCTCTATTTCAGCCCTGCTCAGAACAGGCTGTTTCTGTGTCTGTAGCTTTAAATATGTAAATGAGCTGTGTCTGACCACGCCCCCTCTCTGGGAGGGCTCGGGTGTACTCGCTGCTTTCTGGCTCCATGTCCTATTGTTTACGGTGAGAAGGCAGACTCAGAGGGCAGAACAAACACCTAGCTGTGGGAGTGTCACCCACCTGGGGGAGGGGCTACTGCCCTTTGTGATGTCATGAGGGGAACATTTCCAAACGGCCTGTTTGAGCACACATTTTTGTGAAAAATAGAGCAGGCTAAAGACGGAGAGGATGGACTTTTCTCATTATAGGGGAGTTTATAGACAGGTTCGGGACATCTAGAGTAAGAAAAACATGAAGTGTTTGAATAGCATGTGACCTGTAACTCTTTACAAAGAGGCAGAGGAGATGCTCAGTGAGACAGAGAGTTTACTCTGAGCTGCAGTTTACTCATTACACTGGAATGTGGATCCTTCACAGTGAGCACAAAGATAACATTCTCCTTTTGGGGACAAATAGCTTGGAGCCTTTCAGCCAAAGAAGAAGTGGAAGCTCCAATGAAAATGTGGCCGGAATAATCTGACAGCTACGATCGCAACACCTCTTAACAATTAGCAGTTACTGTTACTTCACTTTCGCTGACACACTTCCAGAGCAGGCTATAAGGAAAGCATGGCTATTAAAACAGAGCATCTCATGTAAAGCACGAGCTGAGCTGAAGTCAGCCAAAACAGAACCGATTTATTGTTCGAGGAGCTGTAAACTGTACTAAGCTCATGAAAACAACCTCTCTGTGACATTTGAGAAACTTTGAGAAATACTTCAGAGATGTCATCATGGACATCAGCTATATGACTCATAGAAGGGACTCTGTGACTCTTGTGATTTTGCCAAATATTTAAAAATCTTAAATATATAAAAACATATTAAAAGTCCAATCTGTAAGATATTGACTGAACTAATTAATTAAAGACCTTACTATCTGATCAGACATTAAGGAAACAATGCAGTCCCCCCCCACAAAGCCACAAAAGTCTATCCAGCCTAAGCAAAGCTAAGCAAAGCTCGACAGTTTGAACGGCGGGGCATATTTACCTCAACATGGTTGGGCAGCGTGTTGATAAATTTGAATCCAGGGATCCTCTTATCGCTGCAGACGACGCCGACGTCCTCACTGTGTTTGCAGTCAGAAACACCGATCCCATTGGAGGGACACAGTGCCAGCGTCCTTTCTTTGCCCGTGCAGTGGAGGTTGTCGAACCAGATGGGTCCTGATGGAACAAAAGAAGAATTCATCAGTGCTTTCACAAGCTGGACTTTTCGCCTTAGAAGCAGAAACGATATCATCCTACTGAATATGTTTCATGCTGAAGAGAGAATAGATACTGCTGTAATGTGTGTTTTTTTTTAACAACCTTCTCCTTTTCCATATTTCGAGGATGGTGACCAAGAGATGGCTTCCAAGTAGCCCAGCTCCCTGCACACCACCTGAGCCGAGTGGATGTTGAAGTCGTCATCGCAGACAGTGCCCCATTCGTTGTTGTAGAAAACTTCCACACGGCCTTCGTTGTGTTTCCTCTTGTCTCCCGCCAATCGGAGCTGGATCCTGGGTGTGTCCGGTGACAGCTGCGGGGCGCTGTACTGTTCCTCTACTTGGTCGGTGAAGCCGGTCGGGTAGCCGAGATGTTCATACTGGGCAAGAGCCAGCTCTATTAACACTGACAGAATGAGCATGCAGCAGCGCAGGTACCCAGTGGACGACATTTTGGTTGGAACTGTTGAAAAGAAAAAGAGGAGGGAGCCATCAGAGAAGATGCTCAGAAACTGTGGTAGAGGGTTCTTCATCAACGTACTCGCTATATTCAAGGGAGACATCAAACATTAAAAGACAGTTTACATATTTTACAGCCAGAGATCCTGCTGATAATCTCAGGAGGATTGTTGTGACCATCTGAGTCTACAGATTTGGAGTCTCTGTTCAGAACGTTGAGCCCCTTCAGGAAGGATTAGGGGCCTTGAGGGTCATCTTCTTGTCTAAATGTGAAGTTTTAAGACATTGCAGGCCATGTGTTTGTTTGTTAAAGATGTGACTTCCTTTTTCAGATTTCCACAGACTTGTTTGAGTGTATAAAAACGGTATACAGACTTGAGCGTATGGCAAATAATCAACTTTGAATTTCAAATCTGATTCAGGCTTCTGACGATGATCAAAAGAAGAGAACGGAGATAAAACGGTTACTGTGCCACAGTGCTTCGCTTGTTTCGATCACAGGTTTTGTACATGTCCCACAAAGGCCACAAAATTATTCTTTCTTTATGTATTGTATACTTATATAATAAAGTGTTAAGAGTCTGGTCTGGTCTGGTGACTACAGCCTCATGAACCCACACGGTGAACCTTGGACTCTTTTTTTTCCCCCACTTTTTTACTCACTCCTCATCTGCACCGCTGACCTCAGAGTCAGCCCCCAGTTGGACACTTTAATGCATATTGATAGTCACCTTACTGAGCACTGGTCACTTTAAAGATAATCACTCTAATCATGTCTGGTTTCATCCTACTGTATTGTTATGCTACATCTGTAATGGTTGACATGATCACCCTAACTAGGTCAAGTTTCACTCTATTGTCTTCAACACTTAATACTAATCTGCTCCTCAATAGTTGGGTACTTAAATGGCAATCACCCTAATCACTCCTGGTTTCACCTTATTGTCATGGACACTTAATGCTAATCACTGCTTCTTTATGTTGCTGAGCACAATTGCTCCCTGCATTGACTGTTTAACGACTGTTTAACGACTGTACTCACACCTCTGGCATAAGCTCAAAGACCTCTGTACATACACATGTAACTAGTTTCTAGAAGGTCAGCACTTTGTTTCTAAGGCTCTTTAACTGTTTACAGGTCTCCTTTAAACTTCACACATGTTTTTCTCTCCTCACAGGTTAGGTACATTATGCTATATACTGTAAGTTTTAAGTCTAACTTGTTTGGGGGATTATTGTATACAGAGGGGAGGGGGGACAGCAGTTGTGTATAGTAACTAATGTCTTGTGTCCTGCCTGTCTGTATACTGCTACTGGATGCCCTGAATTTCACTCGGGATCAATAAAGTATCTATCTATCTATCTATCTATCTATCTATCTATCTATCTATCTATCTATCTATCTATCTATCTATCTATCTATCTATCTATCTATCTATCTATCTATCTATCTATCTATCTATCTATCTCATGTGTTGAGGATGTAGTTGTCGCGCGGGCGGCCCGTGGCTCCTTTCTCGAATGTCTTCCCCGACTCTCTCTCCCTAGCTTCCAACCCTAACCACTGTCCTCCCTCTATAATAAAGGCTAAAAAGGCCCAACATAAATCTTTTAAAAAAAGAGTGTTTACGTTGGATGAATGATGTGATGCAGATGCTGTGAGATCAAAGATAATCGTTGTTAGCAATCATGATCTCTATGTCAATCCAAAAATCCTGATTAGGATTTTTGACATAATCCAGAAGCCCGATTTGAGATTGTATGGTTCTTTTCTAGTCTTCTGACTCCTTGACTTGCTTTTACCCTGCAGGTCACACCTGATGGTAGCAGCTGCTGTGTAAAGTCCCCTTCAGTATGAACTCCTGCTGCTTCCGATGAAGCAGCAGGAGCAACTTTGTGTTGGGTGTCTGTCTTGGCTCAGAACCTTTTTTAATAAAAGTTTTCTTTGGGGCGCCGGACGCCCTGTGGTTAAAGCGCCTGCCCCATGTACAGAAGCTTTAGTGCTTCTAGCACGGGTTCAAATCGACCTGTGGCATGTCAGTGCTCTCTCTCTCTCTCCCTGATCTCTGACTCTCCTCTCTCCTGTCCTGTCTCTAAAATAAAGCCATGGCAAGTTTTCTTTGCATTACATTTAGAGAGTCTGAACAAACTGCACTCAAGCTTGAACATCTGCAGGGTGACAAGATGCCAAACTTGCACAGGAGGAAAAGAAGACACTGCTTCAGTGTAAAAGAGAGAGTGCAGCTCATCACACTGGAGTTAAAAGCTGATTTCACGATTCAATGATTCTCTTCTCCTGCTGCTGGCTCTCTGAAACCCCTTTAATGTTCAAACCTCCATCTTTTGCTTTTGAGTAAAACATGTGGCAGGAAAGTAGTTCTCCTTCAAACTGCACGGTTTCGACTTTCCTCACTGTAACGTGGCAGTGGTTACACAAGCTAGAAACAACACACATTAAAGAATGAACAGATGGAATGAAGCCCTCGGCCTCAGCGTCTGCTCACAGTGTGGCACTCAGACAGCAATGTTCATAAAAAAACATCAAAAAGACACGAGTTCAACAGAGGCAAAACATACAGAGGTAACACTACAGCCAGGCCCGCCCCTCCCTGCATGCAGAAAACGCGCTGTGCGTCGGGCCCTGCGATCCATGGGGGGCCCCATTTTGCGCAAGTGAATTGAATTTCCTCGGGATCAATAAAGTATCATCATGCTCTGCAAATGCGCAAAGGATGAGCGTTCAAAAGAAAGAAAAAGTCCAAACAGGAAGGGGCTCGTGCTTCACTTGAAGGTGGGTATGTTGTTGAAATAAAAAATAAAAAACTTTGTGGCATATAAACATAAACTGCTAGCATGTCTGCTCGTGCTAATCATGAAACAGAAGAGATGATAATAATGTTGAGATGTGGACTGGAGATTACATTTTCAAGAGGCCCTGATGACCATTTATTAAATGTCTTGTTAACTGAATATTTTCAGCTTTATTGAAAAGAAGGAGTTTTTAATTGACCAGTTGGTGGTCATATGTTGGCTCAGGTTTATAGCCTATCAATCTATGTTTTTATTGTTCCACTGTTGATAGAGGCTGTTCATTTGATTTGTTAGTAATTGTAATTTATTATTATTATCATTATTATTATTATTATGTTATTGGAAGGGAGGCCCCGAAATAAAATCCTGCTTAGGGCCTCCAGTTGGCCAGGGGCGGCCCTGACTACAGCTGATGATACAGAATGAATCCTGGAGGAATAAATGTGTTCAACCAAACACCAAAGGACTACTCCTCTGACTTCTCTGAGACAGCGTGAGGATTGGATCAAGACGCAGATACAACAAAGTCTGTAACAAACAAAAGTGGCATATCCAAGAGGATGTTACAGCCCCCCTTCAAAACAAAACGTCTTCAAAGAAATCCTTGTCACTGGAAAGCTGTTCAGTTCACAAACACATGTTCATCTAAAACGTGCTCTGCGTGGTTGAGCTCAGAGGTCAGGGTTCAAGCTGCTCTCAGGCTCTCTGGTAAAAATGAGGTCTGAGAGTTCACTATTCATCTTTAGCCTATTTCAGAACGTGGCCTTAGATCCAAATACAACCTGTCCTGTAACAAAGGCTGCAAAAAACGATGTTCCCATTACAGAAGTTACCAAACGACATTATCGATTATTATCATCATCATCTGTTTTTAATGGCATACCAGCGGTGCACGGAGAGCCTCCTGAAAAAAAAAAGCTTGATCTTGGAGAAGCTTTTCATGATACTTCAACAGTTGTATTTTTAATGTAATCGGAACCAAAAACACCCCGTTGGTTTCAGGATTTGAAATCAAACAGAGAAGAGCAGCACATCTTTACATAGACGACCCTGTCACCTGCAGATCCTGCATATCCCGAGTATTCATTCTCTTTTATTTAGCTTCTGCTTCAAAGTAAGGCTGCATATAAAGACTGCTGAATTCACGACTTCTAGTTTACATGATCTGATTTGAAATGGACATCATCGACATGTCCTGTCCTATGATCATGCTCTGTAGTTGGACTTACTTGAGCTCTGTCCCTCCCTGCAGGCTGCAGCAGCAGGCACAAAACGCAGGCTTCTTCACCCTCTCGCTTTCTAAACTTTCACTCCCTCTCCCGCAGATGTCAGGCTCTGGAGCGGAGCTGCGGGGGCCTCGCCCACTTTGGGCCCTCCTCTTCCACGATGAGCTCACCGGAGATGGCCCGGGACGTGGAACACATCAAGTGACAGTGCTGCCTTCGAGGAGTGTCGGATTACAAAAAAAAAACACGCACTCAAAGTTGGAAGGATGGAAACAATCAAAACTCATCTAACTGATGTATTTTAATATTTTTTGATTTTCATTAACTGTTGGTTAACAATAACAGTAGCCTGTAATTAGGCTACTTTTAGTCGAACCCAGAGCTATAACCCAATGCCTCGGTCCAGTAATAATAAAGCCATAATGTGGCACGAGACCTCACATGGAGAGTCACGTGACCATCACGCATATTCATACATTACTTTAACCTCCATATTTAAGTCGTTAAGTGTTAATGTTTTGAACTATGGGCCCGATCATTAAAACAGATGTGCGCGCGCTCCTTGTCCGGTGACGTCACATGTCTGTGTGTGTTATAACACCGTTTTATAAGGAGAAAAAGTGTGCGCACACCCAATCAGACAGCATAACTCAAACGTGCAGGGTGGAAGAGTTGAACAATCTGTTAACCTTTCGGGGTTTTTTTGCCTCCAGATTATGTCACACACCACTTTCATTAACTCTGAATCTATCCGGAGTCCACTACAAGCCTGCGTTATTCATTCTTTAAAGGCATCTTCATCTTACCAGTGGTTAGGCCGTTCACCGTTTATTCCGAAAACCTTTGTCAGAAAATGTGCACACGTGTAATTTCATTCAGAGCAGTGACACAAGTATTATCTTGACCAGGGGCTCCCAAAGTGTTCAGCTCATGACCCGCCAACAATAAAGGTGCCAGAGACCTGGGACCCTCACAGTCCCTGAAGGTGCTTAAGCCCTATAATATATTACACAGAGACATGACAATAGGCCCATCCAACTTTATTTTTTTGTTCTGGAAAAATCATAAATACATTTAAAGCTTTATTATATCACATAGACTGAAACCATTTCTTCATGATGAATATAAAACAGCATTAAACACAAAATAAGGTTTAATAATGACCACCAGACTGATGTGAACCTGTTAAAGACTTCCCCCCTCCTCCATTACAAGGTTGACATTAAAGATTCTGCACGTTGACCACAAGAGGATTCAAACTTGCTGTCAGATTCGAACCCAAGCCCATTGCAACAAAATCCTCAACCTCTATGAGACGCATGACATAACCACTCAGCGATATGGCAACCCGTGATGGCCTTTATTTAAAATTAGAAATGTGAAATGATAGATTATATTAATATATTAAATGATAAAATGGAATCACTATGATGGAGATTTGTTGTGTTTCTTGTTGTTGGTTTAAACCAGTGCTTCTCAATTATTTTCTGTTACGCCCCCCCCTAGCAAGAAGAAAACTATTCGCGCCCCCCACTCCCCACCGTGACTATCCATCTCTGCATAACATTTTATCCTTATTAACATTAAAGAAAAGAAAAAAAGAAAGACATATGGTCAAACTTACAAACACACCGGTCTTTCCTCTTCTCCAACTGTAGTGACAGTGAAGCCAAGCGCTAAATACGCTTCGTCGTATTTCCTCGTCTTAGCTTTCGGGTGACTTTCTTTTGTCTCATTATCTTTGTCTCTCTCCGCTTTTCTTTTCATCCCTGTTAAAAACTTTTTCATGTTGGCGGTTGTTATGTTGAATAACGGAGGCTTTAGACAGAACGCAGTCGGAGCTTTCTGTTGACTCAACACTGGTAACCAAGGTAACCAAAGCAAACCTGTTGTCTTGTAAGTCGTAAAATGTTGCACTGTCGCAAACGTGACAGAAGTAACAATGACAGCGCCACTGCGGCCTACTGTAGTGGATGCGCAATTACACTTTATACTAGTACGGCCAAAAAAAAAGCCTGTTCCCCAGGGTCACACGCGCCCCCCCAGGTATCGCACCGCGCCCCCCAAAGGGGGCGCGCCCCACTATTTGAGAACCACTGGTTTAAACGCATCTATTAAATAGCTGCTCAGTTTACATTCATATAGAACCCTCACACTGCAAAGCCACATCCCATTTCTAAGCAAATTGTCTTGGTGCATGTTTGATTCAAGCAGCTTTGAAAATGGTCTCATTCATTTTCTTCTTGAAGGATCGGCTGGAGAGGAAAGCAGAGAAGGAGGTCAAGGTTACTGATTGAATGACATCCTGTGGTCGTCATCTGAAATCAGTTGCAGAAGGTTCTCACCGTGTAATTGATGTCCTCTGGTCTCGAGTCCGGGCGCTGCCATTTATGATTGGACAAAATCTTTAGGACGACCAAGCCGAAGGCTACAATCAAAACTCCTAACATGTTTGCAAAAACAGCCTCAGGTGGAAGGTTGGAATATGGCTGAAGCTTAGTGCTGTGGAGCAATACACAAAAGATGAGAACTTGAATCTGCTGTCTTCATATGTAAAAAACATTACCAGGAAACATCCGGAAACATGGCACTCACAGGACAAAGAAGAGCTTTTCGTTGATTCCTGAGATGCAGGCCGCGATGCTGAGTGTCAGTATGCTTCCTCCCATCCACACGTGTATGGGTTTCAAAAGTACACGAAGTGATGTGGGAGACCAGGGCAGGAGGAAGCCTGCCACGCCAACCACCCACTGAACGGAGCAAAGCAGAGACAATTAACTCAAATTCAACAGAGTGTCAAAATAAACACGCCCTCCTCATTAAAACACTTCACTTGAAGGTCACATATTATGTAAAAATACACTTTCACATATTTTCCAAACATTAATACGCTGTCTTCAAACCCCCGAATTATGAGAAAAGTCCATCCTCTCTGTCTTTTGCCTGTTGTACTTTTCAGAAAATGTGTGCTCTAACAGGCCATTGGGAGATTTTCCCCTCATGACATCACAAAGGGCAGTAGCCCCTCCCCCAGGTGGGTGACACTCCCACAGCTAGGTGTTTGTTCTGCCCTCTGAGTCTGCCTTCTCACCGTAAACAATAGGACATGGAGCCAGAAAGCAGCGAGTACACCCGAGCCCTTCCAGAGAGGGGGCGTGGTCAGACACAGCTCATTTACATATTTAAAGCTACAGACACAGAAACAGCCTGTTCTGAGCAGGGCTGAAATAGAGGGGTTTATAGACATGATCAAATACAGGATCAGAGTGGATTTACAACAACACACTTCACACACATGATCTCTAAGACTTATTTACACTGGTTGAGGAGGAGGAGAATATGTAACCTTTAAGAAATTATTCTAACAAACCTGCAGGGCGAAAAGAGCAGTAACAGCGATTCCAATCCAGCTGTGTAAGGAATAAAGGTTGGCAATCTTATTATGATTGTGGAAGTCGAATACAGCGCAGAGCCCGATGATTGACAGCACCAGAGAAAGAAGCATCAGTGCAGCGTGAAGAAGCTTCCAAGGGAGTTTATTCTGACCCCAGGTCAGCGGGACACGGTATAACACAGCTCCTGTCAGAGAAAATACAATACACAAAAGTGTGCTGTTTGGGTTAAATAGTGTAAGGATATTTGTCATAATATAAGCTACATAATGAGAAATGATCACATAATAAGTATGTAATATAACAGGTAAATATGTAAGAATAAATGAGTATGTAATATAACAGGTAAACCTGTAAGAATAAATAAGTATAACTAACTATATGTAAATATATGTAAATATCCACATTGGTTCAACAAAACATGTTATAACTTGTGCCCTAATGTACATAAATGTCACATTGTATGTAAATAAACTCTTTCACATATTTCTGTCATGGGCTACATCATATTGCTGCTCAAAAAAGGAGGAAGTCCCAATATCCAATTTACAAACTTCTTCTACTTCCTCCCAAGTATGCTCCATCCACGTTTATAGATAGATTACAAATGAATGCAATGATTCGTCACTGTCATGTAAATGTATATTTTCGTGGTTTTCTTCAGAAACACATCGACAGAGCAGACTATGTCTACGGGGCCTTCAATGGGACTCCAGCGCCCCCTGCAGGAACAGGTGAGTGACATCTCTCAGGCTTCATCCTTTAAGATTTACAGTCTTTGGTGTGAACACATTAACTGCACAAACAGCAGCAGTGGAGCAGGAAGTCACTCTGCTCTGTCCATCTCAAATAAACACATCAACCTAACAAACATGACGCTCATATTTCACTTCTGTTACAGCAGGAATGAAATCTATTCATAGACCACCTACAGGGGGAAACACAGCGAAATTCAACACCTAAATAAAGATATTTAACAAGAAACTGAAGAAGTGAAGCAGAAGTGAAACTCTCTCATTCTAAATGAGAAACAGGCACTTACCGAGTCCGTACAGCACGACCAGACCTGTCACCATCAGCACAGGATGCCAGTTAAACTGCTTGCCAGAACCGTCCCAGGCAAATCCGCCACGCCAATGACTGTTCCATACACTGACACACACGACACACGCCAGGCCGAGGCACAGGCAGAGCACCAGGCATGTGTAGAAGCTCACAGTGGACCTCATCCTGAAGAGACCTGCAGGCTGGAGGGACACAGTCAGAAAAGAGCCAGACACAACTTATCGTTCTGTACATCAGAGTCCAACACCAGCAGAGATCTAGAGAGAGGAGGACAGTGCAGCAGGGTTAAACATTAAGAGAAGCAGGAGGAATGAAAGAAAAGATCACGAGGCGTAAAATGAACACAGCAAGAGAGAGATCAATAAAAGCAGGTCTATAAAATATTCACCATAAAGTTCACTCACACTAAAGCAGATCAGAGAACATCAACAGCGTAAGAAGTCACTCTGAACGACTGTCATGAAGCAAACCAGTAAATGAGAACAAGTGGTGTCAATGTAAAATCCCTCAAACTCCTCGGAGTGTGGAGCTTTGATTTTCCTGTTGATCAGAGTCACCTTACCTCGTCCACAGCTGCCGTGTGACTCACAACACTTGCTGCTACTACAATGCTGAGCGCAGGGGCGTGTCCGGGGGGGATTTGTATACAAATCATATAAATGTTGTTCATTTGTGAAGATCATCCAGCTGAACTCAACAGCGACACGTCAGAAACCTGTTTGAGATTATTTTCTGCTATGATCCAAAATCCAATGACAAAAATCCCACAGGAGGATTCTGGTTCGAACCCATGGTGAAGCTACTTCCAGGTTGGCCTACAAAAATACCTCATCACTATTCCAGTCTATAAATGTATTTATGCTACTCAGACTGTTAGAAACTGTTTAAATGCACCTCTTGGTTTTATTTTAATCTAACTAAGATTTATGTTTGAATTGATTTGCTTTCAGACCATCAGTTGGGATTGAAAGGGTTTAGTTCCTCTGCGTATCCTATGCCCCCCCCCCCCCCCCCCCTCTGCATGAGTCGGTGCCCCGGGTGGGCCACCCCAGTTCTCGAGAGTCCGGACACGGCCCTGGCTGAGTGTGAGCTGAACACCATCTCCGGGTGGTGTGGTAGCTTTACGCCTGTTATCAGCCTGTGGTCTTTCTCTGTCCAACACTCACACTCCTGATTGTTCTCACTTCGTTTTTCTTCCGCTCAGATGAATTCTCACTTCCACATTCTGCGGTCGAATCATCGCCTTTGAGAGGGAACCAGTTAGAGGCAGAGGACCAGCTGCGAGACGACGGTCCGGCCAGTTTGCATCTGCTGCCTGAAAAACGAGATGAAACGTTGGAGAGAGACGCATGAATCGGAATTTTTGAGGCTCAATTTAGTGAATCCAGAAATACGACTCTCTTCTCAAACAACCGTATCCCTCCAACGCTGTTGATATGCTACTCCTTCACAGGTCAAACATGATAAGTTTGTCCAACACATTTTAAACAGAGCTATTTGGAGTGTCTGCATTGTTAGGACTGTGCGTTCTCTTCTTGTCCGTCCCTCTTCGAGCTGTGCTGCTGAAAGGCCTGACAGAAGCTGGAGCGTTCTCTGCAGGGCGCAACACGCTCGTTTGACATGAACTAACACATCATTCACCCGTCTTGAATGTGCCGGAGGGCATACAGACGACATCTACGTCACTTCCTAAACTATCTAAGAGCGAATGTTACTCAAACTGAGAAGGGGAAGTTCATCCAGGAAATGTTGGGGTTTCTACTACAACCATGTGTAACCATTAGAAATGTAAAACCTCTGCCCTCAGTGCTATAACATTAAACATAACACTCCTCCAGGGGGCGCCGACGGCATAGCGGTCTCTAATCGTTGAGAGCCGGTGTCTCATGTTTGAATCCGGCCTGTGGTTCCTTGATGTTCGTCCTCTGTCCCCACTTTTGGACTCTTTCCTGTCCTGTCTCTATAAATCGAGCCTGACTGAATAATCGGCCAGCCAATCATATCGGCCGATATTAGCAGTGACTATCAGTATTAGCGACATGTACCTCAGATATGTGCGGCTGTATCTGCCTCTGGACATCAGAACAGAGAGCTCTCTGTGTGTTTTTAAAAGTAAACTAAAGACCCACCTTTTTTATCTGGCTTTTAATTAATAGGGATTTCTGCTTGTTTGCTTATTATTCTTTCTTTTTTTTGTCAATACAAACAATTGCCCTTCTATGTACTATTCTATACTGTCTTTTCATTCTGTGAAGCACTTTGGGCTGCATGTTTTATGCATGAAAGTTGCTATACAAATAAAGCTGAGTTGAGCGTGATCCCCCTCCAGAGGGTCAAACCATGACGTAGTGATCGTCTTCTTCACTGCACTTGAGGAAACCACGTAAAAAAACACATGTCACTGAATGTGTGCATCTATCTCTACAGGCTGAAGATAGATGTGAGAAAGATATCCGACGATAAATCGGAAATAAAAAGCCCAGAAAATCTATCTTAAAACGATGAATCCTCCTGACTCCACGTGTCCAACAGGAGTGGACACTGAGCACACACGCCATTAAAAACGTTGAGTGCGAGCAGACGGAGGGGCTGTAATCAGTTTGACAGCATGGTCCTTCACATCGTCTTTGCTCAGAGTTCAGTCTGTTTCTTGGTGTTGGAGGATCAGATCAGTGGCCGGTTGACAGACTCAAGCTCTGCGGTCAGAACATCCCTCATTTAATGTTAGCTTAGGTACTTTAACAGTCTGACCATCCTCCAACGCCTCTTTTCATCTCTGCCTAACTTTCTTGCGAGTGCAGATCTTGTCAGTGTGTCACGGCCTCCTTTGACCTCAGGAAGAGTCCTAACATGATCCATGATGGTCCTTCTTCACCGTCACTCCCCTCATGACTCTTCACAGAGCAGCAGGAGCCTGTAATTCACGTGAGGACTAGACGTAGGCTGTTCTCGTGACAGCGTCAAGGTCCCTCTTAAACTGTGTCACTACCGTCCCATAAAAGACAAACACAACACACACAGCTTCAAGACACCCTAAAACCAGCACAAGGTCACGAGTCATCACAAGGAACCAGCCAATCAAATGTTCAGAGGGGGCAAGAAGAAGTGTTGTTAAGTGATTTAAATAAGATGTCCTTTCTAAATGGTGTGTATACTTATGGCAACAATGTTCAGGCCTCATTTTGTGTTTTACTTCTGGATATGATAATTATCTGGACTTGTCAGCTGAATGTCCATTAAAAAAATGCAAAAAAGAAAATAAATAAATGCACGCTTAGATTTGGGGTTTCCGGTACATTCCTTCTTGATTTGATATGAGAGTCAAACTTACAAACTACAGCAGCTACACATCAGACACATTGAATTCAAGGAAAAAATAAAATCAGGTGTGAAGTTTGGGTCAAGGTCATTCTGTTTCCGGTTAAAACGTTCAGGATGTTTTTAAACTACTGTCAAGACTCAAAACAAACCTGACCAATTCTCCCCAATTTAAAGACAGAATCCTTCAAAGTAGACATGTTTCTACTGAAGTGAAGAGTCAGTAATGAATCTATGTTTGTTTGTTTCATGAGACGGCTCGTGCGCGTCATGTGTAACGTGTGTCACCACGTGCAGTCTCACCTGTCAGCGTAGATGTGAAGAGAAAACGTCTTTAACAAACCCTTCACCTACATGTGAACACGACCGACGACAACCTCACTGTTTTGAATAACAACTGCGCAAACAAGTTAAGTAATTTCATTTCGAGCTAAGAACTCATTTCCGTATTGACAGCGCAATGCCTCGTGGGAAATGTAGTCTAATTCGGGTAGCATTTCCAGAAACTCTCGTAATTGTGAAGTCGATATTTTCTGATCATGATAAGTTGAATTATGGACGCCTGACATGATCTTTGATGATCTGTGAGTCTGATGCCTTGCTCTCCGGTATTAACAGCTGATTTATTTTTATTTTCTTTAAGTTTATATGACAGTGGAGATCCTAGAGTCTGTTGGGGCCCCAGTCAAGAGACAATTTGGGTCCATTATGTCTGCCTTTGTCACCAAAACTCTTCCTCCTGTATTTCCTGTTTCTGTTTTCTTGCTGTTTCCTTCCTTTGTCGACTTCCTTTGACAAACTTATACACTTAACTTTTACAGCATAATGCAAGGCAACAATCTGTCAGGGAGGTTTCCCACTGTCATTGCAAAATGTGCACATTTTCACAGAATAAAGACAGGAGTTTTGTGAGACTCCTGACAAAATAGAAAATGGTTTATGATGACATATTTTACCCATTATTGTAAAAATACAAAGTAGTTTCTTATAATATATACAAATTTGGTGTGATTCTAATGTGGCTGTTTGCATGTCAAATGGTTAAACAAGCTCCCCGTCTGATGGGGGCAGTGGGCTGCAAAGTTTGGGAACCCCTGATTTAAGAAAGTGTGCTGCCTCAGTGAGGAGTTATTGTTTGCTGTGACTGATATGAAAGACTGAAGTTCTAGTGATTGGACCTAAGAACCTTAGAGAGACTTTCTCTGCCGATATGACGGCCCTTAGTAGTATAAGCGTAGCCTCTAGTACCACTGTTAGGAACCTAGGAGTTCTATTTGATCAGGATATGTCCTTTGATTCCTACATTAAACAAATTTCAAGGACAGCTTATTTTCACCTTCGTAATATCTCTAAGATCAGGCAGATCCTGTCACAAAATGATGCTGAAAAACTAGTTCATGCATTTGTTACCTCCAGGTTGGATTACTGTAATTCTATTTTAGCAGGGTGCTATGGTAACTCTCTAAAGACCCTCCAACTCGTCCAAAACGCTGCAGCTCGTGTTCTTACTAGAACTAGGAAAAGGGACCACATTACTCCTGTATCAGCTTCTCTCCATTGGCTCCCTATAAAATCTAGAATAGAATTTAAAATCCTTCTGCTCACCTACAAAGCTCTAAACGGTCAGGCACCATCCTATCTTAAAGAGTTAATTGTACCGTACTATCCGACAAGAACATTACGTTCCCAGAATGCAGGCCTGCTTGTGGTGCCTATAGTCTCTAAAAGTACTATGGGAGGTAGAGCCTTTAGTTATCAGGCTCCGCTCCTTTGGAATCGTCTACCAGTCGGGGTCCGGGAGACAGAAACACTAGGTACTTTTAAGAATAGACTTAAAACTTTTCTTTTTGATAAATCTTATAGTTAGGGCTGGCTTAGGACCAGCTCATAGTTATGCTGCTATAGGCCTAGACTACCGGGGGAACTGGCACCAGGATCTCTTATCTCTCTCTCCCTCTTTCTCTCCCAGCTTTCTTATCTTATAGTAATAAGATATGTCTATAGTAACAAGCTACTGCTTGTCACTATCTTTGTATTCTAACCTCTCCTTTTGAGCTCTCTTGGGTTCCTTGGGGCTGTTGGTGAGGATGGCCTGCCCAAACAACCCCCCCCTCGCTCCTCCCCCCCCCCCCCCCCCCCCGAGGATGGCCTGCCCAGACCCGCCCCCCCCAACCTATCCCATCCTATTCTTCTTTCTGCATCTTGTCCCATCTCCCCCATCCCATTTTCAAGCCCAGCACAGTTTAGCAGATGGCTGTTCCGTCATGATCCGGGTCTGCTGAAGATTTCTGCCTGTTAAAAGGAAGTTTTTTCTTGCCACGCTATGATGGATTAAGCTGGGCTCTTGTAATATAGCCATCAGTAAGGTCCTTTACCTGCTTTTTGTAAACATAACAATGAGCATGGTCTTGTTACCTGCTCTTCTGTTAATGTTAACAGACAAACAGTAAGGTCCTTTACCTGCTTTTGTAAAGTGTCTTGAGATGTTATGAATTGACGCTATATAAATAAAGATTGATTGATTGATATGACTTACTAAAGGTGGAGGGCATTTGGTTTGGTTGACTTGTAAAGCTAGGTTGTGTTTTAGCTCCCCCTCCAGGCAGAAGAAGGTGTCTGCTAATGCCAACTGCACAGGTTTCACCTTTACTCTCAGTCACATAGGGGCTGCTAAATCTTGTTTGGGGGATTATTGTATACAGGGGGGGGGGGGGGGGGGATACAGCGGGTGTGTATTGCAACCAATGTCTTGTGTCCTGCCTGTCTGTATACTGCTACTGGATGCCCTGAATTTCCCTCGGGATCAATAAAGTATCTATCTATCTATCTATCTATCTTCCTGCTGTGTGAGGTGACGTTTGTTTTCTGCTTTTGAAGGTTTAATGTGCTGCTCGTGTCTCCTGAAAACATCCAACCAATAAACGTATCAACCTTTTAACTTTTGTATTCATGTTTTTTTTTTCATTCACATTGGGGGAACAAAGTATTGCTCTGATTTTCTGAATTAAAAGTTGTGAATTATGTTTTGTTTGATTTTGGATTTGTATAAAAGCATCCGTTTACGGATAGTTTTGAAACAGTGTTTCAGTACATCTTGAAGAGGGCCAGCAAGATTAAACATGAAACATTTTAATTTTACCATGAAAATGTCTCGTTGAGATTCAAGATCTCTTTTTACAGGAGTCCTGGCCAAGTCCCCAGCATCACAGTTCTAGACATGAACAGGTGAAAGATTCGTGTCCAAACCTCACATCATTGTACTAAACTAAAAGCCTTAAGTTCTTTTGTGCTTAAGTTCACGTCGTTACTGTTTGCCTTCAGTGATTTGAGTGCTCCAGTATTTTGGTCCCAAGTCTTACATTATTTCAACATAAAAGCATGGTTAACACTCAATTTACAACACAACACTCCTTGTTTTTTCCAAGCACCAAAACATGCGTTTCCAAACATTACAAATTTAATTTGTGTTTAGCTTCTGAATTTTAGAGGGTAAACCCAATTAAATGCTGCATAAATCATATATGAACGTCTTTTGTAAAAACAAAAACAAAACAATGTAATGAGGCAGATCTTTATTAACAAACATCCAAGTTGACAGACCATTTCTGCTTTAAGCATGCAACCATGAACATTTGAAGGTGGGGAGGCAGCGACAGAGCGTTTATTTATGAACCTCGTGCTCGATATTTTCTCCGTCTGGAGAGAAGCTCATTATTTAGGCTTGAGAAACACTGGATATGCAAACAGCCTGTGTGCACAGATCACCGTGTTTTTCAGGTCATCTGATACAATGACTGCCGTCAAGTACGTTTCATCTTTATTTGACATTTCACCATGAGAACCCCTCTGTGTCCAGAGAGAGATATGACCAGTACACATCACTCAGTACATAAAACAGAGGCACATGTTTATAGAAAATGTAAAACTAATATTTAGAAATATTTTCATTTCCTCTTCTGGCATAGAGGCCTTTTCTCATTTCAGCTTCTTCTCATAAGAAACATTTTAAAATCAAATATTTCAGAGTTTGTCTGTGAAGAATCAGAGCTTTGGCATCAGTATATTTATCAAACTTATTGATGGCAGGAAGGCCTGAACTGAGAGTCAAGATCAACAAACAATATGTTGTGACAGTTTACTTCAATAAACCTGCAACCATCCAAATACATCTCAAAACTTGATTTATCAGCTGAGTAAGAAAACTCAACAATGAGCTGACAATAAACTGATATTTGCAACAAGCTCGGCAGCAAAGCCGCTCATTAAAAAAATGTAGAAAGACGACTTAAAGCAAGACATGCAGCTGTCAGATACAACAAACACTTCCATCATAGGAACGTTTAATTAAGGTGTCGTGGGTAATAACACCATTAATGCCTTATAACTTTTCAACTCAAGCTTCGTTACGAATTTGGCAAAAAATTAAGACTTTAAAAACAACATAACTCAGTGTCAAACAGACTTATATCTTATAAGCACACAAATGCTATAAGCTCAAGTGATGCTGTAAGTGCCCCAGTTATACGCTCAGTCACTCATTCCAACAGGGAAGTTAACCTCTGGGAGCTGAGTCACCAATGACGCCCTAAGGACTGGTGTACCTCTTATCCTAATAAAGAGGAAAGGCCTCCTTGCATCATGCAAACATTAAATGCAGAACAAAGAGGACGCCCCAAAGTAACATTGTGTTCCAACTTGAGCAAGGATGATAATCAGCCTGCTGATCATCTCAGCCGATATTAGCTTATCCAGTGAACATCAGTATCGACTGATTTCATCGTAGATGTACGTCGATATTACTTGATTTATTCACCAGTTAAATAGCTTTTCATTTGAGTATATAAGAAACATATCTGCAAATATGCAGGATTCTTCTTGCTTCAATAAGGAAGCCATTGTATGATAAATATAATACTGTAAGTGTAACTGGAACAACACAGTCAGACGGAAAACAGAGAACTGTTTCCTATTTCTAACTCTGTCTCCTTTTAATGACTTGTAAGGCATCACTTGAATAACTGACATTTTCCTGTAATCAGTGCTCACATTTGAGACATTCAATTCCTGAAAACAGAAACAAATAGTCTCCAATAAAACTATGTAGAGAAACAAAGTCGGTACAGTACTATGACGTGCTCGTGCTCAAACACCGAGACAACATAATGTTTGGCCTGTAGCTTCGTGCTTTGCAAGTCCAACCAGCCATGTATAGGTGAGAAGGGCAGACACTTTTTGGAGGCAACTCGTACCCGATCACATGAAGTGATATTCTTTAGACTTTAGGCACTCCATTTAAAGTGACTTTTTTTTTTTCTCTTGAATTAAGTCGCAAGATGCAAACTCAGCTCTATAGGCAACACCCTTTACCGTAGCTAACACAATAATACTGGTTGAAACACAAGCTTTGGCAATTTAAAACTTGAAAGCATGAGAGATAGCCAAGAGACTAACTCGCTCAGTTTCCTAAAACCTTGTTCAGTGCTACTTCAATCAAAAATGAGTAGAGCATACTGGAAGCATTTAGCAACAAGGACCTTGGTAGAACTAAGACAACTAAAGGTTTCCTGTCCAAACAGAGAAACCGTTCTACTCATAAATGGTAATGAGCATTGCAAACAGCCTTCTCCTTGACCATCTCAGCTGTTAACCTTTGATTTAGATCGAGTAAAGCTTTGAGCAGGTCATTTAAGCTGGCCTCTCTGCCTTTCTTCTCCACCCAAACATTCAGCAGCTCGTGGATCTTGTCCTCGTGGGTGAGGAGCTCTCTGCTTTTGATCTCGTTGTCAGACATCCCGAGGTTACGGAAGAATCTCTTGACGTAGTCGACATTCATTTCTTCAAAATACTCGAAGCATTTCCTCAGAGACTCTTCACCTGCAGACAAAGACAAAAACAAACCTTCATTCAGTCACCCTGAGCTCACCAGTGTCCTGAATATTCACCGTTTCATGAGAGAGTTGCACTGATTCATGTTTGAACGTGGTAGCAAGTGTTCTAACATTTGAGGGAATTCAAGAAAATAAAAACTTACCGTTCACAGGATAAAGCAAGGGAAACTCTTCCTCTTCCTTAACGACACAAGAGAGCAACAATTGTTAAAATCAAGGGATGTCCGTTTAAATTCCTTAAGAGTCTTATCATTTATTGTGACTCCAAGACTTCACAAGTCACCACTCACTCAGTTAGCTGGCATTGAAAACGTCACGCTCCTAATCTGAGCCACCACTTTGACTGTTTTATGAAAATCTTTGAGTCAACAGGTGGAGCAAAAGGGGAGGGTGGTCAGAAAAAAAAAATGTTTGCACTGTATAAAACATAAAACTGTGTTCTACAGTTTAACTTTCTGAAGGAGAGAAGACAGACTGTGGGTGGATGACTTGCTAGGCTTGGGCCGTCAGCTGTTAGGAAAACAAAGCATGACTCAAGTAGTAAGCAGGTGAGAAGGAAGCGAGGTTGGAAGCAGGCTGAGGTCTCACCCTCCTGCGTGGCGGTGGAACTGTGAAGCCGGCTCGGGGGCCAGACGTGGGGAATGCAGAGGACGGCGGGCCTGTTAGGCTGTGCTGAGAGTTACTGGATGAGCTGCTGACGCTTTCACACAACACTTGACGCTCATCCTCCGTGAAGGATTTGGTTCTCACCAGCTGCCCGGACAGGAGCAGATTTGCGCAGCTACGCTTTTGGGTGTCTGCGTTCCTCCTTTCCTCAGTGAGAGAGTCGTCACTGTAATCCTGAGGAACAGTCAGACACACCATTTATAGAACTTTTTGAAGAGAAACCTTCATATTTCTCAGACTAGTTTTGAATTTATCTTCATTCTTTACACTATATAATATAAAATGTATTTATTTAAATAAATAAATGATGAGTTCAAAACTTAATCTCTGTGATTATTAAGATGCAATAGGTAACGTACCTGTCCACCAGGTAGATTTCTCTGAGAGGCTGGAAAAAAAAAACAGACTTGAATTGACCTTCATTAGTTAACCAGGAGTGCTTCAAAAAGGTAGAATAACACGGGCGTCTTCTTAGGTACTGTGTTTACAGAGAGACGGGGGCGTGGCCAGGGCTGGCATGAGCTCCATCCAGTGAGCTGATATTATCTGGAGAATTCAGCTCGAGCTCTATTGTGGATGTTGTCATTCCGTTGGACTAAACAGAGCAAATATTTTCATTATGGCGTCGTAGAGCAGACTCTGTTCTGTTACAGGAGGGGCAAATAAAAGCTCTTTAAGTGTACAAATCAACTTCAGGCCACCTCTGTACAAGGCAGGAGCCACCGCAGTCTGAAGCGCCTGGAGCCGGCCCTGCAGCTCAATCATTACACCAACAAGTGGTCTGTAGTGCTCTAACGTAAACGGCACTGAAGGAGCAAAGGAGGTGTGTTGTAGAGATCAGTTTTAAAGTCACACAGACATTCTGTCCTGCTGGATGACCTATTTATGCAGGACTTGATTTGCATCTGTCACTACTCCTGCTACAGATTTATCACAACGGTCCCACATGCAGGGTCCCTTTAATACCTTCAGGCTGGCTGAATGAGGTCTTACCGGTCTGCCTTCAATATGCTTGGTCACTACTTCGTCCCCGTTGACTAATCAGTGTTTGAGTTACGGTCTGCAGGGTGGAGCAGTTTAACCAGCTAAAAGATGTTCATTATGTTGGCCTCATTAAAGTTTTTCCATATACTGTATCATCATCTTGCGTCAACAGGAAGTGTGAGCACATCATCTGTTATTGTGCAAGCTGCCATGTGACCATCAGAATCTGCATTCCAGCCGGTTAGAGCCAGGTTAAACAGGTTTCCGTCACTGCTCATCCCTTCATTCTTTTCATTAAATAAACAAATCTATTTGTCCTTCCACATTTCCTTTTAGCAAGGCACATATTGTACGGCGTTGTCCATGAAGGACAAACAGAAACAACACATTAGCAAAGTGAAGAAAATAAAAGTCAAGATTCTTCAAACAAACTCTTTGACTGCCATGTGAAAACAAAGCTGCTAGTTTATTAATACAGACGTGTTTAAAGAGAGAGGACTGTCAGCAGGGAGAAGAATAACTCACAGAACTGTTTTAATGATGAAAAAGATCAAATGTCCATCCATTCATCCATATCCAATATAAAGCACAAGTCTTGAATGAATCAGACTGCACCAGACTGAAGTATGTTTGCACGCTCATCCTTAACATGTTCAAATATATTTGTCTCGTCTGATAAGACAGCTGAAGAGGGGGGAAGGGGATAGAAACCCCACGTGAATAGAAAGGTGTAATCCCAACATATCCCTGATCATCTGTAACCCTGAAATGCTTAAGGAGGGCCTAACAATGAAGGAGGAGGCCTCGAGTTAGCGCACGGCAGAAGGTGTTTTCGTCAGGTTAGCTGAAGAGCCGACGACTGTGGCCTCTGTACATCTTGTGTTGGGATTTTCTATTTTCACCTACCTGTTGCTCGACGTTTGCACAGCCACACCACCGCACCGACAACGACAAAGATTCCCCCGACAGCAATCAGGACAAAAACAATCCATGTGGTCTCTGATTTGGAAAAAACCAGACAGAACAAACGACCATTACTGTGTGTGAAGTCTGTTCACAGACAAGTTAGCCACACATCTCTCTGTCTGTGTGGTGTTCAAGCTTTACACATACTGTATTTCAGAGAATGCCTATTGGTCGATTAGTTTTAACTGAAGAGCGATGCATTGACACATTTGATCAGGAGTTTACCTGAGGCAGAGGAAGGACTGCGCTGGGTTTTCTTGCACTGCGTGTTCATGGTTGAAGTACAGTTCTTAACTGTTTCCTCATCTTTGTCACACCTAGATTTAAAACACACTGTTTAATGCTTCAAGAATGTCAATGAGTGAGGCGTTATCCATCGAGATGAAGCAATCATCCATCAGTCTGTACCATCAAAAGGTGTAGACTCGAGCGGCAGACACTCACCTTGAACACTTCTTGCACACCTCGCACGCTTGGTCTGGAGCACAGAACCCTCCAGACCGGCACTGACACTCGGCGTTCTGGGTCGGAGAACACGGCTTCACGACGTCCTGATCTGAGGACGCAGCACAGAGAGCTCATGAAGTCAGAGTTTATGCTCAGAGACATTTGAAAAGTTTGAATATGGATTTGACCTTCACATCACATCCATCAGTAGCGTGAAGTTGTCGAGCTGAATTACCTGAGCGACACTGAAAGCACTTAAAACATTGCTTCAGTCCGTTTGAATGCTCAGTGAATGTTCCATCCTCACATTTCTCACACTTGCCCTTCCTTCGGTTTTCGTTGCATGGAGATATCAAACGGTAACCTTACAAACACACACAGAAAGCAAGGACGTGTTTTTTTCTACATGAATAATAAAGCATTAACATTTCATTCCGCTGAGATTTGAATCGCCGTGGAGTAAATCAAGTGGCTCACCAGCTGGACAGTTTGAACAGCACAGGTCGCCATGCCGGTACTCCTCCTCGTCGTCGCAGTAGATTTCCCGCCGTACGATGTCCACGTCATGGCCAGGCGCTTGCATGCCCCCCGTGAGCTTGACGAGAAAAATCAAAACCATCCAAACCTTTGAAAGAGAGAAGAGAAAAAACATCACTGGAATGACAGATGTTGTTGTCTTAAAGAAAGCCATCTTTAATAAAAGAAAGCCAGAAAGCCTAACAGTCAGTCAGAAGTTAGTTTTTTTGATTGTGAAGTAAAAGATTTTACGTCAGGTTGTGAATTGACTTCATGTTTTAATCACGACTAATGGCTGAGCTGTAATGTTTATAATAGTTAATCTCAGTGAATGTTATGATAGTCAGCCATCACAAAGAGATTTGAGCGAAATGTGGTCAGGAGCCACAGGTCAGATTCAAACCCGAGCTCCCTGATTGGAGGACTAACTGTGTGTGCACTAACCACTGGGTTACAGGCTCCATCGTTGATCTCATTTTTAATACTGTGTTTCAAATTCTATTCATTTGCTATTTTAAAATAGAAATTGTTTGGCTTTCATTTTAAGTCCTCTCCCTTTCTTTTTCTTAATTCAGCCCTGCTTTTATTTTGAAACACAGAAAGGAGATGGAAGGTCAGGACATGAACTTGAAGTGGGGTCACAGTTTGTCATTAGGAGTTGGTGGTGGGTCCTGAGGATAGCCCAGGAAGCCCCGTTTCCACACAGCAGTCCGGTACGGATCGGTACGGTTTGGTTCAATTAAGCCTGATCCCGTTTGTGTTTCCACAGCCACCCGTGCCCTATTTGGTAGGCGGTGTGTAAGCCGGATGCCGATAGCCGCTACGTGATAGCATCACATGATAGCAGCTAACCGCTAACTAATAAATTCCCTTTATTAAAACGCAACACAAACAAAACCAACAATGGAAGACATCCAGCAGTTCATCTACTCGAGGAGAAATAAAGACGTAAACAATCAGCTGTGTGTCACAGTCAATGGTTTAAACACAGTCTATGGTTTAAACACAGTCAATGGTTTAAACACAGTCAATGGTTTAAACACAGTCAATGGTTTAAACACAGTCTATGGTTTAAACACAGTCAATGGTTTAAACACAGTCAATGGTTTAAACACAGTCAATGGTTTAAACACAGTCAATGGTTTAAACACAGTCTATGGTTTAAACACAGTCAATGGTTTAAACACAGTCAATGGTTTAAACACAGTCTATGGTTTAAACACAGTCAATGGTTTAAACAGTCTATGGTTTAAACAGTCTATGGTTTAAACACAGTCAATGGTTTAAACACAGTCAATGGTTTAAACAGTCTATGGTTTAAACACAGTCAATGGTTTAAACACAGTCAATGGTTTAAACACAGTCTATGGTTTAAACACAGTCTATGGTTTAAACACAGTCAATGGTTTAAACACAGTCTATGGTTTGAACACAGTCTATGGTTTAAACAGTCTATGGTTTAAACACAGTCAATGGTTTAAACACAGTCTATGGTTTAAACACAGTCTATGGTTTAAACACAGTCAATGGTTTAAACACAGTCAATGGTTTAAACACAGTCTATGGTTTAAACACAGTCAATGGTTTAAACAGTCTATGGTTTAAACACAGTCAATGGTTTAAACACAGTCTATGGTTTAAACACAGTCAATGGTTTAAACACAGTCAATTGTTTAAACACAGTCAATGGTTTAAACACAGTCTATGGTTTAAACAGTCTATGGTTTAAACACAGTCTATGGTTTAAACACAGTCAATGGTTTAAACACAGTCTATGGTTTGAACACAGTCTATGGTTTAAACAGTCTATGGTTTAAACACAGTCAATGGTTTAAACACAGTCTATGGTTTAAACAGTCTATGGTTTAAACACAGTCAATGGTTTAAACACAGTCTATGGTTTAAACACAGTCTATGGTTTAAACACAGTCTATGGTTTAAACACAGTCTATGGTTTAAACACAGTCTAGTTTGCCGACGTAACACAGGAAGTGACAATTCTTTCAACCAATCAGCTGACTGCAGTGTTTAGCTCCACCTTTTCGTAGACAACCACTGGTCAGAAGGAACAAAACTAACAAGTGATAAATTAAGTAATGCTGACAGTCCTAATTTCAATATATTAATGTCTTTGGCTCTGGTGAATTATCTGAAATCTAAAAGAGGTCAAGAGGCTCCTGATGAAGTTTAGAAGCTCTGATAGAGTTATGTATTATAGACGAGCTGCTGCTGGAGCCCTTCACTCTCCATGCAGCCTGGTTTGATCTGCTTCTTCAGTTATCTGCTCTGTCTGAAATGATTGGGGAAACTTTGACGTAGAGTAAATTAAATCATGACTGACCCTCTGATGTGTGACTCCATTATTATATTTGGTCCTCACTCTTGAACATGCACAAAGATTGAACCGATATTTGAGGCATTTCTTAAAGATAAAAAGATGATCATTTACATCTGCAGAGTCTCTCATGACACTAATGTTTATTTAAGTCTTTCTGTTTAGGATCTTTATTTTTATTTTTTGTGAAGCGGCTCAAGGTACGAGGGGAGAATGTGGATACGATGAGGAGACTTCATCGACAGACTGATAATAACAGTAAAAATAATAAAAAGGTCTGAGCAGCTGCCATTTGTGCTCTATGGAGAAAGAGAAACCCTTTTAAAGTTATTTCAGGAGGGCCGGTAGCTCAGTGGTTTTTATGTGCACCTCATGGACAGATCAGTGCAGTGATAGTGGGTTCAAATGAGCTCGGCACTTCGCTGTGTGTCCTCCTCCACATGTCACGTCTCACTTCAGCTGTCCTCTAATAAAGGACTAACACTTATTTCCTGTCTGTCCCCAAACTAATATATGAAGTTAGAGGAGAAAATCAGGCCAGCGTGATGCCTTCTGGTGAGTTAAAGAGCGTTCATGACACGCAGCCGGACCTCCCACAGTACAGCCCCCCCCCCCCATAAAAAAAACATCCCGCTTCATGCCACATTCAGATGCTGGACACTGGATAAAGTGGTTCGATCACTTTCATCACTCCAGTAGGTCACTCAGTAGCTCCGCCTACTCTGCTCACACTTAGTCAGTGTTTGCTCTCTGCACTTTAACATGGCACCCCCCCCCCTTCTTCTTCTATTGAATGAACTACAGCATGATGATTTTAACTAATGTCTTGTGTCCTGCATGCCTTGAATTTCCCTCGGGATCAATAAAGTATCCATCTATCATTACTGTGGGAGCACGGTGGCATGCTTTTATGTGAGATTAAATGTATGAAGTGCTCTTAAAACATGTTGGTTTTTCTTCACACGAGGACCAAAATGCACAATTTATCATTTAATAAGTCACACTGGTTAAAAATACATCTATTAAATAATATGTAATAGTTGGGTCATGATATTCTTGAAGGAGTTGATGGTGGGTCCTCAGGCTGGACCAGTTGAGAACCCCTGATCTATCAGCTCGTTGATTGAGTTCATGTTTTATAGTAAGAACAATGAGATTACTTTGAAGTACATAGATTTTAATTTAATGTCTTTAACAGTGTGTTCAAAATGGACTCCTTCCTGCTGTTTGTTTCATTTATTGTCCTTTGTGAATGTGGGCCTGTCTTACAGTTCGTCCTCTGCTCACAGACATGTTTCAAGGCAAATAAAGGTGTGATGAATGATGTGTTGTGAAGTCACCTTGTGTCCACAGGTAGTGAACCTGGCCAGGTGAAACCAACCCAAATAAGGTAATCATACAGTCACCAGATTCCAATCCACACCCAGTATTTCCTAATATCTTTGGATCATGCAGGGACTTCTCCCCACTCACTCTGCACAAATACACACCTACTCACATGTGCATTTAGCATTCCTGGGAATTATCTGGAGGCCCAGACATTAAAGTCCAACTATCCCACCCATGCAAGGAGTAAACTGATATTTTAAAAAAAAGCTGCAGTGTGTGAAGTCAGGAAGATAAATAGAAATAAGAAACCTGAGAGATGTAGAGAGTGTACAGATCGGGACTTTCTGAAGGGCTGAATCCAGGGGAAAAAACTCAATCAGGAAAAGACACTTCATAGGTGTCAAGAGTCAAATCTTACTCAGAGTGCGACAATAAGGGAGACATTCAGTAGATTCATTTGTTAGGTCATTTCATGTGTGTTGTGAATTGAGCAGGACAGTAAGCAGCTCAGTGATGTGTGGAGAATACTAACAGGGTTTGAATGGATGAGGAATGTCTCACCTGGGCTCGGAAACACTGAGACACTTTGACACACAGGCGGCAGATCTTTCACATGACCTGCCTCTACGAAAGGTTGGAGACTTTCAAGTCAACTTGGTTCTACTTTGGTTTTAATACAAATACATTTATGAGCTGCTACTTTGACTGTCAGTGTGAGTGAAACAATGATGAACGTTTGGATGTGTTCGGATGACGTAGATTCAACACAACTATTTGTTTGTTGTTGTTGTTCACGATGAGGAAATGCTCATCATGGGATCGATAGTGTCTTTTAATAAACACATTGGACTTATTATCAAACAGTGCCAACAACAAAAAGTCACTTACCTGACAGGTCAGGAGCGTTGTCATGCTTTGCTGTAGAAGTTTGAATCCACAGATTTGACTCCAATCATTCCTAAACGTGTCAATAATCTGCGTTAACCTGCGCGTGACGCTCTCCTCAGGATCGAAGTCTACAGCAGGTGTGACACATTGCGCTGAGGACGATGACGCCATTGAAGAGTGGGCGGGGCTACATAACCGGCTCCATGCAGGAAGAACTCACTCCCAACTAGTTTGTATGAGCCGGAGCTTCAGATACAAGGGGTGCAACCGAATCTCAAAGTATCTACTCAATCAGTCAGTACGCAGTATCTACTCCATCTAATATACGGTTAGTACGTACTATTGATAGGCAGAGATTTGTTTTATTCCTCAGCATAGAATGACGTCATATGCGTAACCCGAACTGGCCGCCTCCATCCTCGTTTTATTTTAAGCTTTATTCAAGAAGAAACGACATAAATAAAGTTCAAAAACAAAAACAAAAACGGATTGAATAATAAAATGACATGAAGTACATACATGAAATACAGTAATACAAAGTAAGGCCTTAACTTAACCAATAAAGTTATTTAAACAGAGGGTGAAAGGTTTTATAATAATGCAGACATTTGTTAATTTACTTACATTAGTTACTTTAATTTAAGATTTAAAAAAATTGTTAAATGAATCCATGTTCATTTGTTTGAGGTTATTTATAGAGAATCAAACATTTATCAGCTTCCATGGTGAGTCTCTCCGTTGTCTCCCATCCTATTGCTACCTGTCTCAGGTGTGTTTTTTTCTGTCCCACCGCCATTTGAAACATTTTGGGTCCCTTGAAACGTGCTATTTAAACTCAACTATTAAGGTTATTCAAGTGATGTTATTTACATCAGTAATTTGACCTCTCTGAACACAAATAAAGTTCTATTTTTGAACCCAGTTACCTTTTTGTCATACATTTAAAAAAGGAGTTTTAGGGTCCGCAGGTATCCTCATGGATAGTGCACTCACTCCATGGACCTCATTTCCTGCATGTTATTCCCCACTCTCTCTCCATTCCTGACTCTATCCACTGTCCTGTCTCTAAATTAAGGCATAAAAAGGCCAGAATCCTTAAAAGTGCTGAATGGCTTCTCTCCCCCTGCTCATATGGACAGTAGGATAACAAAAGAGGACAAACTATTGGACCCAAATCCTTTAAAATGCATGTAGTCAGTTATCAGTGCCTCGTTCATTGCATGATCTGATGATCAGATGTCTGCAGCTCTCACATATGCAGCCTTACATGAGCCTTGCTCCTGGGATGGTTCGTGTTTAGTTATTGATGTTGTGTTTGAGAAGAAGACGCGATGGGATTAAAATGAAGCTCATTCTTCTAATCACTGTCTTTGTTGTGATGCGAGCTAACGTGTCACAGAGCTGTAGCGGACACGGTGTCAGAGTTTTACTGGCAATGAGCAAAAGCCAAGAGCTGATGAGGAAGACTCCTTATTGGGGGGACGGAGGCTTTCACGGCTCATAGACACCTCGTTCTAAAATGTGCACAACTTGTCTACAACTCTCTTAGCCCAATTTATTCACACAATCATTCTATCTGTTCAGTTGCAGCATTTCCAGGTCTCAGTGCACAGTTTACCACCGACAGTGCAGGAACTTATGTTTGTGAGATGATAAGGCAGGGAGGAGGCTGAAACCTCTGAGACAGTTTTTCCAAGATAAGACAGGCAGCATTGCCTCTGCTCGTCTGTTGCTGTAAAGGTCAAGATCAGTTGTTATAATTAGTAAAATAGTTTTCTTTGCCTCATACTACCCCTTCATATTATCTTGTGCTTTTATATTGTTTAGGGTTAAGGGGATTTGAGTGCAAGGATTTATAGTGAAGGGTTAGCTGGCTCACTTTAGCTCAGTTACTCTCCTTTGTACAAAAGATCTTTCCAGCCTGATGAAAAATTAAAAGAGAAGCAACATGCCAGGAAGCAAGGCGTCAAACTAAACAACAGTTTACTGATTAGCACGTGGGTAAAAAGAACAGTTTTTAAGTCATGCAGAGTGGTGTGAGATAAAATGTGTCACCTCTGCTGCTCTTTAGACAGTCTAGTGTCTGTCTGTCTGTCTTGCTGTGATCTCGACAGATGCAGCTTTAAACAGCTGTCTAAATATACACACTGAATAAGAGCTGAAGCCTTGTTAGTGTGCATTATAGTGAGATGCATCCGAACATTTAAGAGCCACTTTAACCTGTACTAGAGTAGTGTCTGTCCGACATAAGCACTGACTAAAAATAGGTTTTAAAGAACTTGTTTCTTCATGGGCAGAAATCTTCAGCAGGAAGCTCGTCTCCACAAAGCTGGCTCAGGCTGATGGGAGCAATAGGAAAAACTCCAGATATTTACTGGAGGAGCTGTGTGTGTGAACACAAACAGGGTGGGGGTCATTGTGATTGGAGGGGAGGTGGAACACTCGGGACTATTTGCCAGTCAATCACAGGGCTGACATCCAGCCACAGTCACATTCACACCTTGTGTGTTTGGACTGTGGGAGGCAGCCGGAGTACAAGGAGAGAACCCACATCGACGGGGATTCAAACCAGAAACCTTCTCACTGTGAGGCGATAGCACCAACCACTGCACCACTATGCAGCCCCCCAAGTTAAAATCTGCCAAATTACTAATAATTACAGTTAAAAGTTGTTTTTTTTATTATCGATCAACATGTCAGTTCTCAATTTCACTCAGAGAAGTCACACAAGTGTCTGCAGTGCTGGTTCATTTGTCTGCCGTTCTGAGCATGCTGGTGAAAATAACTGAACGCTAATGGAGGTTGTAAAATGACAAAGCTGAGATCTTTCAACTGTACATTTATTTCAAAAAGGCTGCATATACATTTGCAAATTCTACTGTACAGAAAAACATCCAAATGTCCATAATTATAGATACAGTTCACCACAAAGCTGCCCTGGCATCACCAAACATAGATGTTCACCACTAGAAAAGCTCTGCAGCCTTTTCAGTATTATAGTTTTTAATACTTTTAACTAATACCTTTAAATGTATATGTATGATTTGATGTTTTTTTTAAAATTCCCCATCCTTTCTTAACAACATTCACCATTTACAGCAGATAAACAAGGCACAAGAATAGTGATGTGATGCCGAATGGGTTAGACACATCCAGATTGAAGCATGCCCAGACTGTTGACTCTCATTGGGCGTAGCGCACAGACAGGATACTCGTGATTCTAACTAAGCCTTGAATAAAACAAAACACACATTTCTGTATTCGAGGCTCTGTATTCACTGGACAAGTCACAGTTAAGTAACCACTGTTATCATTCACCTTCCTGCTTCAAATTCAATTTAACCTTGATAAACCAGGAAGGACAAAAACATCTTTCAAAATAAAAGCTTCATCAATTACAAAGTGTTCAAAAACACATGAGGAATTGGATTTGGACTTTCTTTGTTTAAGTTCATTCTGTAAATAAAAGGAGCAGTATGTGACTCTGACACCCAGTGTTTAAAACGGGTATTCTGCAGGGTAGTTTCATACTATTGCAGAGAGCTGTCTCCCCCCCGCCCCCTCTTCTCTAGAGTGGATGTTCACGCAGGTTACCATGAGATAGTCACTAAAGCTTCAGTGTTTAGCCACCTCTACATCGGTCTCTAAACCTTTCTGCGTTCTAACTTCTCTCCATTTTTCCAAAGCATCCCTAATATCAATCTAGCTTCCTCGACCTGAAGCTCCAGTCACATGGGGCTCATGTAGATTTGTGGAAACGGTGACCACATTTTATTGTACACCTAAAAATACATAAACCGGGTCTTTTAGGAGCACAGCCATATCTGCTTGCTGGCCTGGCTACAAGACCAAGAAGTAGTGATGTATTTGGCTGTTCCCAACAAACGCTTAGTTAGCTAATTGAAAAGTGTTTGGTAGGTAAGTGTAGACATGAGCAGGTTGATTGGTGTTCTCAGAGGATAACAATTTTAATAAAATTAGTAATCATGTTGGCTTTTTCTGTTATGATGATTTAAGGTGTACTTAAAAATCCTTCTTTTATCACTGAACTACAACTAATATATTTTTCTATTTCACTTTCAAGCCTCAGATAACTCAGAGCGCGTTTACTTATTATGTTTTTGCGTGTATTGAAGTTATTTAAGGTTGTGATGCTTTTTAATAAGTGTAGTTCAGATGTCTTGTTTGTGTGTATGTGACCATGAATAGTCAAAGCGTGTCTCCATATGTGGGCTGCCAATGAGTGGGAGGCTGTCTTGGGGGCAGTTGGGTGTGTTAGGGTCTGATATGAGGTCTACGTGGTGGGTGTTAATGTAGGGTATTCAGTGATAAGACTCAGCAATGTGTTTCCTGCCGTGTCAAGAAAGGATGACAGCTTCCTCTTTATCACTTTGTGGGCGAAAAGCCGTCACGACCTGGACCTCACCCGCTCGAAATTCACACTTTATGAAACTCATGATCGGGACAGGAACGCTCTCACTGTCTGCTTTTCAAGATGGAACTAACGGTAATACTGTCTTCTCCGAAAGGCCAAACTTTCTACAGGAAACGTTTGTTATTTGTTTAACAATTAATTTTAAAAATTAAAATGGGTGGATATCAGGAGACTTGGATTTCACAAATCAGTGGCTTCCTAGAAAAATACCTTGATGTCATAAAGTTGGGTCTCAGTCCTTTCCTTTCAGTCTGTGATACAGGAATATTCTGTGTGTGTGTGTGTGTGTGTGTGTGTGTGTGTGTGTGTGTGGAGTTTAAATACATTAAAACCAGTTTTAACTTCAAATAAAAAGCAACTTAATTAACAAACTTAAGAGCAAACTCCAATAACCAACCAACTCTAAAAGATTTGGGGCCGATCCACAGAAGATACGGCTTCACCTTTTACCAAAGTTCAATCGGTAAGCATAGAGACGGCTCGCTGTCTACACACAGGTAACATCATGAACCTCCTGCTGCAGCGACACAGTGTGTTGTCCACAATGCTCTGTGCATTTACACAGATATATATGCATCGAGTTTGTCATCTTTCTCTTGCTGGCTTTTTTCTCTCTCAGCCTACATATTCAGGGAGGGACTCCTCTGCATCGTGATTTGTTCGTTTGTCCGTCCTACACAGACTGCCTTCTTCTGTGTGATTGAAGTCAGACTCTGACTCATTGTGGTCCTTGGGGGAGCTTTTGGAGTGGATTTTACCAATCTCCTCCAGGGCGCTGGCTAGAGAGTCGAGGTCAGCAGTGTCCTGGTGGCGAGCCTCCCACAAGCTCAGTATGACCGCTGACGGACTCTGCTGCTTTGCAAAATAACCCAGGTTTCTGCAGAAGAGCAAACACATCAATACATGAATGCATTTTTCACATTCTTATTTGTTGTACTTTCAATAAATCCTAAGCACCTTGATTTCCTTAACATTGAAACGTTGAAAACCTTGTTTTTGAGTCCTCAAAAACATTTACATGTTGCCATTCTCTTGTTTTACTTTGAAGCAGAGGTGCTTTACAATAGAGATAGAAAGAATAAATAAATGTAGTTTACTTGCATCTGAGAGCGCACAAACTTCAAGTCCCCCCTGTGTAAGCGCACCAGTTGAGCCCCCCAAGTCCAAAAAGCCTGGATACGCCTCTGCATCCAACACTTGAAACAATACTTCTAATCCTCTCATATAAACACCTTCATTAACTATTACTAAAAACACTAATCCTGCCTGTTTGTCACTGAACACAAAGTCTCTTTGAGCAGTCAACAAAAGCTTCAGATTCGACATGAAAGTGAACTACAACATTTAATCGTCCCAAAGTGGAAGTCGGGACCCCCTGGTGGTTATTACAAATGATTGGATTTTCAGTTTGACCTATTTTTGTGAACAAACATTGCATATACAAAAATGTAGATGACATTTTTCTGTTTTTCTATTCTGCCCGGCTGTGTGCATCAGTAACCATTTTAAACACCTCCATGGACAGGCTGAAAAATGTGGGAACCCATGTTCTCGGCTTTACGAGATAAAAAAAGAGAATCAGTTTAAATCCCTGCAAAAATAAGAAGAGGAATTATTGATACATGTGGTCTGCTTTGTATTTCTTTCTGGGGGTTCTGCATGTAATGTAGTGTTAAATCCAACAGGTGGCAGTGTTTCACTACCGCATATGGGTAAGAAACATCAAGCAACATAAAAGCTTTCAGCCGATTGGTCACATCAGGCTCTAATCAAAGGCAAGCCACTTCAGGAGGAAAGCCTATCTGGGTAATTTGGGAATCCCAAAGGAGGCTAAAATACCAGCATCTCAGGAAGGATGCACTTAAGGTGAGATTCTACAGTAGCTACAATACAAGCAAAGACCAAGCAGAGAAACATCTAAAAGAGTAAATTCACATTATACACATGGATTAATATTTGAATAATGAAAGGTTGTAAAGGCTTTAGATCAACAGCTATTCCTATTGTTAACGCATTAAATCATAAACCCTGTCTTATTTAGCCTTATGTCCCTTGTTCATTGTTTTTGCACCAACACACCAAGAAGAATTCCTTGTATATGTAAATGTACATGGTAATCAAAAACAATTCTGATTCTGCTGGTGAGAGAGAATATGCTGCACATAAAAGCACATGCATGAGGATAACAGCACCCATATCAGTGAGTGTTTCAGGTCAGGCAATTAAAGGGAGAGGTTGAGCACACACAATGCTGTCTCTGAGTGAATGCACATCCAACACTCACCGGTTTAAGTTGAGTTTCTGGGCTAAGAGTTGCCAGTCCTTGCCCTTGGCTTTGGCAGTGTCGAAGGTAGCACAAATCTTCTGGCGGATGGACAGGGGGATCTTGAAGGCCGTGGGCCCAGTCTCGGACGTGACGGTGCAGTCTCTCTGCATAAGAAAAGGAAGTGACTCCTTTTCAGTCTGCACGGAGGGAACAGAACATCAGTTCAGGGTCTGAGAGGGTATTTAAAAAAAAAAAGTCACGGCTAATTTTTTAGCCCAGAGAGTCTGAAGTATAATTCAGTTAGCAGTGATGAACATTTTAAAACATCAGTACATCCAATACATAGTAACAAAGAAGTGAATTTGCTTCCAGCTTGTATTTTTCAGATATTTCTTGACCAATTTAGCCTGAAGTTTAGAACATACTGCTCATACAAAGAGCAAAGAAGTGGATTGAACAGTAAGACTAGACTGAAACAAGAAGCTGACATGTCCAAAAAACAAGGTGGGAAAAAATAAACATTTAAAAGGCAAAAGTTGGAAACATCTGCATTGCATGTTCACGTGTCCTGTTAGTCAGTTATGAGTCAGATTATTGTTGCAGTACCACAGAGCTCCACACTATGTTATGTTTTGAGTTTGTGAGAGAGACTCTGACAGTGTGTAAGTCTGTGCAGGTTATATCGATGTTTTGCTCCTCATGTTGAGGAGACTTGGCTTCATATGGTTAATATTAAGTATTGTAGAATTAAACTGCCATGTGGAAATCCCCACTCTGTTGTCTGTCAACTATTTGATTCTAAGCAGCTATCTCTGGACGTCTTCTAATTGCGACCAGCCACTCGCTGTAATATTCACGTTGCACAGTGGTACACTGAGAAGCTCCAAATAAGAAAAGAAGTGACAAACTGAAGAAAACCAGGAAAAGCTGAAATCGTCAGGTGGTGACGTGTTTTCCTGCTCGTCTCCTTCCACCTGAACCGAAGACAGCAAGACGCTCTCTCTGCTGCCCCCGCCCAACTTGCCAGCATCTGTAGTATGGCACTGGCAATACTGCAGCTACTTTCCATTCTTCTCTTGTCTATCTCGCACCTGTGATCTCCAGGCACACTGAGGTTGGGTGTTTCATTTCAAAGAGAAAATGGCTGTCCCACTTTTTCCTGGAGCGAGGTGAGAGCACTGCACAGGGACGTGATTCACAGCTGATCTGAGTCCTTAAACATCGAACTGGTGACAACTTGCCTTCTAGTTAGCACCTCTCATCCCAAAGAAAAGCCTGAGTGTAACTAACTATGTCAAGCATCCGAGGATGCTGTCTTCTGCTTGGGAGGCAAAATTAGCCTCTGTCGCTGGACGAACCGCTCGCTGTGGGACATCCAGAGACTGTGGTGTTGTGATCCACACTGAGTAAGGAGCAGGGCATACTGGACGGGGTCTGTCATCCCCTCCACAACATCTTGTTTGAGCAGAGAAGCAGCTGCAGTGGATTTGTCATGTCACTTCACAGGGGTGAGGTCCTTCTGTTCCCACAGCCATCAGGCTAACCTCGCCCTCAGCCACAGGAGGAGACATGTGACCCTCTCCTCTTTCCACTCTTTTTTTTCTCATCCACAGCGTCCCCCAATCCACTCCCTCAAACACACCTCAGACCACATCACGTTTTATGGAGCAGCGGTTACACCTATGGGGTTAATAGGCAATTCATGAAGGCTCTGGCTCGTTGATATCACAGCGAAGACATAATGTACTTCTCAATGGTCATTTTAGACAGCCGAGCAAGGTCACACCTACACATCAGAGGCTGCTATATAAAGCCCCATCCATGCACCCTTCCATCTGTCAATACAGCCATCCATCCTATGTCTCATCGTATAAGTTGTCTAATGTCTCGTGGCGACTCCAACTCTAGAACAGCAGCTAAAATAAAAAGGAGACTTGTAGGAGTGTAAAAACAAATTATTATTATTAGCAACTTTATTTGTACAGGGACCATGTGCAATATTAAACATAAATGTTGCCATTTGATGTATTGCACCAGATTTAGCTCAGAGTTAGTTTACATCTGTAGTCCCTCAGTTACAATTAAAAACCTCACATAGTAATATAAAATATAAAATGTCTGTGACAAACATAGCAGGTTAATGTTGGATAATAATGTTGGACGCTTTGAGCTGGAACAAGCACATGTCTAGATGTAAAAGTGTCTCTCCTCTCTGCTGTAACAAGAACTGTGGAGGTGCTCCTGAGTGAGGAGTTCTGATTCCTGTTCAGTGGCTGACTGAAGACTGATGTCATGCTGTGCAGCTCCCAGATGTTACTGGAATGTGAATGCAATCTGTTGGAGCACATTTACTCCTTATAAAGGTTCAGAATAAGTACAGACAAAAAGGTGAACAGCTGAACCTCTGCAGTCTGAATCAAATCAATGAAGGAACAAAGAAAACAGGAGTGCTTTCAGTCTATTAATACACAGTGCTAGCTCAGGAGAGCTCACCTTTCTGTCAGTAGACACCCTCCAGGAAGGTTACACAAAGGTTGAGCATGAACGTGAAACATTCTCCACCCCCGCCCAGCCCTCCTCTGCAGCAAAAAAGAAAAAAAAAGCCTCACCTCAGCCACAGCTGTGTAGACCTGCAGAATCTGCTCTTGACCTTTGACCTGGCGCACGCTGATTTTGCAGGAGAGCTGGGCTGTGGCCGGGCTGTATCTCTCCAGGGAAAAGGCACAGTGCAGGGGCTGCTGGTTGCTGCGCCACACTTGGGGGAAGGAGAACTCCTGAGGAGGCGGGAGAACAAGGGGAACTTTAGAAACATAGTCCTTTAAAGAGCATATTGCAGGTTAAAAAAAAGTTGAGATTAACACTTCATGTTGTCAGATAAGGGCTGTAGAATAAGTACATCAATTTTCTGTATATTCTTCAACACATAAGTGCTCTAATTTAGAGGAGAAAGTGGCTGTTTTTAGCATCGCTGTTTAGAACTCGCTTTTTTTCAACAACGCGTCATATGACGTAACATGAGGGAGTCGCGTTCTGTTACTCTGCTTTGATCGGCTTTATGCGTCAGTGTATGAATGAATGAATAAAGCCTTTATTGCCCCTTGGGGAACTTGTCTTGCACCGAGAGCATATAACACTTTACAAACAAACATTTAGAACAAAAGAATTAAAGCACAACAAACAGGCTAAAACATGATTAAAGAGGAGTAATGATACGTGGTAGTGAATGAGAACACATGCCTCCCTGCATCACACACTCTTCACTGCAATAGTTTGTAATTTGCGCGGCGCACATTCGGGTGCATAGTGTAAGTGGCTTGATTATTCATGGTGTTTTTTGGTGAATTATTCCCACAACCTCAGAAACGATCGAACAGACACGTTGAATATTTCGGCATCAGGCGCAAAAGCGTTTCCTTATTAATGACTTAAATCTCTGGGTGTTTAACATCAAATATTATATATGCAGCATTTAATGATTTGATCTGCTGGAATCCTCTGTTATATTCTCTAGTTTGCGCGTAATAGACACCGGACAGTCTGTTTTAATATATGTAGTCATACGATTTATTATAAATCCAACTCTGTTACAAGAGAGCGCGCGTGTGTGTGTGTGTGTGCGCAGTGGGGAAAGACGGAACGCGCAGTTTGGAAACAAAACGAAACACAAGCTTTACGTCTGTCGGTCTCTATTCCATTAAAACTTTAAACTTTTTGTAGTAGCCTAATATATGTGCACGCATTAAACTGTGGAGTGTGTGCGCTATTGTGCATGTTTGTGTGGATTACGTGCGCTGTGAACTCACGTCAGGAGAATCCTGCAGCATACACTGTATTTTCTATAACAACGTGAGCACTGGGCTGCATGAGGAATAAACAATAAAGATATAGTGCTGCATTTGCACAGGCCGTGTAATCGGGTTCTCTCTCTCGCGCGCACAGCACGGCACTGTAATACGTTGTACAGATTTGCCGTTTTTACGAGCAACTCCCATACAATGTAAAGGTGAATGATCGGCACTTGCACCTTCTACAAATAGTTTTTGAATTGATTGAATGTGATTATAAACTTTACATATGCTGATGTGAACACAGCACTCGCCCATATATGGCGAGCTGACACCTGTCACTCAGCAGGACGCCTGCTCCGGGTCTCTCCTCACACCACAGCTTCTCTCCTGAGGCCGTTATTCCTCTAATCCTGCCTGTTTCTGCTCTCTATCACATCTAACAGGTTCAGAATAATAAGCCAGCACACCATTAAATGTAAAGGAATACATATTTTCTTCCTATTTATTGACGGGAGTGACAGTCGGATCCATGCTTTTCTATGTTAAACAGACGGGGATTCAGCGGGACTCCCTCATGTTACGTCACAGCCGAATGCGGAAGTAAAAAGCAAAGACGTGCGAACACGTACTAAAACGTCTCCAGGAGACCCTGTGGGTTATTAATTTCAGAATTTCTTTAAAAACAGTATTGTTAACGTATTTTCCTATGATTAGTTAAGTTTTGTCTTTAACCTGCAATATGCTCTTTAAGTTCACACATTCTCTACATGCGATCTCACTTTGCCTGATTGTCTCATCGCTAAACAAGCTAGCAGACTATAAGTACTGTAAGTAAACACGGGGACGAGGGAGAAGACTTTCTTTCATGGATAATACATCCTGACACTGACATTCAGATCATTTCATCAGTCCAGAGAACCTTTGGACGACCTCATTATCTTACTAACTTTATTACCAGACATCGTCCACAACCATCCAACAACAACTCCTTTTAATATTTAAACTGCAAGAGTTCCGCCCTCTCCCTCTGCTCTTTCATGGCCAGCTCTGAGCTGCACTCGAGGCGAGGCGCGCCAAAGCACAGGCTTCACTAGTATGTGATCACATTTATCTGTATCTGAGTTTTTGGGGAGTGACGGGCGATGTTGTAGTGTCAGGTCTTGTATATGTGTATTATTTAGAGCTGCAGCTATCGAATATTTTAGTAATCGAGTATTCTATCGAATATCCCGTCGATTAATCGAGTAATCTAATAAATCATACTTTTGCTTAATTAAGGTTTAACTCGTCTTGGGTCGTCCCTACAAACCTGCTTCTTTGCAGTTACCATGGAAACGCCTGCTTGTTACAGCCAACCACCTCTGCTCTACAGCTGCTGATGATGCTCACCATATTACTGACAGGGTCCCAAATTCACTTTATGAGTCACTGGTCAAGGCGGCAGGTAAATTAAAAATACAGGCCAAACACGTTTTAATGGCTGAAATAGCAAATACTGTTTTGTGTAGCCTACACATCTGTTACAGTATTTAATAGAGAAAGCATTATGTTCTGTTGAATCAATCACAGAATCAATCATTATGTCAGATGAGGAAATTGAGAAACTTTAAATTTATATTTGCTAAATTATTATTCCACAAACAAGTTCTGTTTTGATTTAGCTTTGAAGACATTAGACATTTAATATAATCAGCCTGTTCATTATTAGAAGTGTGCGTATGTGCATTCAGCACGCTCACAGACTACAGAGACCATAGACGTGTCTATGACAGAGACTGTGAGAGGACGTTGCTATCGTTATGTTAGCTGCAAACACGGAGAGAGTGAACGGAGAAAAGCCGACTGTTTGACCAGATCACGTGTTCCCGACTGGGTCGTATGGATCACGGATCAACTGTGTGCTGACTAAAAGTTAAAAGGGGCACGCCGCGCTCGCGTGTGTGCGCGTGTGTGTGTGTGCGTGTTAGCGCTGTGTGTAAGAGAGAGGAGCAGGTAGCTGCAGCTACATTACACGGGTTTTATACTCGTACCAAAGTTTTGATGACGCAAAAAAAAAAAAAAAACTTAACGAAGCTTCGAGGCAGCGAAAATTCCTCGATGAATTTTTGTAATCGAATTATTGGAGTTATTCGAGGAATCGTTTCAGCTCTAGTGTTATTATTTTAAGATATTAAATCATCATTTCTCACATTCCTGCGCGGTAATCTGCGAGGAGTGATGAGGGCGGAGTATAGACTCCGAACACAAACTATGTTTGAAGTCACA
Organism: Symphodus melops; assembly: GCF_947650265.1. NCBI lineage: Eukaryota > Metazoa > Chordata > Actinopteri > Labriformes > Labridae > Symphodus > Symphodus melops. The sequence goes on from NC_136691.1 coordinate 27,826,449, forward strand.
GCTGCACAAAAGGACAAGCAATCTGGGGTTCAGCGTCTTGCCCGAAGGATTCTTTAGCATGTGACTGCAGAAGCCGGGGATCCAACTCCCAACCTTCCAGTTCAAAATAAAAACATAAATCAAGTTTCTCTCAGCTCGCTAGTGAAAGTGAACCCTGAATGGTTCAATCAGAAACACCACCGCTTTTAGGTGCTGGTGGCATAAATCAGGATGCAGCTAAATAGCACTTTGATACCTAACTCCTGTTTTTGTTGAGAATACGGTGAATTAGTGCCATGCTTACCTGACATGTGGTAAAGGGTTTTATGCTCCACAGGAACTGGGGAACATCCTGAATGGAAACCTGGAGGCTGAAGGTGTTCGCTTGGAAAGGCAACATCTTTGGCTCCTCCAGAAGCTGCCCCCCTCTGCTCTTCTCTGCCACCACAACTCCCTGGACAAAAGGGAGACAAAATGAATGAAAGGATGGAATTCAGATTAAACAGAAGGTCAGACGCACAAGAGTGTGACAAGTAATAGGGAGGGGAAACTTAAAATGTGGTCAGGGAAAAGAGAGGTGAGTGAGAAGACCTTGAGTGTGTTTCCCTCCTTTGCCGTTAAATTCCATTACGACATTGTTTTACAACACTCTCATCCACATCTGACCACATAAAGGTGCTTTTCCTGAACATGTCATATTCACTCATTCACAGCACATTCACACACTGATGGAAGAGGACGCTCAGCGTATTAACTAATCAACTCATAAACATTCATACTCTGCGCTGACTAAGCCGGAGATCGCACAGTCGACCTCACAGCTGAGCGATGACCACCTCAACCACTGGGCCACCGACGCATATAAGGGCAAAAACATGTGGCTGTTAACAGGCAAGTCAGGCAGCTGCTTGGGGCCCCGGACTGTCAGGAGGCCCCTGAGAGCTGAAAAACATTAAACCGAAGCAATGGCCCAAAATGTGCACATTCTACTGTCATTACAAAATGTGCACATTTTGTAATGACAGTAGAAAACCTCCTGAAGGGCGCCTCATTCCCTTTCTGTTACCCTGCTCAGTGTCAGATTCTGATTTGACAAGTCTGTCGGTGAAAGTCAACAAAGAAAACTGAAGAGGAATTATCTGTGTATAGGAGAGAAAAAAAAAAGAAAGAAGAGGAGATTTTTGCCTCGGGCCCCATCGTCTCCTCTGCCTGTCTCAGGACCACAAATTGAGTCATCTAAAATGTTAACTAAGACGCAGAGAGCCAGGTGTCAGCTCAACTATCATCCAACAACACTATGCAGACCCACCGTGACGCACTGAAAGTTGAATTTTATGCTAACGAGATTTTAGTGTCTGGGGCCAAACGTCAATCTCCCGAATAAAAAGTGTTGAAATGAATGAGCACTGTGATAGGGGCTTGCAGGTATTCATCCGTCATCATTGTTCGGTGTCTGAGCGTCTGGCCCATGTGTCCTCAGATTATCTCAATGACAAAGGAAGAAGAGGGAGCAGAGCTCTGAGTAATGTGATTGTGACTTAAAGTCAGGTTCACTATGTTTAGATTTTAACCTTTGTGGGATTTTTTGGGGAGATTTATTAAACTATACATTTTTTGGAAAGGTTATGATATAAGGAGTCAGAAAATCAATGTTTGAATTTGCCCAGATGTCTGAAAAATGGCTGCCGTGAAACTTTAATATATAATATCTCAGCTTCGGAATAATAATAATAATAATTTACACTTTACTAATCCCATGAGGGGAAATTCCGTTAAATTGGATCAACTCAAGGAAGGCTTTTGGGGCTTGGAGGACCTCTGTGGTTTGAGTGTTTGAAGTATCCGTTTTGCAGAGGATCCAGCTGTGGATCCTGCAGAGTCATGGCTTTCTGTATTATTAGTGTTTGTGTCTAAGCTTCATTATCTATACACGTTTGATGTGTTCGAAGGAAAGTGGTCGGTGTGGCATCTTCTCTGAATACAGCTGAAAAGAAACTGAACGACGAAGACCTTTCAGTGAGTGGACAGAAAACACGTGATTTATCCTCCCACTGAGCATGCAGGGAGATAACTGTGACAATGCCCCCTTTACTATTATTATTTAATATCCATGTAGGGTGGTTACTGCTTGACAAGGTTTGTAATTTAGGATGAAATAATGACAAAGTTGTAGAGATTTTTCTCTTTTTTTTGGAGTCTGTGAGATCAGGGGATGAACAACGTTCTGCGTCCGGTTGCTGCTGCTGCTGTTGCTACCGTCACCATTTTCCCGGCAGATTAGAGACTTTAAGACCTGTCGAGCGACACTAATTCTTGAACAAGGCAGAGCTTCATTCTTCTTCCTTAAAGAGGGTTGTAAATATTTCTCAGTGTGCTCTCAGGTTGCCGTGGCGATCTGGACTCACTGCGTTGACTGACAGCGATGGTTCTGTTTCTACGCTGGTTAGAACCACCGTCAATGTTGTGCTTTGTCTCTGGTCGCTGCCTGTCAGCACCCGTGTGTCCAATCAGACTTCAAGCTGTTTGAGTTCAGGGTGCAGTAAATGAAGGACAGTGCAGGGAAACACTTTGGATAAAAGCATCTGCTCAGTGAATTGTTGAATTAAAAAAGAGCTGGCACAGTCACTGACAAGAACGTGAATCTTGACCAGAACGCAACTGCAAAACAGACTCTACTTTCTGCACAGACTGACAGAATACTTTTAAGCAGTCCATGACCATAGCAATAAAACTCAATGTCAAGAGTTTTAAAAGCAAACTCAAGACCTACCTTTTCAGTCTGGCTTTTAACGGAATCTCATTTGACCTCAGTTAGTTTTATGACATTTTTAACCTCCAGTGTTTCCTCATTAAAGAAACAATGATAGCGTTTCCTCGGTCCGTCAGTACCTGTTTTCAATCTCATTATTTTACCATAGTTGTTGAATTGTGGGGTGAGGGGGGTTGTGTTGCTCTTTGATTTACTAAGATGTAAAACACTTTGTGATGCAACTTTGTATGAAAAGTGCTCCACTAATAAAGTTTGATTGATTGAAGGATAGCCCCCTTGCATGGAGGCCGCTCTGCCTCCGCAGAAGAAAAAAACTATTCAATGTTGTGTAAAAGTGCGTGCTGTGTGTCACATGACTTATCACTGCACTCTGAAGAAGCTCATCTAACGAGCAAGCAAAAACCAATTCTCCCAAAAACACACCTTAAAACCCCAGTAATAGCATGAAAACATGTCAAAAGGCATCCTCCATGTAAACACAGTTATCCTATGAAACACCCTAACCCTATCTCTATAATATAATATGTATGTGTATTATACATGTCAGCTACACAGAGACTTCAAACAGTGTCTCTTGTTTCACTCCTTATCTCAGAGAGAGTAAACAGCAGACAAACAGACTATGCACAATGATACATCCACTTTCATTTAAACTCCATTGTATTGGTTGTGTATGATCTTAATTCAGGCATATATACAGTATATAGTGGACTGGTATGATTTCAAAGTGTTACATTTTACATTGAATACAAATCTGTAACGACGTCTTAGCAAATTTAAAGTAGTTTTACATTTTGAAACCTGACAAATGATAAGTGGAGTTCTGCTCTGCTTCACTTCAGTCAGCTCAAACTTGCACTGCTAATGTCAGGATGTTGGCTCATGCAGCAGCGTTTTACATGAAATATTCCCACTAGGAGTAGAAAAACAGTATAAGACATAAAACCTTTAACTCATGCTACGTTCCACCTGTCTTTCCTCTGACACAATAACAGATACTATGATAGACTTCTGAGTAAATCTCCGAAGACTTCTCTTAATATGATACCAAGTTTGTTCTTAGAGACTTTGTGGCTGCAGAGATAAACTTTCAGTGCAGGACAAAAACCGTCTGTCCAGTAATGATCAGCACGCCTTACAGTCATACCTGTCACATGTCTTTGAGGTTTCAGTTCTGTTTTGTTTTTCTGGTGTAGTTTTGTGTGTTGTCTTTTCTCCCCCTCCCTCTTCTGGTTTTCTTCCTCCTGCAGGTATGTGAGTGGCAGGGGGTGTGGCTGGCTCCTCCATACAGCAGACGAGACACACCTGACTTCTATATAATCAACTCCTCCATATAAGCCTGGTTTGCACTCCACTAACCTGCCACATAATTCTGTCTTGTTCGGTAGTGTCACGTTTGCTCTCAGCAAATTGTTCAAGAGCCTCTATATCGATTTTGTGCCGTTGTTTTTTCGTTACTTTGTGGACTGATCTTGTTTCTTTTTTTTTTGTTTTGCTGGTGTGCCTTCTGCTTCAGTTCAGCTCGTCGGAGTTCCCGGTCATCCTGATCTTCAAGCCAGCCAGCTCCCTGTCCTCACTACCTGCTCCCTTTGTTTTTTCCCCCCGTTGGAACATTAAATACATTTTTGTTAAAACTATTTTGGTTTTGGTCTGTCTCTGCATTTTGGGGTCCGCCAAAAAGGAAACCTAACGATGTCTTTATATATGTTGTGATTTTTTTTCCCATTGCTGTAAATCAAATTTCTCTACCAGGGACAATAAATGTCTGAACAGAACAGCAGCATGTTCAGTTGACTTTTCAGCACAACATGATTTATTAGCAAACACACATCTTCCTCCTTTTCACTTTAACTTTCCTTCTTTAAGAACAGAAGGGAAGAAACCCATCAACACGTCTCTGCATCGCATGTAGGAACACTTTAAGAGCTCTGAGTGAGACTGATCAACGTATCCTGGCATGTGTGTGATCTGCCCTGAATGTTAGCATTCATGCTAATGTTAACATTCATGCTAACCCTGAATGCATGCTAGCAAAGACACATGCTAACCCTGAATGTTAGCATGCGTTCTTAAACTCTCTGTCTCTCCTTTTTCTTTTAGTTCTCTCAAAGATAAAAAGTTAGCAAAACTCAAAATCAGTATAAAAACTTCCTTTTCTTAATTTAAGTGTTTCCATTCTGTTATTATTGTTTGAGTGACTCAGGTGACTTTCCTGCTCTTACTTCCACAAACACACTCAAGTATTGTTCATAAAGCTTGATCCTATAGTATTAACATTCCTTGGTTGTTCTCCACTCATACAACATATTCACATTTCATAATATTAGAAAAGAACAACCCTAATTTATCTCCCCAAGAATCCAGCCTGTCGACCTGTAAGCCTGTGTGTCTTCACAGCCGGCACAGAAAATGTTCAATAAGTAAAGTTAAAACTCGTGATGAAATCTTTCAAGGATCTTTCAGGGGGCGCTGCATGGTGGCACACGTCCCCATGCATCGAGGCTATAGTCCTCACATGTTCGCGTTCAGCCTGTGGCTCCTTTCTAGCATGTCTCTCCCCCTGAATTCTGCCTCTGTCTAATGTCCTCCCTCTCATAATAAAGACAAATATGACAAAATAAACCTTAAATATGAAAAAGAACACGATTCAGATTCAGGCTTTTGGAGGGTGTACTTTTTAAAACTGCTTTAGTGACATTGTGCGACATGCTATAACCCCATTAAGCTCGTGTTGAGCTTCAGTCCAGTCTGTGATTGTGAGCTCTAAAAACACAGAGCAGAGACATGATGCTGACAGAGAGGAGCCCAGGGGACACGTAAGAGTCTGGCATCTGCAAAGCAGGATGGGAATTCATGAACCGAATCCGCTGCTGAAGTCTGCAACATGACAGAAGACAGACTCAGTGGCTGTGCTCGGCTCTCGTCCCTCCTGGGGAGACAGCAGGCTTCATTTCCCTGATGTTCACTGATGAGAGCTCAATACTTAAAAACATTAAGGAGATTAAAAAGGACAACTTGTTAACGTGTAAACTGCAGTGATTTACATTACTGCAGCCTTTAAACTTTACAAACAAGGGGAAGATAAAAAGTGTTCTGCTGTTAAAGCTGCTTTAAAGTACATTTGGATTATATATTCTTGGTTTACCTGCAGCAGAGGTCTCTGCTGCCTCAAACAGCCCGGGTTAAAAATCACACTGACCAAAGATGTTGGAGTGAATCCAGATCACTATGACCTTCAGAAATCACTGAGGTCAAACTCCTCACTCTTTCTGTGAAAGAAAGGGGGCTGTTGGCATGAAGATCTCTGAGTGTGCTGTTTTGTCTTCTGAAGCTGCAGCAGAGTTAGAAATGCTCCAGTTGCAGTGTTCGTTAGAACTTCTCTTATCTGTTGATGTTTCTGTGTAAAATCAAATGAGTTATGGTCACTGCTAAAAATGCGACAGGAGCTGTGAGAATGAAACAAAGCCCTGCGTTAGCGTTAATTGGTCCTGTCCACATGCTACCCCCGACCTCCACGAGCTCCAGTCAGCACATTTCAGGATGACTCGTTAGCTTTTTATGTCTGCAAGAGGTCGGTAACATTACATGCACATTCAGGTTCTGTTCTGCATGTCCACATGTCTGCGCTCTCAGCAGCACTCCTGAAAGCCAAGAGCAGACCCAACAACGCCAAATATAACTGTACTAAGTGCAATAAATGGTCAAATCTATGACGGGAGGATTCAATCCATCACAGAGAACAATGAGCTCAAAGAAGTTAGAGATCTCTGCATGTCTCACGTTTATCAAGCATTTTAAGGTGTACAGCCTCGGCAGTGGTTCAGTAATGGCTGGTGTAGCTCATTGATGTTGACTGATAAATGATGTTAAAATAATGGATAGAAACATGAACACAGATGACTCCACTCAGTCACCACTGGTCATACTCAGCATTTATGAACATCCAGCAGTGATGACTGAGCAGCATTACTAAAACTGTATACGTCTATAAAGACTCTGACTTTAAAGTGCAGACAGTTTTGAAGTGTTTTTCAATCCGCTTGATAGGCAACAATCCTGTGGCAGTAACAGTCAGGACTCAAGCCTATGAAGATAAATAAAACATCTACCCAGAGGTCCACGTCTCCCACCTGAAAGGCGTGTGGTGTGTCGTCCACACAGTACACTCGCAGGCTGTAGATGAAGGAGTCCGTCTCCATGCTCCCAAACACAGCCACCTTCAGCCTCTTGACGGCGGCCTGCGTCAGGGGCTCGCCCACCAGGGCGTACGAGCCCGGCTGCTCCAGAAGCAGATGGCAACTCTTAGAATCCATCTGGCAGTAACAGGAAGTGGACTCCTCCTCGAATGACATCACATCCTGTAAGAGAGGTTAGGAGACTGTGCTTAATGAGAATAGAACAGGCAGTGGAGTTGGTACGACGTTAAAGATGAGTCTTCATCTCTAACCACAGCGCTCTTTAAACGGCTGCACACTTTGACATCAGAGTAAAAACTCAGCAACATGAATCTATCATTTATACATTTACAGCCCTTCAGGTGTCTTAAATGTAAACAGAAGTATTTTGAAAGTGATGCGAAATTTATCTGGGAGCCAATGGAGCTGCTGGAGGACGGGGGTGATGTGGTGGAAGGAAGGGGTTTTGAGTTTTGGACCAGTTGGAGTTATGGAGGGATTTGTGGGGGACACCAAAGAGGAGTGAGTTACAGTACATCAATACGGGAGGTGACGAGGCTGTGGACCAGGATGGCTGTGAGAGAGGGGCGGAGACGATTAATATTGCGCAAGTGGAAATATGCAGATCGAGTGATGTTATTAATGTGGGAGTGGAAAGAAAGTGAGCTGTCGAGGATGACACCCAGACTCTTAACCTGAGGGGAGGGGGACACTGCGGAGCTGTGAATAGTGAGAGAGAAACTGTCAGATTTGGATAGAGTGGACTTGGTGCCAACAATAAAACGATGAGCTGTGGCTCAGTCGGTCAATATTTGGTAATACAAGGTGTGCTGTAGTGGGGACAAAGTGCAGAAAAGAAGCCAACAGTGGACCAGTAATGGAGTGGTCTCTGAAGCGATTAAAGGCACTCTTGTGTGGGAGATGATAAAGTAAGGATATAAAAGAAGAGGAGTGGAGGCTAAAAAACACAGACGCAAACACGTCCGGACAAAGACCATGAGGCTGAAAAGCTGAGAGAGAGAGAGAGAGAGAGAGAGAGAGAGAGAGAGAGAGAGGGTGCCCTGAAACTGCATCATCTCCTCTGTGCTTCCCTGACAGGTAGCTTATTAACAATACAGGAGATACCTGGCTAGAAGAAAGAACATTTGTGCTTTATAAAACGTTGGACAGCATGGCTGCTCCAAGAAGTGAAGCCAAAACACTTTGGCTCTTTTTCAAAACGACCACTACACCCGAGCCCTACCCATTACCCCTCTGTTTGCTTTATAAATTAACATCACAGCAGCAAAACGTTTACTTTTTGTTGTAGCCTAAATTAAGTTTTACAGTCTCCTTGTCTGTGCGTTCATTTAAGACAAGCTGTTCTTTGATATTACAATAAATTAACTAAACATTAAATTATAATAAAGAATGTGGGCTCCATCTGATCGTTTTGCCTTTAGTCTACACTAATATAAATTTACTAGAGAAAAATAATCTACATAAAGACTTTTACAGAATGCATTACCTACATTAATAATAAGCCGTTCCCCCAGGATGCCGCTGAGAAACCATGGTAACACACACTTCCTGTTTCCACCTGAGAGAGTGAAGTTTGTCCCAAAGCCTGCTGCTGTATTTCTACCCAACACCTAGATGGAGGGGACTTCATTCAGCTGCGAGTGTGACTCCGTCACGGAGGGGGTGTGTAGGGTTGGTTTGAAAAAGGCCCTTTGACTGCCCCCTGCTGACCGGCTGCAGAACAGGTCGTAAAGCCTCCTTCCTGTTCACGGTTGGGCCCATTGGTCAAACTATCCAATCAAAATACAGGACACATCATTTTACTCAAACATGGTTACTGTCCTTCTTGTTGGTTGTCATCATGCCAGTATCCAATCTATTCTCTGAGGGGAAATGTTCATTAACAACTGTTGTCCAGATGTTGCCGAGCTAAAAATAAATCTTGGATAATGACAACTCTGACTAAACATGTTGTTTTTCTTCCAACATTCAGAATCTGTGATATTTCTATCAAAATACAAGCTAGAGAAACAGCAGACTCTTGTTACGTGCAGTTGGCCAATTAAATCAAGTATTCAACAGAGCTGCCACGGCTGCAACCTCGGCTAAGACAAAGGATGGATTCAGTACAGTCAGCAGAGGGGATCAGACAGGCAGGATGGAGACTTGAACTTGTTTCTTCAAAGCTCTTTCACACCACAGGTCACATTCACACACTGATGGAGGCTGCTGTGTAGAGACCATCAGAAGTTACTCATCCATTCATACACAAGCGCACGCTGCTGATAAAACCCAGGGAAACAGTGGACATGTGGCCAGCTGGGGATCAAACTTCCAGTTAGAAAACAACCGACTCAACAGCTGCCACCAAGTTTGGAAAAAAGACCGGATTTAGAAATGTATGTAAGAGTTGACTGAGCATGAACAGCAGCATTGTAGATTGTGCTGTTGGGTTTTCCATTATCGAGCCATGCTGTACATTCTGTGGGGGGTCGGGGGGACTGGATCAGGAGAGGTGGGGTACAAACAGGACTGGTACCCAGTCAGTGAGAGTTCTGTTTGGACCTATCAGACTGTGGTTAAACTCTGATCCTTGATTTGAAGGTGATCCTGAATGCTGAGTCTGATTTGACATGTGGTCCACGAGAAGCTGCTGCAGCTCTTAAATAATCTTCATTTCATCTTTAAGTCTCTGTAACTTAGTAAAACATCACGCACAATGTAAGCATATGGTGCCAGCCGGTCTTCTAAATAACCCGCTCCTCCTAGTGCTGAAAAGCCCGACAACAGCCAGGGGCGAAGCAAGCAGCGTTCATTATTCTGATCCATGCTGGACCTGCCAACACGTTACATCAGCTTTACAGAACACTCTCTTCATTATGCCCCCACGTCTTGTCCTGTTGTCATCATTGTTACTGCTCCGAAAGGCGGGAAGGATAATGCAGAGTGACCACAGAGATGATCTCAGTTTGTTTTCAGAGGGATCAAATCTTAAAGAGTCCATCCAGACCAGTAAAAACTCCTCCTTGATTGTTTCACGTCAGAGTTCACCTTCCATGTCTTTCCTGATCAAACGGACAATCTTTGTCTACATCCCTCTTTTAATTCAAGTCCCCACATCAGTGTGGAGGCCCTACAAACGCTGCCTCACTGAGTGACAGCAGACATGTCTCTTCCTGGCTGTTACCCGCTCTAATTGTTTCTCTGTTTTCCTCCCATCAGACCGACCTTCATGTTGCCTCGTGTCACCCTGTGGACCCACAGAGAGGCCACAGCGCCTGAACTAGCAGCCTGCCAACGGCCTCAGACACACTCTTCAGTTCACACATAAATCACATGACGTCCCTCTGACTCACGGGGCCCATCGTCACACATAACACATGCTGTATATAAGAGTCAGCAAACAGAGAGACAGGGTGGTACCAACAACAAGACACATCATCTCCCCTCTGATTTAAAAACTTATCCTGTTAACTCCCTTCACATAATGTGCTGCTATGTCTCCAGGACAGGAACGTTTCATCCTCATGTTTAGTGTTTCCTGTTTTCCTTTTGACCCTGTGTCTTCAGTTCCTTTGCTTCCTGCCCTCCCTTCTTGGTCTCACACGTCTACCTTATGTGTCTCACCTGTGTTGCCTCACCTCACTTGATTATTGATTATCTCTGTATTCCCCTCCTTCTGTGCCAGCTCATCTTGTCTCTCTCTCTGACTACGCTCCAGATATTCCTAGTATATTTTTCTGATTAGCTTAAAAACAGAAAACACTCATAATATACGTATCTGGAAAAGGGAAAAATGCAAAAGCCAAAAAAAAACAAAAAAAAAAACAAAACAAGGGACAATTGAAAGAAATGAGAAACAAAACTTGGATTTCATATTTCACCTGTTTCTGTATTTTTGACCAGATCAGGAGACATCTTGGATTTCTTTGTACCTTTGAATGCGCTCTCTGTGTTTTGGAGTTTGCTCTTTTATTAGTAAGTTAAATGTATCTTGGTTGATGGTAAGGGCAGTACGAAAAAACTGGCACTAACAGTCAATCCTGACTGTGGCATCAAATACTCAGAGACTTATTGATCCCCAGAGGGGACATTCAGGCAGAGAAGAAGGTAATACATAAATCAGAAGTCAAAAATAAAATATGCAAGATAAATAGAAATAAAACAGTAATATATGCAGAAGAAAAGAAATAGTGAGGTGAACTATACAGGACAATAAAGAAATGCTGTGCAGTGAATGGCAGTAGTATGACAGCGTAATAACAACAGTGCAGTTATAACAGTATGATGTAAAGACGTAGTCCCCTGACCTTCATGGTGACAGACAACTGACTCTACCAGCTGAGCCACAGCCGCCCTGTCTACAGTCAATGGCTCGATCACATTTTTGGTTTATATCTTTTTAAATTGATAACTCCCTGTTTTTCACACTGCAACAGTTACAACTCAGTGTGAGGATTTTTTCCAGTCGAAAGTCAAGAAGAGAAGGAAGCCAAGCTATCTGAATAACTGCAACATGTCAATGAATGGTGAGTTACAAAATGCTTCACTTTACAGTATATTATACTCCTGTTTGTTCTACAACCTGGGAAGCTTTAATAAATGATTCATTGATTAGCTCAGCTATGTTCAACGCCTGCTTCTGAAAACACAGTTACAGTCTACATGCCGCAATACCTTGGAACAAAGCAAATCTTGAAACTCTGAAGCTATATGTAACTCTGACCCCTAGTGTTTAAAATGGGTACTGCTGTCTAAATGTAAAACATTGTGGATGCTCCCACAGGTTTTCATGTGGTGGACACTGAAGCTTCAGTGTTTAGCCAGCTCGGCATCAGTCTGTAAACCTTGAGCAGGTTCTGAATCTGTACTGTACAGTTGCCCCTGAAGCTCTCACCTCCCATTTGCTGTCCTGGGTTTGTCTCTTGAGCTGGATGTTCCAGTTCTCGTCATCCACCTCGGCACAGTGAGCGATGGTGATAGCCACAGGGCAGAAGAGGTCCAGATCAGGGGGACCGTATGTCACCTCTGGGCCCAGGAGGATTTCACAGTCTTCATCTGTTTGGACACTGTACACACAAACATGCACACTGAATATAAGAGACACTGTCAGAGGTTTAGAGAAGTTAAAACAAAAGACAAAGGGGGACACATCAGGGGATCAGTCTGGATTTGGTGTGGCATCTAGGGGGTTGTTGGATCAAGTCCCTATTTGGGACATTGGGACTAATTTCAGCCACAATTACGACACCTAACTCGCAGGCCTTCCTGCATGCACTATCAATCACCTGATGGACAACACAGCAGCACGACTGGTCTTCTAGCTACTTGTCATCCCGCTGGTCATCTCCCTGCACTGCCTCCCAGTTACTGCTAATTCAAAAAAACACCTAAAACACCCAGCTCTGAATGAAACATCTTAATATGTGTCAGAAGTGTCCTTTTACATTTGTAATCTAACATACAGTACTAATGTCACATATTGTGCACAATACACTTCACCATGTTGGATGGAGACTTCTTTCTAAATACTCTGAAGACAACAACAGCCATAGCTGCAGGGTTCATTTTATATATATATATATATATATATATATACACACAAGCTGATATTACTATGTAACATCAGCCAAACCAGAAAATGGACAACTGAAGGGAATGTTATTGCTCTCAGCACACTGTCCATGGATTGATTAATTCTTCTCCCTCTGGCAGAGTAACTCATCTAAGATGAAGATGGATCTCACTTTGCAGTTCTCATTTCTAAAGTGCAAAGTCACCTTGGCTGAGACATGGAGTTTGTGCTCTGAACTGAGACCTGCATGATGTATCATTCTCAGAGCTGGGCACACGTCCATTGATAAAAACTATTAGACTTTAATTATCCATGTTCCATTATTTAACATGGATGTTACCTGTTACATTTGACTTCTGTTGGATTTGGTATCCGTTAATGTTACTTACATTCACTTTTTTCAACTCAAGTCAGCTGACCTCATTATCGCCCGGCCCCGTTATTCTCCCTTCATTCTAAAAACACTTCTGTATCATGTGCAACACCAAGTGTATCCTGCCAGCACAGAATGGATGGTCCTGATCTGTCAAATCACGTGCCAATACAAAGGTCAAAGTTCATGTATTGGTACAAAGAAATTGAATAGCTGCAGATATTTTTAATCAATCTGTGGCTCTTTATCGACGTAATGTGTTTGAACTAAATCTTTTACTGGATTTGTAAATGACTATTACTGAGAATTAGTGACATTTAATTTGGATAAGAGAAACTTGTTAAGGACTCAAACATTTATTTGGACTTGCATGTCTGTACTAAGGATCTGACTCTGGGCTTTCCTGTCTTTACTTGAGATTCAAGTCTGGACTTATTGAGCACTTGCAAACCAATGACTGTGTCCCATCTCTACTGAACAGAGCAGCAGACCTTCAGATGTCACGTGTTTTTTTTGTTTGTTTGGTGTCTGTCAAATGTGTTGATTGTGGCTGCTGTTATGATTGGATCTTGAAATGGATTTCCCAGCTAGAATCACGAGAACCTTAGCTGTCGAGTGATGGAGGTATGACCTCCATAGGTTATGAGTGACATATACAGAAAAGCAGTGGTATAAATGATGCTGATTTTGAGTTTTTTAATATCATCAAGGCGTCTCAGGAACTCAAACTTATTGTGTGACGCCCCCTGCTGATACAAAGTATTCAATGTTGGTATTCAGCGTTAATTAATGCCTCCTTTAAACACCTGGACCCGGTGCTCCCAGGCTAAGGTGTGATATATTGACAAAAAGAGAATGTTTTTCTTGTTCTGATGATAATGGTTTACATTAATACCAACTTTAGCTAAATATGAACATAGTCAACTGATTAATTGATACTGATGTTAGCATTTTTGTTAGCAGATTAACTGTGCTCGCCCCTGGTTGTTGGATTGGAGTTATACACAAGAAGATCTACAGATCGGTGAGAGCTGACGGGGCAACACATTCAAGCAGGGAATACATGTCAGCCCACACACTGGTGCACCTCTGCTGAGGAATGTTTTTCTTGAAATAAAAAGTGTTTATAAAAGCTAAGAGTTAGTGCAAAGAGAGCACAGGGAATATGCAAAACTGCTCAGTCAAAAGTTACAAATATCAACTATAAAAGGGCTCCCAAAACATCTAAAAAGGCTTTAAATGTGACTCTGTGTGGAGAAATAGGTTGGACAGCATCGGGGCTACGTGCAGCAGCATTGGAAAGGATGAATTTGCTTCTTGTCCTCTCTCCTAGCAGGACGCAGACAGTGATTGACAGCTGAGAGGTGACGATCACAACAGACCACAGGGACAAAAATAGACATCTGCAGTAAACATCCGTCTGCTCACACAGAGCATTGGAATAAAACGCCCTGTAAAAGCACATCTGGGGTGTAGCCGTCAGGTTGAAGCCTGACATTTGGGTTTTTCAAAGGTGGAGAAACAAACTTAAATACTCTATACTGACAGGTGAGGATCTATAAAAGAAGGTGGCTGCAGCTTTTCTTGTTAAAGGGGAAATACAATGAAAAATCCACTGTTACAGTGTTTTTCAACATTTATTTGGGTAACCTAAAAACGGCCCACAAAGTGTGAAATAAATCTCTATTTCAAATTTTCCCAACTTGTGACATCACAAGTTAGATTTTGGTAAAAAAACTAAACAAAACTAAAACCCCATGGACTTTACAGCCAAACTCGAACAAACCTTTTGTGCAGGTCCTCCATTTTTATTGTCTCTACAGAGGAGTGATGTCTACGGGGAAACCTCAGGGGGGCTCATTACATTTAAAGAGACACACACCAAAACAGAGCGTTCTGAGAGAGCTGGTTCCTTCGGGGTCACAAACCTCCTCTGCTGCTTGATTCATGTTATATTTGGACCAAAGCTCAGCTCAGATTTATTTGATTCATGTCAGATTCATTTAGAGCACAAAAAAAGGTTGAGAAGGGTGATAATATGTTCTCTTTAAGATTGTTAAAGGCATCCTGGTTTACTAATGTTCTGTTTAAACTCAAGACAAGAACTGCTATGTTTCTGACTAATCATAGTGATCACCTGTCAAGACAATTCACTGCCCAGTCATTTCTAATGTAAGCACCCTGTGACATCACATTTCTCTTTGTTCAGGCTCAGTGGTGTGAATGAACGCTGACACTTCAGAGCAGAACTGTAAACCTTGTGGCAGGGGCGAGCGTGCAACACCCCCCGTTGAGAGAAGCTGAGTCCATCCAGGGGTCATCACATGGCCGTGGTTAGACTACATAATGTTAGTAGTGCTGAGATGAAAGGTTTCTAGAGGCTGCCTTTGTTTCTGCCCTGCATGTCTATTAGTGCACCGTCCACCCTTCATCACTACAGTCGTCCTCACTTAAACAAACTCTGCAGGTTCAGACTCTCTCCCTGTGGGCCGGGTTATTGAAACTCTGGAGTGCACATGGACTCTTGGCAGAGTGGCAAGAACAAGAAAACTTTGAGTTTAGCCTTTGTGTGCCACAAGCTGATCAACTAAATGAAAGACTCTCCTGCAGAGACCCCCCGGGTTGCACAGTGTGAGTTTTTTTCTTCAGCAGCTGCAACATCAAAGCTGAGACAGCCACCTGTGAGCGGCTTCTGGAGATAAACATCCATATTGTGACATCCAGAGGACTCCTGCTGGAGACAGGCTGCAGTACTGGGCTGGGCCCATCTGTCACACAGCCTGCTGGTTACCATGGAGATGTCAGGATGGTGCTGACAAGAGGCACACACACCTTCACTCAGGATGCACTTCAGCCCACAACTCCCTCGGAATCAATAAAGATTCTATCCATCCATCCATCCATCATGTAGGAATAATAATAAATGTGATTTATGCGGTGATTTTCCAAGTACTCAAAGACGCTTTGACAGGAAGCAAGAAAGACAAAGCAAAAATGAGCAGAAGAATACAAAAGAGAAGTGGTTGGAGGCGATGTTGAAGAGGTGAGTTTTTAGAGATCTGAAGGAGGTGAGTGTGGGGGAGTCTCGTATTGGTTTTGGGAGAGGACAGAAGGTTGGTCCTGCAGGCGGGGGAACCGAAGGGGGTTGAATCAGCAGACAACCATCAAAACTAAGTGAGTCGGACTCGGGCACAGTACCCGAGTCTGGAAGGTTAATGTCCACGCTGATCATCATCCTGAATCACTCCGTTCCTCCCCCTCTCCCTCACACACATCTGATAGTATTATTTTGATCCCAGAATGCTGCTGTAAATCATAACAAACACAGAGCACATCAAACTACAGAACAGCTAAGAGTTCAGAGGGCAGAACACTCCTCCACACCCGCTCACGTGATGCTGCAGCTGTGATGAAAGTAACAGAGTACGAACATGATTAAAGGTGTATGTATGATAACAGGATATTTGAAGAAAGGCTGTCCTCACCTCGCCTCTCCCTGATTGATCTCCATGTACATCTCTGTGGACGTGCGTTCAGCCACTGCTCCATGAGGCACCAGCAGGCTGACCCCTGGAAGACACACAAACACATTTTGACGTCAGCCGGACATGAGGGAGAAAATCAGGTCGGACATGTTTGAAGGATTTTTAAACTCGAAAGGACTGAGGCATGAGAATGAAAAAACATCAACTAAACACGTGTTGGAATCAAACACAAATATCAGGAAACGTAAACACCGCTGAAGTCACTTCTGAGTCTGAGGGTCATGATGCTGTTGTCAGATGAGTTTCACTGTTTACTTATAAAACATGAAGAATCCTGGACCAACCATTGACAGATAACATTTCTCCTGTTCTGTTCTTGTTCCTCCATTTATAAATGGTATCTGATAAGAGATTTTAGAATAAAACTCTGATGGTGGATAAGTACACTGAGCGTCCTGGTCACCGTTCACCTGGTCAGCCTGATCAGGAAGCAAATGGAAAATAAACGTTTTCAGAGTAAGTTCAAGCAGGAAGACTGGTTTTATTCTCTCACCCATTGATTTGATTTTCTTCACTTTTCTTCGCCCCTCACTCCGTCTCCCTCCTCTGCTGATCAGCTCATTTTGAGCGTTTACTCTTTAAGTAAGAATCCAAATAGATTCTGCTTCAACCTCTCCACCAATCATCCGGCTGCCTCTCATTTTAATATCTGTTCTCTGTCTTCCTCAGTCAGTTTGTCATTTCAGTGTGATCACTGCGAGCCTCCTCCTCCTCCTCCTCCTCCTCCCCGGTGCCCTCCAGTCCAGCTCAGCAGAGTTCAGATACAGCCTCAGAAACCACATCATCACCAGGGTCTAGACTCCAGAGGGGGGTATCCTATCCTGCGGTTGGCCCCTCGAGGTGCAGAACAGATTCTACTCTTCAAACACATTGCACATTTGTTTCTTACTCTGTTAAATAAATAATTATGAACTGTTACTTAAGTCTGTCCTGATCACAATGATTTGATTCTGTGCAGAAGAAATATAATCGACTCCTTTTAGTGTATCACTGCTATACCAGAATAAAAACGAAGCGATCTCACCAGGATGCATGCCGGATTGGGCCTTATTTATTTTGCCCGCGTGCTCTATATTATAGCCCATCTTCAATTATATTTTATGTTTTATTAGCGAAACATGAAAGTTATTCCTCTCTCCAGAATAAGACGCTCTCGTTGGCGCCGTCATGTTTGTTTGCGGACTCGCCTGCGCAGGTGTGAAACCGGGGTAAGGCGTATACATGCTGCAGTATCCTGTTTTCTATCGGAGTTCTCCAGGTAGCAAAACCAGGATACGACCAGCATGCCGGTTTTTGAAATCAGGATATGATGTTTACATGCACAAATACAAAAACCTCAGTGTTATATGACATGATACGATGACATGGTACAGTATAATACCATGCGACTTGGAATCCAGTATTGCACACAATTATGCAGTTACTATAAGTTAATATATGATATGATGCCATGCCTTACAATATATAACTTCTAACAGAAAAGGAACCTGCAGTCGACAAAGATCGCCACTGATTGGATGCAATGACGGTCTTTTCATGAAGGTTATTGCGCTCATTTTTTTCACCTCAAATGTCAGCCTGCATCAAATATTGTCTGACAGAAGTCTGAATCACTGTTTGCCCTCATGCTTAGAAAAGAACATGTGAAAGCAGCTCATCTTTCAGGTTAAAAAGTCGGGCGGTGCTTTAGTCCAGTCAGCGATGATCCTTGACGATAGCTTTCCTTTTCTATTCAAAGTTAATGTTGTTGTGTTTTTTATTTGTTGTTGTGGTTTCACCTGAAGGCCACCGTACATATGAAACAATATGGTACAGTATAACACAGCATTTGGACTCCAGTGTTGAACACATTCAGAAGTAGATTGAGAAGCTGTTTGTTTTTATAGGACTAAACCTGAGAAAAAGGCTTATAAATAAAAAAACTAATTTAAAATCATTCATTGTGACCATGACTATTAGCTGACACTACTAAGGTGCAATATAATATTGTACATGGTCAGTGTAAGATAAATGGGTTAAACTGCAGATGTTGCCATTGGAGCGGAGTTAGCCTGCAGCCTTACAATCTCAAATCAAACCTTCACATCGCTGTATTAAAGAAGAGCTTCTGGCCTTCCTGCATTCCATGACAACATGACAAATATTATGAACTCACATATTTAAAAATGGTTTGCATCCATCTTTCTGTCAGTCCAGGTTGTAAATTATTCTGACTGGTTTTTTTATGTATCTATAAATTCTGACATTAAGAGAGCAGAGCGGGTGTTTAAAAATCAGGTCAACATTTTCACAGAGCTGGCTGCTTTAGACTCTTCAATTTCACAATAATTAATATTATGAAATCATGTAAGATCCTCTGATGGCACTAAACATCATTACATTTAAAGGGTTAAACATTGTTGCTATTCTGGTGTCAAACCAGCAAGGTGACGATGAGTCTTCAGTCATGTGCAGGGAAGTGCTGCACATGCTCTGACTCGTTCACTCAGACTCTGAGAGAATACTGTAAGAGGCTGACTTCATTTCCCCTCTCAACACCTGGAGCAGGGTGCAGGTGCACTGTTGACCTCCTGACCACTGGATCTACTCGTGCAAACTTCTCATCTGTGTTGGCCAGACGTGGTGACAGGCTGACCTCAGCTCGGCTGGGCGAGCCTGTCAGGATGTGGATCACAATAATACAGCTGCCTGCATGACTGTGACCGGCTGTTTGCACTGTTTAATATGTCTTGTTATTTTTTCTTGACATTCCTCCCACACAGCTTCTAAAGCCTGATAATGAAGAACAACATGTGTTTCATCCAACCTCAAGAATCCTCCACAAAGACTGAAATGGAAGTCAAAAACTACCAACATGTCTGAATGATTCGGCATAATTCAGAATAATAACACAGTAAAACAAATGTTGTTTTTAATCATTTAAAAGGCTTCGCACCAGAGAGAAAAATCTGTTAAGATTGAAGCTGCTTGTTTCAATCTGGCACATTTTACTACGAATTGTGATTTTGAACATTTTGAACTTCTTTTAATGTTCTCAAAGAAATGAGCCTCAAAGATTAAAAGCAGGGAAGGTAATTTTCTCCAGATACACTTTTAAAGATTTAATTGTTAGTTAAAAAAGTCCTGACAGTAATTAATCACTCATGTGCTCTGAAAAAGACAAAAGAAAATCTGTCATCTGTAGCGGCTGTAAACACGTAAAAGCTTTGACAAACGTCTGCCATGAGGTACGAGTTTTATGAGCCAATCACAGCCTCCCTGTCCTCCTGCTCACTCTCTAAACCCACACTCAAAGCATGCGCTGAAATCCCCTTCTGGACCAATGGCGTTGGTTTATGTAAGTGAGGGGGCGTGGCTTTGAGGGAGCACAGAGGGGAGGGGTAAATAGGATGCTACTTTCAAAATCATGCTAGTTTTCTAAAATGACCGACCCTGCCATTAACGTTGCCACGGTGTTGTGTTAAAGTTAAAAACAAACAGATATGATTGGGGAATATAGAAAGAGAAACTAATTGACTCCTGTGTTTGAATGTTGTTGTTTTACATACATTTTAATTTGTCACTTTTAGTTGTCATTGTCCTGTTTCCTCTTCTAGGACTGAAGCATTTTAAGGACCACTGAGCCAAAGATAACTCCTTCTTGTTGTTGGGAGTAAAACTATCAGGAAGTTAAAAAAAAAATAAGTCAGGTCAGCTCTGCTGATTGGTGGATAGAAGAGGCTCCACAACCAACTTTCATCACAACAGCTCAAGATGTTTTTGTTTTTTTATCACGTCTAAAGACTGAAAAACTTAGTGTGAGTTTTCCGTCACTTCCTGTGAGGCTCACCTGTGTTTGGCACCACCAGTCGTCCTCCCAGATAGCCGTACTGGCCGCTGGTCCTGAGCTGTTTTTCGCCTGCGCTGATGGGCCCGTTGAGGGTCATCAAGCCCCTCTTGTGTTTGTCCGCAGTGGCGCAGTAGTCTCGACTCAGGTCCCGTGGGAAGGTCTCTGCGGGGGCTTTGGAATTGAATGCTGCTCGTTCATTTAAACCCAGTGAAACCATAAAGGAGCTCTGAACTTTGATTTTGATGTCGGGCAGAGGGTCCAAGAGCTCTTTGTCTGTATGGTCCTGGAAGCACAGAGGTGTGCTGTAGGTCCGCCCCACTGTTAGGTCCGGCTGTATTGAGGAGTTGAGAAGCAGGGGGTTACCTGCAGATGTGGAGAGAGAGCACAGTTGCTGCATGTAACGCTCGGTCTCTAACCCCCCCCCCCCAATTAAAATTTGCCAGTGTGACATCACTGATCCAAGCCCATTGGCTCGTTGTAGCAAGACAAAGCTCGTGCTACATGCCCATGTGACACCCGTGCTGAGCGGCTGACCAATCACAGAGCGTAACGACCAACCAATCAGATCAGAGTAAGCCCACGTGGGGGATTCAAAACGTTACAAACATTGGCCGATGAGAGACGTACATGAAAACAGACACTTTTTTCAAACATTAGCGACTTTAGTAAACACATAAATTAGATATATAAACACCAAAAAGGGCAGAATATGGGACCTTTCCATTGCATGAATAACTGACTCACTGCCTCTCTGAGTGCATGAAGTCATCACGACAAAGTCTATTCATCTATCTTTCCTAATCTGTTACTCAAAAACACTGAACATTTGACAAGCTGTCTTTGAGCTGCTTTAATCAGATATGGGGTTTGGATGTTCTGCTTTAATAAGGTTGCGTACAATATCCCCCCCCCCCCCCCTCCAGGTAATGGGGCTGCAAATGTCCTGGCTTTGGATCTGCTTTCATGTAAAGAGTTATGGTACTCCTCATTATGGTCAGCTTCAGGTTGGTCTCTTTAGGGTCACTTTTTTTCTGCAGCTAACCTGTGAAGCTCCAGCACTAATTAAAAGGAAGCGTCTGTGCTGGGGGAGCAGTAGATCACAGGAGCAGAACCTGGAGAGAAGGTCCAGGGCACAGAGCCACGGTCAGAGCGTCACATTTAATTACCAAGCCCACACACAGCTTGATCTCCATAATACATCTGCAGGAGTCAGCTCCTCTGGCCCCCGACTCGTCCTTACGAAGGACAGGAGCGAGGACTAAGGGGGGTGGAGGTGACTGCTCTGTAATGGAGGAGAGTCATTCAGCTCCCAGTATGGACCCAACAGGCCATGGAGGGGGGTCTTCAGCTGTGACCATTAGATGTGCGTACGCTGCCAAACGCAGCGCGCAGCCTGCTGCATTGATCTGGCAGACCTGAGTGCTGCCCCTGAACGAGCCGTGCCAAGATAACGGTGAAGTCAGAGAGTCCTTGCTGCCCAGCTGTTGCCTGGCAAGGGGTGCAAGGCAGGAGGCTAATGTTGTTTTATTTTTAGGAAAATCATTAATTATTGTGCAGAGTGATTTGTGATGGGCATTTGAGGCTTTCACTTGTTTTTCACCTTTTCAGTTTTCTTTTGTCTTTCCAATTACCTTCTCCCTCCACCCGCCATTAAGACAGACACACTGCTGTAAGCTTGTTTCTGCTTGGTTATTTGGACCTCCGAAATTTAAAATGTAATTTTCACACACACACACACACACACACACACACACACACACCCCTGGGCCTCTTGATTTGGGTTGGTGGTGTATGCAAAGAGTATTGCTCTTGAATATCCCGTCTTTCCACCTCTCTCTCTCTCTCTCTCTCTCTCTCTCTCTCTCTCTGTCTCTCTCTCTCCCTCTCTCTCTGTCTCTCTCTCCCTCTCTCTCTGTCTCTCTCTCTCTCTCTGTCTCTCTCTCTCTGTCACTCTCTCTCTCTCTCTCTGTCACTCTCTCTCTCTCTTTCTCTGTCTCTCTCTCTCTCCCTCTCTCTCTCTTTCTCTCTCTCTCTTTCTCTCTCTCCCTCTCTCTCTCTGTCTCTCTCTCTCTGTCTCTCTCTCTCTCTCTCTCTCTCTCTCTCTCTCTCTCTCTCTCTCTCTATGTCTCTCTAGGACTCTCATTCTTGCTCAAATCTCTTGAAAAACCTATATAAGAATGTGTGTGACTTTATCCTGTCAGCCTCTTAGAATTTGTTCCACAGCGAGTCAAAGGCCTGGAGCACTGTTGTTGTGGCTGAACTTGCAGCACGTGTTTGTATTTGCTGTTGTTTTCTGAATGTGTATGTTTTTGACTCATGTTTCACTTCTCTACTTGCAGCGTGTTTGATGTTTATGCATTTGCTTTTGAACGTGAAAGCCTTTCTGAATATGCTGCCTGTTTTTCTAAATGTTTGCCATTTCATCATTTGTCGAGCTTTTGACCCCGACCAGCTACCATAAAAATGTGTGCTTAAATATGTGAGGACGCCTGCATCCAAAAAAAGAAAAGTATTGCCATGTTGAGGCCTGGTGCTGCTCCGTGAAGGCTCAAGCCCTCAGCCAGTGGTGCACCATCGTGGACATTACCTCTCCGCAGCTGACATTCGATCACTGCTGAATTTCCAGCCCTCAGGTCGAGTGGAGAACAATCTGATTATCACTTGAGTGTGCATCTTTAAGAATGGCGCCGCTGAAATGGGATGGCAGTGGTGAGATGAGAGAAGTTAATGAAATGTACCTCAGGTTGAATACCTTGAGGGATAGGTTTGGAATTGGGCTTCTGATTAAAAATCAGTGAGAAGGAGAGGAGATGTGGAGAGACTGAGCACTCTGCCTGAAAACCAGCGGGCAGCAGAGAGCCGGCGTCAAGTCTTAAAAGTCTTTTTAGATAGTTTTTGTTTGTTGCAATGATCACATAAAAAGAGACTGATTTGAAATGACTCATACACTATTGCCTACAGTATGATGTTAAAAATACATTCATGACAGCGAAGGCCAACGTGACACCATTTTACAACCACCTCAGAACAAGCACGGCGCCACACAGGGGCTAGGGGGCGCTACAGCCCCACCATACATCCGTCCAGCCTGGTCAAGTCAGTATTTTGGTAGTTTTGTTTTGTCTTTAAGTAAACTGTAAAGATAGCACTCTAGAAAATAAAATATCCTGCTGTCGTCCCTGCCTCAGGGCTAAAGAGGTGTTCTACGTTTTACTGGGACTCATGGCTGGCCGGATAAGGACATTTAAAGGAGTGATTGAAGCCAGTGGAGGGTACAGCAGACAGCATTATTACAAAGACGTGATGACCTGCTGAATGTAGCTCAAGCTCAAATCTTCCATCAAACAAGTTTTCCACTCTCTTCTGATCAGAAGGAGCTTTGCTTTCTGGAATCGTCGCCTCTCAGTCTGCTTCATGATGCCATCACAGCAGTGGTTCGGATGGACCACCACTTGGTACCATTGCTAGCACTTGTGCTAACCCCGGGGTGTCTGTGATGTCCAAACACTCACAAACCAAATGAAACTTATTGCTGCAACAACAATAGCTGAATGGATCCGCTCAGAGGTTGAAGTCAGAGTGATCTGAGAAGGAGGTTGGAGGTGTGCTCGGCCAGTATACCCAGAGTATCGTTCTGTTATCTGGCTTCACTAACCCTGACATATGAGACTGAGATAAACCGTCACACCGAGCAGTCTATCAACGTGATGAAGAAACTCAGAGTATGTTTGTGCTTTTGCATTAAATGGGTGGTGTCATCTTCAGATGAACAGATCCTGATCATGAAGGAGTCTGCTGTAAGCCCTCTATAACTCAAAGCGAACTATACCATAAGACAAATCGACTGGAACCAAAACAGCTGCAGGGAGAAAAGAAGGACGATCTTTTGGCAGTAAAATAATGGGACTGTGAGTGTGTCAAAGATTGACTTGACTTGAATGTATGTACAGGTAATTAAAGGCAGGGTTGGTAAATTTATTTTGGTTGAAATTGTCTTTAGGTCTTGACACAAATTAATAACTCATGTGCTCTGAAAAAGAAACATAGAGAATCTGTCATCTGTAGCAGCTGTAAGCCTGTAAAAACTTTGACCAATGATCTGATGAACCAATCACAGCCTCTCTGTCTCCCTGCTCGTTCTCTACCTCATGCATGCTCGAGCCCACACTCAAAGCATGAGCTGAGGTTAGCTTCTGGATGGCGCGTGTGCATGTAAGTAAGGGGCGTGGCTTTTGAGGGAGCACAGAGGGGAGGGGTGAATACGGAGCACTGAGGGTATGCTACTTTCATAATCATGCTAGTTTTCTACAATAGCAACCCCTGCCTTTAAATGTGATGATACAAGTTTAAGTTAGTTTCATTACAAAGCCTGACACTGATGTGCTGTTGGGTCTTTGGGTAAACAAAGTACAACAAATACACAACATTATTGTCTGGGCAAAATGCATTTCATTTCAAACTCATGTTTGGCGACACCTCCGTAATTCTGAAGCCTCGGCTCACCTCCAGCGACACATCTCCAATCCCTCTCCACTCGACAAATTGTCCATGTCAGTCCCCGTTGCAGAGGTCTTTGATGACACTGCTCTTTGTTCTCTCAGGGTGGAGATGTTTGCACTGTCTCTTACCTTGTCCTGTTGTCTTAAAGTTGAAGGACTGGAAACCTCCAGCCAGTGCAGAGGGGTCGATGACGTCCACACCATACTCGCTGTGGTTCTTCCTGTACAGCATAACTGCCACTACGAGGATGACCACAGCAATGATTCCAGCTCCCAGGCCCGAGTACAAAGCTACATCGTTGGAGCTGTCCACACCTGAAGCACACAGGAAACACAACAAAAGAAAAGCTGCTGTTATAAAAGCTGATATAGAAACAAGGCCAGAACCTGATAAAGACTGGTCGAAGACACAAACTTCTTTTAGTAGACGCATGTCTGCCTTACACAGGGTTTTTCCTGCATTCAAAATGTGGAGGTGGTCACCTTTGACTAACGTTTTTACTCATCAAAGTCTGACAGAGGTGTTCATGGAGAATACAGTTCACAAGTCTAATAATGGTGTCTGTGTTGTATCGTCATCAGTGGCGATTCTTGAGCCTGTTGGGGCCCAAGGTAAACATTTATTTGGGGGCCCTTCAACTGGCGTTCATCCCCATGTGTTAATGTGTCGACGTTTACCCAGCTTCCCTTTTCTCTATTGACAGATAGTTCCTCAAAATGTTTCTTTGGTGACTCCTTGACAAACTTTGGTTTTCACAGCAGTTCATGAACAGAAAGTGCGGTCAGATGAACATGAACCACCTCGCACAGGTTCTCGCTGCTTTAGTTTAAAGCCTTTAGGGGCCTCCTACTGTTCTAAGTAATAATTCTGACAGGTGAGAAAACAGCTGAGGTGAAGAAGTCAACTTCTCTCTCTTTCATGTTGTGGAAAGGAACCAACACCGCCTCACTTTGAGCCAGGAAAAACCCTGCTACAGCGTTCTGATGAAAGTAAATGCACTGCCTCACGTCTGCATGTTGAGACCTATTTCCTTGATTCCTATTTCCATATTTTTACACAAACCAGTCTCCCTTATGTGGTAACAAGGAAAGAATGAATAAGGACAGAAAGTGAGATTGTTAAAATAAGTGGTGAAGAATGCATCGGGCACGACACTTAGACTAATTTGACAGGTTAATAAAAACACCTGACAATCACGGACTGACGCTGACTCTGCGAGGTGATTGAAAGCTGCCACAGGAATGGAAGGACGACCCCGGAAAATAGTTAAATTACCTCATTTGCAATGATTACATCTCATTAATCTTTCACAGCGTAGCACATGTTCGCTTGTCACAACCAATAAATCTCCTGGCTCAAAGTCGAAACGCAGCTGGGATGTCACAGCTGTCATGATTTAAATAATGACATGAATATATAATGAGACTTTGCCTGGTTAAAACAGGAAGTGCTCGGATCAAAATAAACAAAAATGTTGTTTTATTTCTGAGTTGTCTGTTTCCAGACTTCACCACTCTTCAGACTTTCATTTCTTTTCCTGCCAACTTAAAACTTGAAGGAAATGTCAGGTGCTGCAACCGTAATTGAGGACATTTCATAGTAATTGCAGGTGGGCGGCTGAGGGGGCTGATGATGAGAGAAATCCACAGAAGACAACTCACTTTGAGGATTAACGTCATGTAGCAGCTTTTGATCTGCAAAGACAGAGAGATAGAAAAAGACACAGAGGAGAGAAAGTGGTGAGGAAGGGCGATCGAGTCTCTGTGAAGTGACTAACCAGTGTGGTCTGAGATGCAACATCAGGAGCCGAGTGGACCAGCTGGACTATCTTCATGCTCACGCCTGGAGCAGCTACGGCAGACTTCACCAAGCACACCTGAACACAGTCAGAGCTGCTGTCTGCTTCCGTTCAAAGCTGCAAATCAGTGACTAGTGCAGAGCAGCATGCTCTCACCAACAAACAAGCTATCTAAATGGAACATAATGACCCCTGCCACCAATAACTGCAGACACACAAAGCTTTTATTTTTGCGGGACGCTTGTGCACGGCGCATCAATTCACCGCTGAAAATAACCCTGAAACAACACTAACACATCCTGTTTCTTTTCAGAATAAAATACTTAGTTTTGACAGTTAAAAAACAAAACAAAACATACAAAAACATACATCATATTATTTTGCGCTAATAATCTGTTAAATTTCAGCGCCAATTCCTTTGTCTGAGAACACGGCCTGTTAACAGACGAGGGTGCTCGGTGCCTGACACGCAGCGCACATGTATCTGCTGGAAGCTCTGGGCTTAGTGTTCACTTTAGTAAAAGTCATTTCATGACTCTGCCTATTTCATTCTAAACATCCAGGATGATTGAAGAGGCCTGGGTTCACACTTCTTACTCCTCATTGTGTTCAGGATGACAAACAGTCATGTGTCATGTGAGCAGCACACGGGAGAAAGAGCGCTGACATTAAGGGCTACTTTCCCCTCACACACTTCACAAAGACGTAAACATGAGGACAGTGATGGTGCTGTCAAAGCGTCAGAAAGCCTTACTCTGGATACAGAGCCCGTCTGTGCAGTTCTCCGTGGCTTGGCTGTTCCCTTCACACATCCTGCCGCTGTGTCTGGGAGCTGGAGAGTTGCAGTCTCGACCCCGCTGCCTCTTGCACTGGCTGCTGCACACAGTCCATTCGCTCCATTCATCCCAGCCTCCATTAACTGCAACATGAAGACATAAAAAGGGAGAGAGGGTTAAACTGATGTGGTTACACAACAAAAAAACAGCCATTTATTAGCTGCTCTGCTTAAGGGCTGCAAGGTGGCCTACATCTGATCCCAGCTGTTCTATAGGAGGAGCAAACAGAATGACCACAACGAGCTGGCGGTCTGTTAAGATGGATATCACATCTCCACCTCACAACGCAACACACATTCAGAGAGGGGATCAAACGATGGAGGTGGGGGGGGGGTTATGAGAAGTTCAATGACACCTATGTAAGTGTCTCATTATGTTTCCTCTCGCTCTGCTCTTCTCCTGCTAATACAGATCACACATTTACACACAGGACTGTGTTGCAGTTAAGAGTGAAAACGAGCAGGACAGATTGTTTTTGTTCTGGCACTTGAATTCTTTAGTCTGGAGAGAAGATGGAGGGGGAAACCAGCGTGGGAGAGGGAGTGGGGAATGCCACGGGTTGGATCACGTTGAGGACAGCAGCCTCTGTGCATTGAATGTCCCACCCAACTGCTCGGCTGACCGCTGCCCCGCATAAATGCTTTTGATGGCATTTTCACCAATGTGTGTATGCCGGGTATGAAAATTGTTTAAATAAAAGAAAAATCAAATATTGCAGAAGTGTTTGTTTTTTTTAAACTAATATTTCCATCCAGATGCTAACATACCGTCCTAACAAAAAACATTTGGTCATGAACAGTATCTGCAAACCGGAGGGTATGTTGTGTTTTACTTGGATACAAAAAAGAAAAGTTAAAAGTTAAAGATAATTGTTTGTTAATGTTAACTCTGTGACGTTGAGTTTCCAGTAAAGTGGCCGAGGGGATGAGGATTCAAAAAGGTCAAGAGGAGAGACAAACTTCTGCTCACTACATGGAGGACCAGGGGAGGTAGTTTAGGGGTCTCATGAGCAAACACCCCATAATGAGGGATAAAAGCTTTCTGGAGCCCAATCACAAGGACATCACCTTAATACTCACCATGACCTCTTAAAGCAACAAAAACACACCTTTTAGTTATTGTTGCTTCAGTACACTGTAAACCTCTCCTCTTAAAGATGATTGTGATATTACCAACATAACCATGCCAAGCATATTTAACTGTTCTGCCAGTTTTATTTGTAATCAGTGCAGCCATTTCAGGAGCTGCACAAAGTTGTGGTGGGCAGAAAAGAGAGAAGAAGAAAAGCAGGGAGCAGACTCTGGCCTTTTTGCCTGAACAAGAACTTGTTAACAAACGTATTTCAGTCGACTCCAAAGACTCATGGGAGCCAGGCAGAGGGAGCTAATGTTAGCGAGGAGGCTAACGCAACAGAATGAATCTGCACACGTTGATTTAAATCATTCACTGGGCCTTTCAGGGGCCAAGCAATGTCTGCGGGGGCGAGTCTGTTCATACAGTGAGAAGTGAAGACTCCAGTGTAACACATCCACTCTCTGACAGTTCACAAGTGCTTTCTCCCCAAACTTTCTGTGTTCAAATATTTGTCCTAATCATAACAATGACCGAGTGACGTTATCTGTTATACACACACACACCTAACAACACAAGACACGGGCTGTTATGGTGGAACAGCTTGAGAGGCATTTTCTCCCCATTAACCCCAGGGCCTGTTCAAAAGGGAAGGGATTTGATGCAAGACCTTGAAACCAACACAGTCTGGTGCATGCAGATACCTCGGATCCATCCACCGTAATCTGACATCTGATCACGCAGGAACTCATCATATTTAGCCTCACAAACATTAGGAGTCCATATGGCGGCTGAATATTTTTGGCAGTCGGGGATGTACCCATAATGCATTGCTGTGGGCCGTGGGGAAGGTAATCTTTTCTTGTGATGTTTTATCGGCTCTTTCTGCTCTCGACATTTGTTCGTGGTTTCTTCTCAGCTACTGGAAATGGAAACAATGTGATGTGTCAGGAGGACATGCTGGCCGCAGCTGAGTGGGTGCATGTTGTTTCTTACTGACTCATTTCTGTGAACGCAACTATCGTCTGTCGAACGAGTATCTCTGCTAAACTAGCTGTCAGAGAGAAAGATGTTCAGACACCGGAGACCCAGGTGAAGCTCACGTTAGCTCGGCAGACCAAGAAAGAGACACTCCATACAAGCAGCTTCATATTAGCTGTTGCCTTCACAGAATTAATAAAATAGGTACTTATTGAAAATGAGTGTTTTTTGAAGTGTGCGAAGTGAAACTCTAAATGATGTGAACATTGAGGGTTGAAGCGAATAAAGTAACACCCAAGGTAAACTACAAAGTAACTAGCTCCTTTAATAAACAATGACTCTGTTAGTTACTCAGTTACTTTTTGATAGATTAAGTAACTATAGTTACTAATTCTCATGTACGATGCTTTTCACAATCCAAGTTTTGTGTTGCTCCATTCAGAGCATTTGCGATATAAGTAACCACGGTTACCAGGATTATTTTATAAGAGTATCTTATGATGATCAGGGTCTTTATCCTGCGTCTGAACCAGCCTTTAGCTTAACAAATCCTAGCAAGGATCTTTAGCCTCAGAGAAATTTAAACACATTGTCAGAGCAGCTCTGAGCAAGGACGAGACACAAACTTAGTCTTAGTGAGGAGACGTGGTTGACCCTGTTGCTAGGTATTTTAGAAGCTGTGATTGGTTAGCTAAAAAAATGGAAATGAAAAGCCAATCATAGAATCTAGTCAGAAATGGTGTAATTACGAACTCTTTGAAATTAGCATCTGTGTGATCATTCGTCCGACATTCTTTAAGTATAAAGCCTACAAAATGTTCTCAGGCCCACTTGTGCAGCATGTAGTGTTTGGTCAACATTTCTCCATTTTCCTCCTCAACTCCTCAGAAACTATTTAACTCTTGCCAAGGAGGAACTAGGGGGCGCTGTAGGATCACCCCCCCTTGTTTCCCATCTCTCTTCATGTGTTTTATCCCATCTCCCCACCATCCCTTTCCAAGCTCGGCACAGTCGAGTTTCGTCATGAGCTGGGTCTTTGTCATGTAGCAATAAGAGTATCTTTTACCTGCTTTTTGTAAAGTCTTGAGATACCACTTGTTATAAATTGGTGTTATCCAAATAATGATTGAGATTAATTGATTAAAGGCTAAGACCCTTTCAAACCTGTTTAGGTCATGTCTTGGTCTTAGTTAAGATGTTCCTGGTTCTGTTATGTGTTACTGACCCTTGTTCCTGTGTTTGTGTCAAGCTCCGCCCTGATTACCCACACCTGTGTCTCGCTGCTCCCTGATTGTCTGTGTAATTAACCCCAGTGTCTTCCTCCTCATGTTACCAGTTCGTAGAGTTTTCCTCATGTTACCTCGTCCAGCGTTTTCTGTTTTAGACCTTGTGAATGACTCCTGCCTGCCTTTTTGATTCTACCTTTTGTCTGCCCCTCAGGATCGTTTGCTCCTCTGAATCTGCCTGTATTAAAGGACTGATTTTTGAACTAACACCTGGATCTGCATTTGCATCCATATATTGTCATCATCTTTACCAGGATCTAGTATTAACTTTAAGAGAAATCCTTTGAAAATGTCCTGATTCTAAGAATTTTCTGAGAAGTTTGTCACACCAGACTCTTAGCACTGAGGAGGCTTTGAGAATACGGCCCCTGATCATCTTTTAACGGCACCTCTGCGGTTAACCTCGCACAACACTAGAGCTTTACAGACCTTTCTATCTATGTTCATCCTCTCTGGTTAAGATCAACTTAACATTATCAATACATCTAAAAAACTAAAAGGATATGTCTCTTGTGGGCCTCAGTCAGGGCCGATCCTGTCCGATTGAACAAGAACAGCTCTTTACTTAGCTGACAAAAGGAGCACTATGCACCACACACCTGAACACATCGTGGATGACATGATGCTTTTCACAACAATAAACCTGTTCAATCAGAATGTCCACTAAAAACACAAAGAAAAAACTAAGTGTGGTAGAAGTGTTGATGATGAACAGCTGGTCAGATGCTATCGTTAGAAATAACTACAAAGTGAGAATGTTTTTCTCTATGTTGAGGCAGCCTGCTGTTGTGTTTGACATTTCAACCTTATTATTGTCAAAGTATACACCAACAACTTTATACTTTATAAATACTGTAAGCTGAAACTCCATGAAGAAGAGCTTCAGAGTTACATATCAGTGAGCTGATTTGAGACTGACCTGGGCAAAGTGCGTTGCAGGTGATCTTCTGCACAGACATGCCCTCGCAGAAAGCTCCACCGTTGAGAGGCGCCGGGTTCGTGCAGGTTCGAGAACGCTTCTGCACGCCACGCCCACATGGCACGTTACAGGCTGACCACTCGGTCCACAGGGACCAGCCGCCGTTCACTGAAAACAAAGTGGGAAGTGAAGTGAGTGCGAAACAGAAGCCCGGCATAGTTAAACACTTGAACGAGAGCTGGAGTTATTAATGATAATGAAACTCTGAAGTAACAATGCACAGCCTGCAGCAGATTGAGCGCACTGTTGTGCTGGATAAACAGCTCCCTCTCTCCTAATTGCCTCTTCACTGTTACTTGCTCTTGGATTAGGGTACATTGAACCGTGCAAAAGCTAAGAAAGAAGCCATCAGAGCGTACTGTCGTTCCTGAAGGCAGCACTGACTCATACTGGTCGTCGGGTTTGCTCGTCAACCATTTAGCATTTTGAACGAAGCCGTTTACTCTGTGATCTCGCTGTTCAAGTGTGTGGAAGCAAAATGTCTGGCAGTGCTATCAAAGCTGGTGGACGTGTAGCGGAAAAGCCTCGGGCACATAAATACTTAATAAGCCAACACTCCTGTTAAATGAGATTAAAACACACTTTTCCTTTTATAAAGTACAAACTGATCTTAAATGAGAGGCAGAAAATTGAGTCTTTGAATAATACATCCATGGGAGCAAAGAGAAAACAGGAGGGAAACATGGAGATGGGTCTCTTAATCACTTGTTAAGTCGTAAAGAAGTGACATGTAAACAGCGTGTCAGTACACAGTCGTGTGTCGCAGAGGAAACACAGCAGGCAGCTTACCGAAGACGATCACAGCTGCTGTGGCGCTGCGTCTTTTGGCCACCACATTGCTGGCCAAACATGTATAGTTTCCTGAATCCGAGAGTCGGGCCTCGTTGATGATTAGGTTGTGGTCAGCTCGGGTGTCTATGTTGTCATCAGCGAGGGGCTTCAACAGTTCTTCGTTTTTCAGCCACTCCACCTGATCAAGAGGGACACAGTTATGACCCCGATCACATCTATGTCTGAACGCAAGCAGAGGGAAAATAACTTTTTAATGATCCTCCTCAGCTGGCCATCAATCACATCCTTCATTTTCTTCACTGTAGGCTTTACACATCGCTACAAGTCAAATAATAATAATGATAGAACCTAGACTTAGGGCTCGAACCCCCAATCTTCAAATTGAGGGATGACCCACTTCCACTGAGCCACAGCCCCGCTCCGATCACCCAACACTATGGTCATTAGGTGGTCAACAGATACACGTTAAGACTCACCAGCAACAGAGAGTCAAAGTAAATATGAAATACACAAAGTGAATGATGCGTCAGTGCTGCTACTGTTTAAATGAGCAGCATCACTGCATCCATACAGTGTGTTGACACAACGGGCCAAGCTGATGGATTCATAAGAAGAGCACCCTGTGGAATAAACAACATAATGGATGAATGCAAATAGGAAGTGCCTGTGGGCATGCGAACACTGGGTAAACAGAAATGACACTCAGAACCAAGCAGGTGATGGATTGCAGGTATGAATGAAAATGAATCACAGTAAGAAACCGTAATCATTTCTCACATTTGGTCATTTTTCAAACCTCTTTGGGTCGATGTTCTTCTGTACAGTGGAGCGACCGTGTTTCATGTGGGAGGAGGAGCGTGCAGTATGATCACACCTGGGACGGCCTCGTTCTTTCTTTAAAGACTATGTAACTCCATGAAGCCTCTCGCAAAGCTTTCGTCACAGCATCATTGTGCTGTGGCTTCTTCTTGTTTAGTGTCTTTGTATTTGGGCTGCACAGCAGCGTGCTGATCAGCGCTGTCAGGGAGTTCCTGTTGTCAGGCAGAAATCAGTGAAGTTTGCATGTTCTCCCTGTGCACGCTCCTCCTCCCACACTGCAAAGACATGCTTGTTGGGTTCATTGGTGACTCTACATGGCCTGCAGATGTGATCGTGAGTGTGGCTTAGTGGAGACAGACTGCGTGGGAGAGTTAGTTTTTTATCCATGAAGATGTATGTTAATAAGTACACGTCATTAGTGGGAATAGGAAGGGTAAAAACAATCCAATGAGTGGGTTGCTACCGCTGCATGAGTCCATGCCGAGTTAGGCCGGCCCAGTTGACAAAGTCTGGACATGCCCCATGGTGTTTCAGTGTTGGAATAGAACTTTTTTTTTTCATTGGGTGCCCGACATGCCGTCATATTCTTCATCCAGGGCTGGATCCCAAGTCCCTTATTTGCACCGAGTGTCCTCCGAGTTGTCTCCTCCACTTGCGTCTTAGTCCCGCCCACCAGAGATGCACGGAGGAAACGAAGCCAAGGAGAGAGGACCGAGGAAATCAGCTTTAAGACACATGAGACGTTGTTTCCTCGACAGCGTCACATGACGCCACATCAGCTGATCATGTTCAGCTGTCAATCAGCCGAACAGCTGTTTATGTCCACACAAACACACACACTGTATTATTTCTAATCAAACACACACACTGTATTATTTCTCATCAAACACACACTGTATTATTTCTCATCAAACACACACACACACTGTATTATTTCTCATCAAACACAGTTACAGTGTTTAGTGTCTTTACCTGATAAAAAAAACACCTGAAGAACAACCTGCATTCTACTCATAACCAAAAGGACAGTTTCTACTGACTAAAAGATTTCATTTTGAATTGTCTATAATTATTGATTATTATTAAACAGTTTGGACTGAACCTAGCCTGTATTTAGACAATGAACTCTGTATTTTATAAACACGGATATTTATGTGTCTGAAAATGATTGATTAGAATCTAAATGATGAAACTTTGTGAAGATAAATAAGTGTGAATATAAAATGGACTCCTCTTCATCAAACTGTCCTCCTCATCATCATCAGACATTCAAACAGTCTGAGGGATGATGAACAGAACATGAAGGATGTATTGATTTGATGGAAGTTATAGAGCTTCATATTTGGTTGTTAATCTTAAACTCTCCTCTCTCCTCGATCCTCTCTCCTCCGTTCGCTATAAGAGCTTTGGGACGATCCTCAACATGGCGGCTTTGGAACTACTTCCGGTTCGGCCGAGGACCGAGGACCGAGGAGACTGCAAATAAGGGACTTGGGATTGAGCCCAGATAGCGGGAAAAATGTGTTTTGTTGATGTTAGTTAATAAGAACAATACTTATACATTTTATTTGTATCACTTTTTCAAAAACTTAAAGATACTGTATATATGTTGAAACAGACAGAAGGACCCGAACAGTAAGAACAAACTAACATTGACATTACACAGGTCATCAGACGAGCCACACATAAACAGAGCACATGTTACAGTTCAGAGAAGACCCACATGCAGAATCACAGAGCAGAGGCAGGAGTAAAGCAAATACTGGAAATTTAATTAATCGACAAAGAGCAATAATCATGAGGCTGCAGACGAGGCAGGCAGAAGCACAAACAACGATCTGGCAAACAACAAGGGACTCTGATCAGTTTAAATACTG
The DNA here is from genome assembly GCF_947650265.1 of Symphodus melops. Lineage (NCBI taxonomy): Eukaryota > Metazoa > Chordata > Actinopteri > Labriformes > Labridae > Symphodus > Symphodus melops. The sequence continues at coordinate 27,861,634 of NC_136691.1, forward strand.
AGGGTTAATGAGCTGACAACAGGTGTGTGGCAGGATCTAGGAGGCTGACAGCTGATTGGCTGAGATGGTACAGGAAATGGGTAGAGACTATGAATTGGAGGGAAAGGCTGGCAGGTGCTGAATGGAAGGTGAGCAGAGGAGTGAGTGCAGGAAGGCGGGGTCATTAGGAGCAGGAAACTCCAGAAGAATCCACGACAGTACACTTCAAAATCTTACATTTCAAGTTGGTTTGAAAAGATGAATTTTGATCAGTGATTTAAAAGTGGTCAGTGCAGTGTTGAATGGCTTGATGTGTGAGGAGCAGGAACAGGGAAGTCAGTGGAGATTTTGGAGGTCGAGGCGGATGAGGATGTTGAGGATGGTGACTTGGAGGAGAGCTGGTCCAGTGTTTTTGATAGAAGAAGGAGGTTGGAGACGGGGCGGAAGCTGCACATGCTGTCAGAACTGAGTCCAGGTTTCTTGAGGATGCGGGTGATGGTTGCCAGTTTGACTGTTTGTCAGAGCAGAGGGAGGAGGTGATGAATGTGGGTAAGAGTGGACCTTCATTCTCCACATCCTATACATCCTATCCCGTTCCGAAAAATCATAACAGAGCCGTTAGTCCTATCACTACTCATCTATTTTAATTGCACAGGTTTTTATTTTTTTATTTTATCCCTATTCATATAGGAGGTCTTCTTAATCTTGTTTTGGTTTATTATACATGTAAGGGAGGGGGGAGAGCAGTTGCTATCTATCTATCTATCTATCTATCTATCTATCTATCTATCTATCTATCTATCTATCTATCTATCTATCTATCCATCCATCCATATGAATATTTTCTGTTAATTCTTGTTCCTCTATAACTGCGACACATTGATACATAAAGTGCAGGGAGTCTAATTCGTCTTGATTAAAATCACCACTGAATGGTTGACACAAGTGGTGGCATCCAGCTCTGCAGATTTCAATTGTTGCCATGGGAGAATGAAGACTTGTAAGAGGCAATTAACATGAGGAGTGAACCAGCCTCCCAGTGTTTGGGGCCACACTGCACATTAGCTGTTGTTCTGATGCTCTAACAGCCCTCGGGTAATGATTCACCAAGAAGAGACGGAGACGCACAAAGCAAATGGCTGGTGTGTGTGTGTGTGTGTGTGTGTGTGTGTGTGTGTGTGTGTGTGTGTGTGTGTGTGTGTGTGTGTGTGTGTGTGTGTGTGTGTGTGAGAAGAAATATTAAAGGGACAAATACAAATTAGCTGCCAAGTGTGTGGCACAGGATTTGAGAAATGAATGATCTAATTGGCACATTTGTTTCAATAAGGATGGGGTCATCAGTGTCAGCCTTGATGAAAGAGTTTCCAGCCAGGGCCGCACATCAGGGCTTCCTCCTTGTGATTTCAATACACCGACTGGCCCTGAAGGTCGCACGCACACACAGCTCATTTAACTGACATTTCCTGATGATTACCTCTGAGAGATGTGGTGGTTGAGGGGCAATTAGAGGACAAAAGAGCAATATGACGGGTGACACCACAGCCATTATCAAGACTTGTGTGAAGAGCACTAATCAAGACCTTGCCAGATTTCACAAAGTGCCCTGTGATTCGCTGCTTCGTTGTCCCATTCGGAGGTCTAACGGTCATTTGATCTCACGGTGACGTACGCACAGCAGCCTTAAGAGCAAGAGGGAGACAAAAGTGACTGCTGACTCATGCTACGGTGTCACAGTGAAGCATGAGCTCACTCCCATTTGGCCATGTTTTTCTTGAGCCAACTGAAGCAAAGAGAGCCTTTTCAATGCTATATATGCTATCATTGCTACGTCATGTTCCAGGGGTGTCAGACGCACCCCTGGAACCAGGAGACACCAGTGCATCGTTGAATCAATCACACTTTGACTGTTGGATTTTCAGTCTGTTTCCTGTTGATTAAACTGAGTTTTCTTGAGTCAAATAATTAATTATAATCTACTTAACATGATTAAATTGACCGTTTGAGCCAACTTGGATCGGCCATTGGAGTTGTTTTTAAGAAACAATTTTTTGCAAGATCACACAAACCATCAGCACCTTTAATCCCCGGCCAGCCCGAAGCCGCAGAAGTGAGCATATCTTTTGCTCTGCCAACGTCTCTGAAAAGATCTGACGTCGGACTTTCTGCCTGTTCATCATGCTGAATGCTCGGGGACAAACAAAGACCGTCGCCAGGATTTGAACGGCTCCACGCAGCAAGCCGCCGACTGAAGAGCAGGGCTGCCACCCATGGAGAAAGTCTGAGGCCTCGTCCACACAGGCGGGTATTTTTGAAAACTGAGGACTTTTGTTCATATGCAAATGAGTTTTAAGTAGCTGAAAACACACTTTTTGGAAAAGTCCTTCAAGGGTGAAGATTTTCAGAAACTCTGTTTGGGTGTTTATATGTCGACGGAGAAAACAGTCTTGTTCTTGTATTTCCTTTTATAAAGTACATAACCAAACTAGAGCTCCCACTACTTGAATAGAACAGAATATATCTTTGTCTTGGGCTCCCCAAATACATAGAACAGTATAAGAGCATTTAAGAACATTAACATCAACATAGCAGCTCCATTTACAAAGTGTTGTGACTTTGAATGATTTAATTGAATGTAATGGGATTGCACTTTATTTTGATACGTTGTCACTCAGGATTTGTTAGACAGGAAGTCTTTTATTGGGAAGTCGTGTGTGACGCTTCTTCTTCGTTGGTAAAAAACACTTCTGAGATGTACCGCGAGTGCGGACAGTTTTGCCTTCAATAAAAAGGAGCAGTAATGCTCCCAAAGGACAATTGAGCCTCCGTCATCTTTATAAAGGCTGTGACTCTGTAACACACAGTAAACATGGGTTCATGTCATGGCTCAGATCTCATCAGTCATGTTGCAAGACTAAGGCTGTTTACTGCACTTGGAATAAACTAGTTCTTTCAGGATATTTTTAGTAGCCTGTAGCGCCTCCCAGAGCTCAGAGGCTCAGCTTGGTGGAAGAGAAGGTGCGAGTTATCTGACAGATTTGTCCTCACTTTCTTCCTCGTCCTGTCACTAAAAAAATTGAGACTGAGTTTTGTTTTTGGTTTGTCCACTATTCTGCCCGCTGTTGACACAGTCCGAGAAACTTTATTCTTTAATCTACAGCTCAAGAGACATTAGCAGGCAGGGAGATGGAAAGTTAAGACACACTCAACAATAGATTTAGACACCAGCTCTAAAATGTGCTGACACCAAGACGACTGAGTTTTTCCAAGGAGAAAAAGTGGCTGTGAGCATTTCTTGAAGAGATACTCAGAGAAGCTCAGCTGGCGGTCTAAGATTGTGCCGAGATGTTTAAAATTCTCAACAACTTCAACAAGTTTGGCATCAAGTGAAACTGGCTCAACGGCCAGCTTGACAAGCAGAGCCACAGAAATGGACAACTTTGGTCATTAAATGGTCATTGCAGAGGAATGACGAGAACAACAAGGACTTGTTGTTGACTTTGCCTGTTCATGGCAGCTGTAATGGTGCATTTTGTGGTTTCATGTAGACAAAAATGGTTTTGAGAAATTAGCGTGTGGACAGCATTATTTTTTGAAGACGAGGTGAAAAACTTTTGTTAAAAAAATAAAAATAAAATAAAAATCACTTAAGTGTGTGTGAGTCCAATCCCAACAACATCTTACCAGCAAGACCACACCAACTAAAAGGTTACATATCCTTCATTCAGAAAACGCTCAATATGACGGATCTTTTTCTGCATTAACCAAGCTTGTTAAGCCTTCCAGTGACTCTGAAAGCTGCAGGAGAAGTTCAGAGAACTGGTGGAGCAACAAACTTATTAATGAACCTGTGTCTCACATTTCTTCACAGCCTCCTAACATGTCATGAACAAATTCTAATGATGTTCAAAGTAACTTTTCTATCTGCAGGACGAGCCCTCTGATGGTAACTCCTAATTAAATAAACACTCACCATCTTGAATGGAGTGTGAACATGCACTGCAGGTGAAGCTGGGAAAGGTCACACCAGGGCGTTAACTGGAACCAGGAAGAGGTGCTGCTGATGACGAGAATACACTCGCCTTGCATAATTGAGCATCTGTCTGCAGCACCTTGCATGGTGACGTGACTGCAGCTGCATTGTACTTACATGTAACAGGGAGAGGGGACACGCAGACTCTGCGTGCACTCGGTCACTTTAGCCTGGTTAACAGCTGCACTCATGATATCAGACAGACTTTTTGTTGGCTCGGTCCTTGACAAGTAGAAAGTGGCATTTTGTCCTTTTGCATCACGCAGCATGAAGGTAGCAGACTGATGCTTATGAAATATGATTGACACGGCACATCCTGCGACGTGACACGGCACATTGCCTTTGATAATACTGTATGAAGTGTTGTACTATACTGGAGTTAATCAACATAAAGAGACCAGTCGGATGCAGATGAACATGACTCACATACACAGACACACGACTTGGCATAACCGTGTTGAGCAGCGTGTCTGAGAGCAGTGGGTAAAGTCTGCTGAAACTTTCTGCAGCTCCGACGTGCTCTCCTTTTCTGGAGGTGAATCCGGAAAACATACGAGGAGAACACATGATGGGCCTGTGTTGCCCATCTGCCTCCCCTGTTGCTTCCCAAATGGCAACTCTCCTCCCCTCTGAGCTGTGTCGCATGCTTTACAATTCTACCGTGTGATCCGTCTTGTCTTCATGAAATAAACAGAGGTGTCTCTTGTCATTGGCACTGACGAGGGAGTCGCTAGCTTGTCTTAATAATGAAGCTCATCATCTGTGTCTCTGACCTATAGAAGATAACAGATTAGAAAGTTAGCGCAGAAGAGGGAGGAGGTGGGACGGAGTTAAATACTAACTTGTTTTTAAATGGCATCACAAACGTGTGTGTTGAGCCCAACAGAGAACAGCTTGTTTCATGATGCAGACGACTTTAGCTGATTCCCCTTTGTGCTGTAGCAGCTGCTGTCTACCTGAGCTAATGTAGATCAAGGAGATTCATTTTGGATTAAAGGCTTTCATTCAGAGGAGTGAAGTTAGCTTCCAGTTTGCCTGTTCATTTCTCACTTTCTCTCAGATTAATCTCTCGAAAGAAACTCATTATACCGGGTGAGTCATGGACTCCACTTCTCGCTGAGATAAAAGATCTGTCGTTTATACCAACCTTGGTATTTGTGAAGTAAAAGTTGGGGACAGGTTTTGCAAAGTGAAACTAACTGAGAACAAGCAGCTGTTACAGTCTGTCAACAAAAGGCTTATTGTAATCTTTTTCCTCAGGTATCTCATTTAGGTTTCACTTTTTGCAACAAACGATTCACAAGTCGCAGACGAAGCAGAGCGATGTGGGGCTACACGTCTTGCTCAGGTACACATCGAACATGTGACTGCAGGAGCTGAGAATCGTACCTCCAACTTTCAGTTGATGACCAACTCTGAAGTCAGTTCATTTCAATTGGCTCAAACTGTTATCAGATCGTCGCTCATCGACGTCCTCTCTCCTCTTCACCACTCCTGGCTCATACGTTGGTTTTTGGACTCCAAACAATACCAAATATGGAAACAGTGATCTTTACCAAATGACTTTTATCCCTATATTTCTATCATAGTAGAAAGTTCCAGTAAAAGAAGCTTGTCACCATGGAAACCAAACCTAAACAGGGTCTGGCTCTCAGATTACAAGCAGCACAAGGCGCCAACGTAAAACCAGTAGAAACAAAAATGATTACAAACCTGTGATAACAAAGTCATGTGTACAGGGAAGAAGAAGAATCAGGATCGTCAAGATCATTACTTTATTCCATATAAAATCTTTACTCATTTTGCTTAACTCAAATAGTACAAAAAACGAACATCTTTGATGTAATGATGAAATGCACATGAAAAGATCTGAACATCAACAGAACAACCAACAAGCACAATAGTGATTAAATGTTTGTTTTCACCACCACCCTGGCACAACGGCTGTTGAAACAAATGTTGGAACTTAAAGGAGAAACCGCCCCGGTCTCCCCGACTCAGTGCCTTAAATAGTCTCCAACATTCTCCTGCTGACTGTCTGTGAGCTCGTCACTGTCACACACTTAGAAAGAGCAGCTTAACTCTGGGTCAATAATACCAGTAAATGATGGCATGTATTTCTCTGATACTCAGTTCAATTTAAAGGGGCTACATGTAACTTTCAAAAATGCTAACTCCCTAATGACCAAATGATTTACATAGCAACGAGTAACTCATACATGTAACTTTTTACATTTATAAACTGTTTTATAAATCACTCTCTAGTAAGCACAAGTTTAACTGATGTAATAAAGTAGATGATCACTGTCTATCTGTGTTTTTCTTGTATAAAAAAGGGAATCAGGTCGGATCCGCCAAAGCTCCAGCTTGTCATTTTATTTGCGTTCTCTACGTTCTCCTCACTCCGCTAACATAAATCAACAGACAAACTACAAACTCATCACACACTGCCGCTTCTATCCGTCCTCACAGCTCTCACAGGCGGACACACTGGTCACACACTGCTCTCAGTCAGTGCAGACACACAGACTCCTTCACAGACTCTCACGTGTATGACCATTTACCTCCTCTGGAAACATTACGCCGTGTTTCAGGGGCCATGTTGATGCTCCTTTGCTTTCATACGAGCACATACGACGAGCACGTGAGGGAGGGCGAGCGACAGGTTACTGCTGCAGTTTGCCTGACGGCCATGTTGTATTTTTGAAAGTTACATATAGCCCCTTTAATAAATACAGAGAAGATTATTGAACATATTTTAACACCACAACTCCTTTATTTGTGTTTACAGACTCTGATCTCATCAGGACGAGCTCACGTCACCTCGATGACCGTCCTTCCACTCTTTGTAGAGTTCAGTAAGAACGCCAAATATATATGAACTTTTTGTGTTTCACGATGATCGCTCCTGTCGCCCGTCTGAGAGGAGTCGAGTCAAACTCAACTTTCTGCTGGCAAAAACCTTTGAACTGCAATGCATGATGGTATATATTACTTGGACAGGGACCATTACTTGCAGACTCCCAAAGCATTGTGGGATACACTGAGTGGAGTATATAGAGTATGATTACGCTGACTCAAATTTAAGGGGTGATAAGTGACTCACTTCTGATACAGCCATATTCTGAGCTCACAAGATTTTCAATCAAAGCCATAGTTCTGAACTGATTCTGTATTTGAATAATTCATTCTTTATCATTCTGATAAAGTTCACTCTTCATCTTAGTTGGCACTTCACATAGGAGCCCACATCTTCATTTTCAGCTGTTTACCTGTTTGAGTACTGAACCACAACTACATCAGTCGCTCAGAAGTCGAGTGGCTGAAGGGAGAATCTGTAGCGCAGATCTACTCTCACAACGCCAACGTGGCACCGTGATGCAGCTCTCAGGTAGGAGGTTGAGCTTTTAAGGAGTAGCAGCCTTACCTCGTCCACAGGCACTCCCTCTGGAGGGCGGCAGTGCAGAACGATCATCCCATTGATTGGCACCTCCTTTCCCTGTGGATCTTGCTCAAAGTTTTTCCTCAGGTCTGTGTGGAGAGATAAGAGGCAGCTGTCAGCTGGCAGGTGTTACAGTCAGTCAATCATGCATGGTGACAAACAGGCTGGTCTGCATCTGGCCTTGCACGTTACTACCTTCAGAACCCCTCTACATCCTATGTATGACACGGGATATGGGGAATGAATGGGGAAAGTCGCTCAGATCATCTTAAGCATTCATGTGCATACACTAGTGGGATTGGTAGAGTCGTCGTGCTCGATCCCCAGCTCCTGCGAGCAACGTGTCCGATGTGTCCTTGGGCAAGACAGTCAACCCCCGAATTGCTCCCCCAGCAGGGGCGTATGAATGTGTAAGAATGGGATTAGTTACTTGACGTGCCCAACCACTGCCATCAGTGTGTGAATGGGTAGGTGTGAAAAAGAGCTTTGAGTCGTCATTTACTATTCTCTGCCGTTCTTCAAAAAGCGCCTGTGATGAGCGATTGTACTTTTTCTCTCTGTTGAAACGCTTCACATTTGAGCCTCTGTTGAAAGTGGGTGTTTCACTTTGAATCTTAATTTCACCGTCTTTAGCCTTCATGACATCACAAAGGGCAGTAGCCCCTCCCCCAGGTGGGTGACACTCCCACAGCTAGGTGTTTGTTCTGCCCTCTGAGTCTGCCTTCTCACCGTAAACAATAGGACATGGAGCGAGAAAGCAGCGAGTACACCCGAGCCCTTCCAGAGAGGGGGCGTGGCCAGACACAGAAAGAGAACTCGTTGCCGCTCATGTTCTCATTTATTTGAGCTGCAGGGTGCTACCCTTTAAATAGAGCATCCTGTGCCTCACATGGTCGGTGTTTTGTGACAGAAAATGTAAGGCTCGCACGGTTATTGTCTTCACAAAGGCTCCATGTTAGTGTTGTTAGTCTCAAAACAAGTCATAGACAACATGACCTAGCATAAGACAATGAAATCCATCACTCTCCACCTAACAAGCTGGTGAGTCACAGAAAGAGAGTCTGTGAGGGAGGCAGAGAGGGAGACTCAGTGATTTCAAATAAAAGCATTGTGTGAAATCGTCAGACAGTGCTTTGCAAAAATCCTGTTTCCCATCAGCACATGAGCAGTCATTCACTGTGAACTACTTTCAGGAGTTACACATTTCTAGTTCAAAAGGGAGCGTTCATATGAAGTAGGACTACAGTAAGTGAATGTGTGTGTTTTATCGTGCTAGGGACATGACTGCAAAATCACTGAGGTGCTTCCATACTCACAGGCGATTCGGACAGTGGCCTTGCGACTTTTGGAGGTTCCCAGGTGGCTCCAGGCCACACATAGACACCAGTAGTCTTCAGGGCCGTGGAAGTCCTCCACCTGCTGACGGGACACGTTGATCATCACCTCACGCACCTTCAGCCCTGAACAAGAGAGATCGGACATTCTGTAACATGCACACACAATATGTAAGATGTCTCCTAGCTGAAGACTGCTGCCTGAGTTTAGGGATTCCTGCTCTGATTGAGCTTCATATACGGGTTGCATATTTAAAGCTCTAATGTTTATATCAACATGTAGTCAGCAAAAATGACCTTCCTTAGTGCTATGCAACAACCCTGATAAAGATAAAGCCTCCGAGCTGGAGTCAGAGTGGGGTATAGTTGTACATTTGGTTTTACCAGGCGGTTTCAGTCTGGTCATTAAGACACTTACAGGCTGACTCCCAGTCACCCTTGATCAATACCTCAATACCTCTGCTAGCTTTGATCAGTGGGTTTTACCGGATGAGCTATGAACATGTTCTTTGGAAACGCTGACACACTTCTTTTATCATTGCATCCTCCCCTTCCTGCTCAGCTCTGAGAGCATGGTGAAGTAAACTGACAGAAACACAGCCCCTCAGGGGCCCCGCCTCAGTGCTTCTATCAGGAGGAAAGCTAAATCAACCGTAGCAGACTTACCATTAATAATTTGGAAAACACAAACCACCTTAAACAGCCTTTTTTCAGCAAGAGACACAAGGACAAAGTGTTATGTAACACACAAGGCATGAGCACACTGCAGTACACAGTGCTCTTATTAAATATGTTGCACTGAAGAAGAAGGACAATATGCTGCATTTGAAAATCCTTTGCTAGCCTCCAGTTGGAAATGTTTGTCACACTGTTATAAATTGGTACACAGCACCGGTTTTGAATCTGAGTCACCGGCTTAGTACATGTCACATATGTTTTCTCACTGCTCCTCAGAGCCTTTTGCAGCCTTCAGGCTTCATAAAAACATCTGGATAGCAGGCAAGGATGTGCAATGTTCTCAGGACTAAACTAAAAACCACAACACCAACACTTTTAGCTGTTGTGAATCTGCTCTCAGGGGTAAATAACACTTTTATGTGACAAGCTCGAACTGAAGTCAAACAGTCTCACACTGCGGCTGCACAGCTTCCAGCCACCGGCCTCATAGTGAATACAAGTTAAACTGGAGCCAATGACATTAAGGCTAACCTGACGTGTCCATGCTGTCATTTATTGTTAGTAAAAAAATTGGGATAGTGGTTGGTCTCCACTCTGCAGTGAGGCCTTGCAAGGCATACGTGCTAACAACAGAAGACATCAGAAGAACAGCAAAGGCTTCTTCTGTGCTACAACTCTGACACCTTTAGAAATACTAAAACAAATTCAGCAGATTAGTTCAATATTGTAAACTGTGGTGTTTCTGGTCACCAAGCAGATGGGACTGTGATTGATGGGTTTGAAGGGATCAAACGGAAGAAGGAGAATAAACAAAGCAAAAGCCCTGTTGGTGCTTCCTCGTCATAGAGCCGAAGAGACGGACATCAATAATGGAGACAGGGTATGTGTAGGAAAGAAAGCCAGTGGATACGTAATGACTCATGACTTTTAGGAAAGAACAAGACATTATTGTCTCGAAGGGAAATTTGACGAGGAGCACACATGCAGTATCCTCGGGGGAATAAAATCTAATGCCTTAAAAACTGTGTGATATATGTGCTCCGGAGAGGAAGAGAAGGAGAAACAGAATCCACAGACAGATTGATAAGAGAGAGAGAGAGGGAGAGAGAGAGAGAGAGAGAGAGAGAACTTTGTCCTTGGAGGGACACATTTCGTGAGGTCCAATCAGGCGTCGACAGGTTTATCGAAAAGATGGAGGCAACTGTTGCTGCTGTGTCGTTCAACAGTCTTATTTGCTTTTGGGAAAAACACTGTTGACAAGACTCATTAGAGTGAATAACAACTATAAACAGGCGCTAATGATATCCCAGCTCCCATCAACGGTGTTCTGCTGATGATTTATGTCTCTGGAAATTTATACCAGCATAAAAGTGAAGCGAACAATCAATTACAGATCAAACATTCAAGCTTGAGCAACAAGTCGGCTTTACATTGATGTATGTTCAAAACTCCGCTTTTGAACCCTCGTCTGGTGCCACAGTGTTCACGAAGCTGGATCTACGCAACACTTATCATCTGGTCAGGAATAAGGAGGTAGATCAATAGACCACTTGGTCATTTCGAGTATCTCATATTGCCTTTTGGTCTCACTAATATCCCCGCTGTCTTCCAGGCTGTTGTAAATGACGTTTTCAGGCATTTCCTGCTCAGGTCCGTGTTCGTATATTTGGATGACATCCTCATCTTTTCCCGTAACCTTGAGGATCACATTACTCATGTTGGACAAAAAGTTGTTGGTTGGGTTTTGAGAGTGGGCAGGTGAGGACAGATCCTGATATAGTCAAGGCAGTAACTGAGACAGTGTCTTTAGGGAAGCAGCTACAAAGATTCCTGGGATTCACCAGCTTTCCATCTGTTCCTGTCATCTGCGCTCAGAGGGCCTTCTCTGAGTTAAAGAGGCGATTTTCCTCAGCTCCCGTCTTAGTGCAACTGACCCCTCACAGTTCATTGGAGGACGCCTCGGATATTAGTGTTGGAGGAGTGCTCTCCCAGCATATGGCAGATAATTTCCTATTTTCCAGGGAAGTTGTTGCCTGCTGAGAGGAACTATGATGTTGGGAACCATGAACTACTGGCAGTCAAACTGCCTCTGGAGTAATGGAGGCACTTGCTGGGTGAGCAGAAACCCTGTTTTTGAAAAACCTTGCTTACATCCAAACATCTAAAAGACTGAACTCTCGTCAGGTCCAGTGAGCCTCGTTCTTTGTGCACACGGCCACAGAGACAGCCTACCACCTCATGGACCACCTCATTTCTTCTTGACTTACCTTTTGATTAGTAAAAATGTGATGCCCTTTCCAGACAGTTCTACCCTGTGGATAACAAACCCGCCATACCTGACACCATCCTTCTGCCTGCTGCCGTTGCTGACCTGGGAGATTGAACCAGTGGTGATACAAACACTGCACACACATCAGTGCCTGGTAGACTTATTTTCTAGCTTCTATTGCAGAAAGTCATCCTCAATAAACCATTCTGTACAAAACCCCAAACGTCACTTTGACTGCTCGCCAGATCCTTTTGGTCATCTTGTGTGGTACTAGTTGTGTTGATTGTGTGTGTCCTTTATCAAGCTGGCTCGCATATATTTGTGTGTAACAGTAACGTGTGAGAGCTCTGAACAGGTGTTCTCGTAAAAAAAAAATCTGAACTTAACCCGATCACATGAATAGCCTTGTGTTTGTGTCAAAAATGTAGGGGATGCTGTCACGATCCGGGGTAGGAAACAGGGAGGAGGACCCAAATGCAGAGAACTAAAATTTATTAACAAAAAGGCAAACAAAAACTTACTTTGAAAAACCAAAATCCACGACGGAGAAAACACAGGGAGCAGGGAGATGACAGACCACGAGACATTGACAATACAATGAACCGACAAGAGACTGAGGAAAAACACAGAGACTAAATAGACAGGGGTAATTGGACACAGGTGAGACTAACGAGACAGGTGAGGAACATCAGGGTAATCACAAAGGCGGGAAAACACAAGGAACAAAGAACACAAGACCAGAACACTGAGGACATGTACAAAGTAAAACCTAACACCACCACCAAAACCAGATCTACAAAATAAAACAGGAAACACTAAAGACTACACTTAAAACACAAGACTGGAACTAAACAAACAGGTAACATAGGAGAACACAGAGACACACACTCAAGACTAAAGTAAACACAAGATTATGAAACATTAAAGCACACAAGGGAAACAAACCACACGAGGAAACAACACTAAGGACAGAATGAAAACTAAAACAAGAAACACAGACAAAACCAAACCAAACCATGACAGATGCTATCGTATTGAACAGGCTTTTGGTTGAACGCTCATTATTGAATAATGAAAATGTTTATTGCATCTGGTGTTTGTTCGTTTCTGTGCCATGTTCAAAATTCTTTAGAAGCTATTTTATTGAAAACTGACAATCCTACAACAGACCTGACAAAGCTTGATCAGCATCATGATGTTCTTTCCACAAACTTAATTCCACTAAATTGTAAGTAAATCAAAATAGTTTTTTTCCGTGCTCTGAGACGCTTGCATTGTACTGTTGAACTGAGAATCAGCAGATGAACCAACGCTCCTCTGGGATGTTATGGACAAAGAAATGACGCTGCAGACATCATTCAGCCCCAAATGTTTTCCAGCATTTGCAAAACAAACATGTTGTTACAGCGACAGCTGAGTTGTACCTGAGTTTTTCTCTGTTACTCACAACAACATAAAAGAACTGGCATCGTCCTCCGTCAGGTCATTGTGTCCATATGGTTGCATGGACACACTTAATGCTGACATTACAGTTTTGCAGGAGCTACTCTGTAAACTTCTTCTGCTGTTCAGAAAACAGGGTACTTAAAGTAGTGCTGCTTGTTAAAAAATAAATCCATTCATGTTGCATAAGCAAAACTGGCTTAAAGGAATCAAGGCACACAAATATGCTTACACAGCCATATTACACATATTACACATTTGATGCTTAATAGTACTTTTTTTTTTAATTCGACAAAGAAAAGATACACTTTCTTACTCCATCAGGCCCTGAGTCCTTTAAATTATAGCCAACTTCAAGATGTGAAATAAAGCCAGAATAACCCAAAATAACACAGCTAACAACTGAGGTTAGAAGACTTAAAGAACAGTAACAATTAAAACTGCAGCGTGTTGTTATAAGGAATAAAAAACAGTCTCAACAGGCATCTGAATACAGACGATAGCATAAAGTCAGGACACTCGAATACAAAGTCATCAACAGCAGAAGATTCTCTGTAACTAAATTCAGCAGTGGACTTTACGAGAAACGGTGGCAATGTATTCCACTACACCTTATTGAGCACATTCATTCTAATCATTAGGACTATACTGCTCGTGTTTCCAAACTGAATCTGCCTAAATTACACTTGTGTTGGTTCATTTTCTCTGCCAGTGCAAACCATTGGGTTGCCAACTGGAGCAGTAACAGATGAGCACAAAGGAAAACATTGGGAATTGGGTCTATTACGATGAGTTATTCAATCTGCATAACCACAGTGACAAGTCTGTCTGGATTCAGTTTGGAGAGGGACTCACGCTCAACACAGTTTTCACTCAACAAAAACGGCATTTTACATGATACAATAAGAAGAAATCAGCGTTTAGTGCCGGTGAATGTTCTCAAGAAACTACAGCTAAACTCATCTACATAAACTAAACTTTGAGTGGGGCCGTTCAGCCATATAATTTCACTTTTTTCCACAATATTATCTACCAAGACTGTGTCCACCAAGCTTATAACATGCTATGATGGAGAGACTGAGATTGATTGGTCACATCTGCTCCCTCTGGTCAAATTTGTATTTGCTTGGCAATGAGCAACGGGAACAGTAAACAGGTGTTTGCTGCTCTCTCTGAGAACTTCCCCATAACCTCTTTCAGTTATCAGATAGCCTGCACCATCATCAGTGTCCTCCTATGAGACGAGTTCATCCCAAACACACTCTGTAAGGGGGATTTCTAGACATTCTGATTATCACAAACACTGACAGCCCTAGTTCAGGCACATTCAACAGAACTGCAGCATCCGTGTTACCATTGTAGCTAGTTTTCCTAGTTGTAAATTCATCGGTTCCTTCACTGGGTACTCTCTGTGGCATTAATTCACCAAGGTTTCCAAGGTGGAAACATTTTTTTAGAGATTTTGGTCGACATTGACATGATAGTGATCTGACAGTTGCTGCAGATTCGTCAGCAGCACATCAACCACAAAGCTGCTCTATTGGATTGAGATCTGGTGACTGTGAAGGCCATTGAGTACATTGAACTCATCGTCATGTTCAAGTAACGAGTGTGATACGATATGAGCTTTGTGACATGGGGCATTATTCCACCGGAGGAAGCCACAGAAGATAGGTACACTGTGATCTTAAAGGCTTGGACATGGTCAGCAACAATGCTCAGGTAGGAATTGGAATTAAAATACAAATAAATGAGAACAAAGGGAGCTTTGTTATAACAAGCGGTTATCTGAGTTGCTGTTGCCTTATTATATCAGGTATATTCCCCCAGAGAGCTGACAGGATATTTCCTCTTTTTCTGTAAACCCTTGAGATGGTTGTGCGTAACAATCCTGGTAGATTAACAGTTGCTGAAATACTGAAACCAGCCTGTCATGGCACCGTCAACAATGCCCGTTCAAAGTCACTGAAATCAACTTCCTTTTCTGGTGCTTGGTTTTAAACATCAAAAGATCATCTCGACCATGTCTACATGATTAAATGTATTGATTTGTTGCCTTGTGATAGGCTGATTAGATATTTGCAAGCTGTTGAACAGCTATACTTCAATCAGGAAAGACTTAATTGAGAATGAACAATTATTTATTAACAATGACATGTGGTGCAATTATAGAATGAAATGTTCAAAGTCTTTTGGGGGGCGAGACTCCATCATGATGAGGTCAACGTAGGATAGGAATCCCCCCTGTGGAGTCTAGACACAGGTGGTGGTGAAGAGGAATGGAGGCTGTGATGAAGACTGGACTCTGCTGAGCTGGATGGAGGTGAGTGGGGCGGAGGAGGGTTGCAGCGTTTGCACTGAAACAACAGAGAGACTGTTCTTAGTGTTTGACAGCAGCAGGGTGACTGGTTGGGAAAGGTCGTTGCAGATTCTGGTTGGTTAATTACTTAGATGATACACGCCCACAGTCAGCTGATCACCAGAGGTAGTAGTAGTCGGGGGTGCGGTTTGAGAATGAATGAGGAGGTGAATGAACGAAAGAAAGAACAACATTCTTCCTGTCTGAACTTTGGCTGAGCTCCATTAAAGTGACCAGTGAATGTACCTACAGTATATCATACTGTCATCTTTCTTGTTGACTTCCTGTCCTATCACTGCACTGGCAACTATCCAATCAAGGTAAACAAATATCACACACAAAGATAGGAAACAACCTGCAGTCCTGAAATGTGTCCTTCCTTGATCATGCAACACTAAGCAGCTTTAAGTGTGTTTCTACATCTTGACTGGAGTGTGTGAGGGAGGACCTTCCCATGGGTCAATACAGGATAAACAACACTAGCACATGCATCAATACTTTTTCATGGCTACGGCTGAATCTGCTGACTCACCAGCAACGACAAAAGGTCTCCTCCCCACTCCCCACTCTTAAAACAAGTTTTAAAAAAATACAACCCAAACCTTTACAGCTTCGCCCTTAGCGCAGGCAGCAAATATGTCGCATGGATAAATAAAATCCTCCCTTGGAAAAAAACTGTGTTTGTAAACGAGTGTGTGTATATGAGGTATATTGTCCGGGCCACATTCAGTTAACAACCCCATTAACTGGCTCACAAAGCCACCCTGGAAGCAATGATAACATCACTCCAAGCTTTAGGAGGCCGTTATTTTTCATTCATGGGAAGGAGAGCTGAGGCTGCAGCAGTGGAGTCAAGAAAAGGATGGTGCACAACCCTTTTGACTCGCTGAACCACCTGAACACCTGGAAACTCCATCCAGACCACAGGGCGCACTCACACTAGGCTTGGTTGCCCCGCACGGTTGTGACTGTCCGCCCTGCTATCCTGCCCTTACATTGTTTGGCATGGTTACCTTCTACACATAACCACAGTAATAGACCACATGCTTGGCGTCACATGAAACTTAGTTTACACGACAAACTGACTCAAAGAAAAAGGTGAGGAGTGTTTGAGTCCGGTCTGCGAATCAGAGAACACAGAGAACCTGATTGAATGACTCCATGGTTTCTTTTGAGTGAGACAGAGCAACAAGACTTTATAATTGAGGCAGGGATCGATTATACTTCATGTCCACGTGGTGTTCTGCTGCTTGTGCTCGTACATGAGAAAGTGTACCGTCCTGACGCAGACCTCCTTCCTCCGTGTGTACCAACAGAGCATTCACACAATTTAACAAACTGAGCTTTAGAGCAGGCTCTTATACAGTCACACGAACAAAACCCACTGCTTGGCAGGTGAAATTGAGGGCGATCAAGCTTAACACTTCACACGCACTGACACGTGTAGCGATTGTTTTTTAAGATGGGCGCTTTGTCAGCACAATCTACATGTTCCTGCAGCAACACGTAGATTTGTCCACGGGCAACACTATTGACACCAAATTGCTCCTGCAGCTACGTCAGCATTGTGTGAACATGTATGAATGGATTAGTTAATATGGTCGGACGTTACTTCTCTGTTTGTGAATGTGTCGGTGTGACCTGCAGTTTTAGTCAAAAGACTAGTCCATTTGCCCATTTACAGAGCAGTTTACACACACACACACACACACACACACACACACACACACACACACACACACACACACACACAGATGTGCCTCTTGCTCTATACATCATCATTTAGTAGCACGTAGCTCTACAGTTTTGAATATGGGAGCTCTGTCAGCACATTGCTCACCAACGATAACATTCACTCTGCACAGATGCTCCAATGAAAGTCCCCCGTCCCCTTATCTTGTACTTCATGGTTTACAAAACCAAGATTGTACACACATACATGTTTGTGTGTAATTTAAATTACTGTATAGACAGATTTCTTCCAGGGAGGCTTTACTGCCTGTTTTAATTGAACAGAAAAAATAAGAAAACAGAAAATCCGGAGCCCATCAATAAAGATGAAGACTTTCCCTCTGATGGTGGCAGGTGGACGCTGATTTTCACTCACTCTCAGGGAATCAAGGTCTTCTATAGTTTTGGTGTCACTGGCACATTTTTAAATTGTGAGGAAGTGCGGAGTGGTTATTTTTTTCACAATCAAAAAAATCAAGATGGAGTTTAGAAAAAACCCACCTACAATCCTTCTGCTCATCGCTCAAGGTCGCCGAGACTCTAGACCATCTGAATCTGTGGGTATGCTTTTACATTGAAGTTGAATCCGATGGTGAGATATCCTGTATGTTTTTCTAATGAAAACAGAAGATGTGAACCAGTGAGCTCATGCTGCTCACACAACCCCATGACTCTCTTCCTATCTGTATAGGAAGAGATACACATCCATTCTCTGGTTTCAATTCTAAGGCGCACCAAGCAGTTAATGAAGAACTCGTGGTGACGAAGGCCGACTGTGGTGTCGCCTCACGATGCCTTTGTCTTGGCCAAACGGCGGTACGTCAACACAACGCAGAGACTACAGTCGATGGCTAACCACCACCTAACAAAATACAATGTGAATATATATATATATATATATATATATATATATATATATATATATATATATATATATATATATATATATATATATATATAGTTATGATACATGCAGACCATTTTCACACCGCTGTCCCTCAACTCTCTTAAAACAACTTCTGTTTTTATTTTCGTCCACTGATTAGCTCAGATGAACAGCCAATCAGAGTGAACCACCCTGACCGGCATCGATTCAACTGCAGATAGGGTGAAAAACTATGGCGCAGATCGTTTACTATCGGTCCTAGCTGACGATCTCCGACTCCTCGGTGTGTCAGGGCCTTTAGACTGTTGGGTTAGTTTGGACTCTTCAGTTACATTTGTGTTTCTTGTCTTTTTTGACGTGTTCAAATCAATAAAGAAATTTGTCAGCAACAATGTCAGACTTCAGAAGCTAGATCATCACTCGGGCAGGGTTCAACCCCCAGCTCCTGCAGCAACATGCTGATGTGTCCTTGAGCAAGGCTCTGCTAGTCAATGACTGTGAAAGTGTAAGAATAGATTAGTGACGGGCATTACTTCCATCGTGGTCATGTGTGAATGGGTGTACATTTGTGGGTCTGCTGCCTTTAATTTAAAGTCAGTCGTTTAAAATGTACGTTAAAAATGTTTTAAAAGGTGGTCATAATAATCTAGAGTTAAAAGACTAAAGACATTTCATTTTCTACATTACCTCATGATTTATACTGCCATCTACTGGTCAATGTTGGTAATTGTTCAGAAATTCATACGCTGCAGTGGAGCAGTCAGAAAGATTTCCATACTTTCGGGTCTCCAGCCTTAAAGTTTTTATAGGCCTTTCACACTTGCAGAAACTCCTGATATTTCCAGGAGGAGCTGTGCAGGATGTGTGAACAAAAACAGCCACATTTTTCCCTTCACTCGGCGTCTAAATATTTTTTTTGTGCAGCAAGTCCGAGTAAGCTGACGTGAGAACGCAGCAGGATATTCTCTGGAGTCAATGGGAGTGACGTTTCTGTGCTGTGACTGCTGCACGGTGGATGGACTGTATGCATAAAAGCAAACATTCTCATTATGGCATTGTATCGCGAACTTCTTTGCTTCGTCTACTACTTCTGCTTTTTTTTTTTTTTACATCACGTCTTACCTCAGGAGACCCCCCCCCCCCCCCCCCCCCCCTCACCTGACAGGGATAGTCTCCTGCTGGGAGGAGCCTTTGGGGGATGTTTTATCAAATCTTATCCATCACCACTGAGTTTCTTATCTCCATACAGTTTAGTCTGGATATTATCAATGGATAAATCCAGTGAAGTCACACCTGTGGGTGCTGTGGGTGTTTGGACACCCGCACTCTCATTGAAACATCATTTCACCCACACACTTCACTGAAGGAGTCATTGACGAAAACATTGGTCAAGTTAGATTGATTGAAAAGCGAAGGCGTAGTATTTCAGCCAATCATAACAGTTTCACCTACCCAGCATCCCAAACAGCATGCTCTTTCTTTTAGTGGTTTTTATGTATCTGAACGATGAAGTGGTCGTGACTTTCAAGCTTATGAGGACCTGTGCTTTTATAATCCACCTCTGGAAAAAAACCTATTTCCTTCCAATGATGCTTTGACAAGGACACTGTTGTGTAAAGACCCCCTGAGAATGAAGAAAATGATCATGTCTATACATGACATAATGTAAATGTCCTCTGGATACTTACCCTTATCATTTCTCTTCACATTGAAAACTTATTCAAATAGAATCTGCAACCAGCGACTGACGAACAAATTTTTCGTTTTTTTTTTAGAAAAATCAAAAGAAATGTAATCAATACACTTAACAGGATTGCCTGTTTTTATAGGTTAAGTACAGCATCCAGTGCAGACACACAATCTCCCCACAGCACCTCCTGCTGTCGGGGAATTCAAGGGCATTGTCAGCTTTATCAGCGTCCGGTGATTTATGACGCTGGTTGGTAAATAAGAGATGTTATCACGTGCTCCCAGTGGCATTGAGGCCTCACGTCCTAATCAATATCATTCCAATTCTTCACTGATCTCCTTCTGTGATTAGCCATAGTTATTCAATACACAGCTGTGCTGCCTATTACTGAGCCAGGACAGAGCCTCCCCGTGTAGAGCGCCATTGGTTTTCTGGTTTTGGCTTTACGGCGGATGTAAGGCATGCATGGAGGCTATGGCACCCTCAGGCTCTGCTAATTGCTAATCCTCTGGGGCTGGCAGACAACAAGGAGATTTCACTCGGGGGAACCAGTCAGTGCACGGCAGTCGAGGTAAAAGCAGCAAAATGTTCTTCATGGAAATGGGTAATATTAGAACCGCACAGATAGGATAGGAAATAGGAAAATAATAGTGTAGGAACACACTTCCTATACACCAACACAACTCAATACTTGACTTTTATATTTACTTTAGTTGTATTTGTCTTTGTTGATGTTTTGCATATTTTGATTTTGTTTGTATTGTTTGTTGTCTTTGTTTATTTGCCTTTGTGTTAACTGTCACTACTATGTGCACATTTTTGTTTTGTACTTGTCCACTTTATCACACAAAAAAAAGAAAACAGGAGAGGTGGAGGCAAGGGCGCAGGAAGTCGGGCTGCTTTTTAAAAGGCCATATGGTCATCTTTATTTCTACACAGAAAGGTCAGAATGTGCTCCAGTTTAAACACAGCAGAAACACATTTTGTAGGATTTAGGTTTCATCAAACTCATTCTAGTATAATCCTCGAATTAGCTTCCCTCATGCTGTACGCTGGAGTCAGAGAACGCAATGATCTGACAATTGCTACAAAATGAACGTCCTTATTCTTCTCCCATGCCGAGGAACAGCAAACATAAGAAGCTCCAAATTTCATACAGACATTATCGTCCCTGCAACAGTTTCACAGCACGGCAATCCCAGTCTAATGAACTTCCAGAGGCAATCAAAGCGTCTTTCCTGAGGAGGGGGCTTCATGAATATGAGAAAAACAGCTTTGTCACAGCCTCTAATCACTGAATACTAACAGGGGTGTCACACCAACTTGTTTGTGTGTGTGTGTGTGTGTGTGTGTGTGTGTGTGTGTGTGTGCGTGCCAGAAATCCCTTCAGGAGGCCTTCGTCAGGTCTTGTAATCAACATCCTTTAACCTGACAAATACTAATGGGAGCTAATTAGCATGGCATGCCGCAGTTTCCCCTCACACTTCAAAACACGAGCGCGACCTTAAACTCATACGAGAACAAACTGCTCAGGTACTGTTGTAAACCGAGCGGAAACACTGCTCACTCATTATCTTAAATCCAGCTGGTGTAGCCTGAGGCCGCACATACCTCCTCATTGATTAGCCTGAGCTGTGGTCCTGACGTTAATTATGTGCTACGTTGATTATGTCTCTCAACATGTACACAAAAAACCAGCCCAACTGCAGCTTACACCGTGTGAAGAAAACTTTCAATCAAGGAGGCAGACATTATTGATTGAATAAAAGACAAACATCTGGTGTATTGGAGCCTATTAGAATCCTACCATGTGTTGTTGAGTTTATGTTTGAATTGCTGATCAGAAAATGGAAAACTGGGCGCTGTGGGCCACACTAAAGGAATCAATGGTGCAGTGGATCGAGATGTTAAAAAGGTCTCCAAAAAAGGGTTTTCAAAAAGGAATAAGTCAGAAAACATCTACTGTGTTTTCAGTAAATAAACGTGTTACACAGAAGTTGAACTTAAGAATGGGACCATATTTGAGATCACCAGCCAGGTGATTGTGGATGACATCTGTGAATCAGTGCCGCTCGAGGTGACTGGGGCGACACCTGTGAGCTACTTCAGTTATAAATTAAGGATAACAACCCAAAAACGGTATAGCACAACTCCTCAAACAAAATCCTATATAATAATAGGGATGGAGAAACAACATTTTTTCTTTTCTTTTTTAAAATGTGATCAGAGCAGCGAAAATTAAAAGATCCATCCTATATATTTCAGAATGTCATGTAAAAAAGTGCTGATGCAGTGCCAGCCTAGCCCTCTTTGTAGCATTGCAGGGAGCTTAGCTTAAGCACACTGCACATATTGCCTGACCCAGCTCTGATTACTGAAGCCACCGTGTCTGTGTGGGATCTAAGGCTTAAAGCGTGAGAGGCAACACTGAAGGTCAGTCTATAGAAGCTGTGGTCAGGGCCTGAAACTCCCTCACCATACAGCCACACAATGAAAGCTCGCTTTTTGTATTTTTTCAGCAGCCAAACAATGTGGCCTTGTCAATATGTAAATTTGCTAAAAATGCTTAATTCAAAAAAACCTTCATTCACCCTTGTTGTGCTTCCTAACTGTAGAAGGGACATTTTTTAAAGACACTTGTCAATGTTGCATCCTTGTACATATAACAGCTATGTGTATTTTTATTTGCATGGCTTTGTTGTTCTTTCCATTTCACTGAAACAACATGAAGAGTAATAAAAATAAATGAAAGATCCAGAATATGTATCGCTGAAATGTGTAGCATAAAGCTGAAACTTTGAGACAAATGAAGCTATAGTGTAAGACTATTGGCCTTCACAGTCTGGTCTCTTGTTTATTTATCCAAAGCGAGGTCCATTAGATGTACATTAATTGAAACACAAGCAAGAATATAGCGAGGAGGAAACATCGTCAGGAAGTGCAAATAAACAGCTTTGAGTCTAATCGGACACACAGGAGCTGACAGGAAGTGACCAGAGGTGGAGCACAACATCGACAGCTCATCGTAAAAGTTCATCATCATCATCATCATCATCATCATCATCATCATTAAGCTGGTAGTGTTCATAAAGAGCTGGGTCTTTATCTTTTTCATAAAGGTCCAAAGGGACTCTGCAGATCAAATGGAGTTTGGGAGTTTCTTCCACCACCGGGGGGCGACAGAGGAGAGTCAGAGACTTCGGACCCTGTCGTGAAGGATCGCTTTTGTGCACACTTCCTCACATTTTCACAGTCATTCATTCACATTCACAACAAGCTCCGCACAGAGTCCACGCACCAAAAACCTTCTGTCATGAAGAATTATCTTCATTCACACGCTTCATTGTCGCTCCTGACTGAAGAGCAGTTCATCACCACGGACAGCTGGCTGAATGTTTCTCTTTCTTCCTCTTACATGAGACACAACGACGTCTTCAGAGCGTTCAAAGAAAACCTCGATTGTTTTTTACAATGTGAGCCAAATAGAAAAATGTTTTTCATTTTGCCCTTCTTCACTAGTTTTTAAAAAACACATTTACACCTTTGGCCAACATCCCCCTCCATGGACAAGCCCTGTCTGTGTGTGTGTGTGTGTGTGTGTGTGTGTGTGTGTGTGTGTGTGTGGTGTGTGTGTGTGTGTGTGTGTGTGTGTGTGTGTGTGTGTGTGTGGTGTGTGTGTGTGTGTGTGTGTGTGTGTGTGTGTGTGTGTGAGGTGTGAGTGTGTGAAGTGTGTGAGGTGTGTGTGTGTGAGTATGTGTGTGAGGTGTGAGTGTTAGTGTGTGAAGTGTGTGTGTGAGGTGTGTGTATGTGCGTGTGAGTGTGTGAGGTGTGTGTGTTAGTGTGTGTGCGTGTGTGTGAGGTGTGTGTGTGTGTATGTGCGTGTGTGTGAGGTGTGTGTTAGTGTGTGTGTGCGTGTGTGTGAGGTGTGTGTGTGTGTATGTGCGTGTGTGGTGTGTGTGAGGTGTGTGTTAGTGTGTGTGTGCGTGTGTGTGAGGTGTGTGTGTGTGTATGTGCGTGTGTGGTGTGTGTGTGTGAAGTGTGTGTGAGGTGTGTGTGTGAGTGTGTGTGTGAGGTGTGTGTGTGTGTGTGTGAGGTGTGTGTGGTGTGTGTGAGGTGTGCGTGTGAGTTGTGTGTGGTGTGTGTGTGTGAAGTGTGTGTGGTGTGTGTGAGGTGTGTGTGTGTGAGGTGTGTGTGGTGTGTGTGAGGTGTGCGTGTGAGTTGTGTGTGGTGTGTGTGAGGTGTGTGTGTGTGTGGTGTGTGTGTGTGTGTGAGGTGTGTGTTAGTGTGTGTGTGCGTGTGTGTGAGGTGTGTGTGTGTGTGAGGTGTGTGTGTGTGTGTGTGAGGTGTGTGTGGTGTGTGTGAGGTGTGCGTGTGTGTGTGTGTGGTGTGTGTGAGGTGTGCGTGTGAGTTGTGTGTGGTGTGTGTGAGGTGTGTGTGTGTGTATGTGCGTGTGTGGTGTGTGTGAGGTGTGTGTTAGTGTGTGTGTGCGTGTGTGTGAGGTGTGTGTGTGTGTATGTGCGTGTGTGGTGTGTGTGTGTGAAGTGTGTGTGAGGTGTGTGTGTGAGTGTGTGTGTGAGGTGTGTGTGTGTGTGTGTGTGAGGTGTGTGTGGTGTGTGTGAGGTGTGCGTGTGAGTTGTGTGTGGTGTGTGTGTGTGAAGTGTGTGTGAGGTGTGTGTGTGTGTATGTGCGTGTGTGGTGTGTGTGTGTGAAGTGTGTGTGAGGTGTGTGTGTGAGTGTGTGTGTAAGGTGTGTGTGTGGTGTGTGTGAGGTGTGCGTGTGAGTTGTGTGTGGTGTGTGTGAGGTGTGTGTGTGTGTGAGTGTGTGTGTGAGGTGTGTGTGTGAGGTGTGTGTGTGAGGTGTGTGTGTGTGAGTGTGTGTGTGTGTGAGTGTGTGTGTGAGGTGTGTGTGTGTGTGTGAGTGAGGTGTGTGTGTGTGTGAGTGTGTGTGTGTGTGTGTGTGAGGTGTGTGTGAGGTGTGCGTGTGAGGTGTGTGTGTGTGAGTGAGGTGTGTGTGTGTGTGAGGTGTGTGTGTGAGTGTGTGTGTGTGTGTGAGTGTGTGTGTGTGTGAGGTGTGTGTGTGTGAGTGTGTGTGTGTGTGTGTGTGTGAGGTGTGTGTGGTGTGTGTGAGGTGTGCGTGTGAGGTGTGTGTGTGTGTGAGGTGTGTGTGTGTGTGTGAGGTGTGTGTGTGTGTGAGGTGTGTGTGTGTGAGTGTGTGTGTGTGTGTGAGTGTGTGTGTGTGTGAGGTGTGTGTGTGTGAGTGTGTGTGTGTGTGTGTGAGGTGTGTGTGGTGTGTGTGAGGTGTGCGTGTGAGTTGTGTGTGGTGTGTGTGAGGTGTGTGTGTTAGTGTGTGCGCGTGTGTGTGAGGTGTGTGTGTATGTGCGTGTGTGTGTGGTGTGTGTGTGTGTGAGGTGTGTGTGTGAGTGTGCGTGTGTGTGAGGTGTGTGTTAGTGTGTGTGTGCGTGTGTGTGAGGTGTGTGTGTGTGTATGTGCGTGTGTGGTGTGTGTGTGTGAAGTGTGTGTGGGGTGTGTGCGTGTGTGTGTGTGAGGTGTGTGTGGTGTGTGTGAGGTGTGTGTGTGTGTATGTGCGTGTGTGGTGTGTGTGTGTGAAGTGTGTGTGAGGTGTGTGTGTGTGTGTGAGGTGTGTGTGTGTGAGTGTGTGTGTGTGTGTGTGAGGTGTGTGTGTGTGTGTGAGGTGTGTGTGTGTGTGTGTGAGGTGTGTGTGTGTGTGTGAGGTGTGTGTGTGTGTGTGTGTGAGAGGGGTGAATCCATTCTAAATAAATACACACCACTCATAGCATCGACCTTGCGCCTGCAAACACGCCTGCGCTCTGACCAGCGTCTGACACTACACCTCCATCTCCCATAGACTTTGAACGGTCACACGGGCACAATGCACATGTCGCGTTGCATGTATGCATGATGCGCTGACTTACTTTTTCTGTTTACATGTCATGCAGACGCTGCTCGATAGTGAAGCTCGTCTGACCACAGTAGCTTCAGTCTCGCCACACGCTACACCTAGCTGCTCTAATGAGGACAGGTGTGTCTTAACGTGGCGTCATGAACTCACCAGTACTGAGGTCTTTGTACTCCTGGGAAAGGTGCTCATTCTGGTGCACCCACTCCCCGTTGCATTTGAAGAAGATCTGTAAGGCAGGTAAGGCTCGGCAGCGCAGCTTGATGGGATTGCTCTTCACAATGTAGGCATCCTCAGGCTCCTGTATGAAGTGGGGCAGGGTACCCTGGACCGAGGGGGCTTCAGGCGGAGGCTCTCCAGGAGCACCTGAAACAAAGAAACAGCAGCCTGCTGAGCTTTTCATCCCACTCGTCTCCAGACACAACGCTGTTAAAGACAACAATTCCTCTACTTACAAGAACAAAATGAATTCAACACTTTTCACCTTGATACACAATCCAAACACTTTACAAGAGTCGTGTTTTACCGACAACAGCACAGAAGCCAATTTAAATGATTGCTCAGTGGGAAATCTTTTGAATTCAACATTTTAAACCTCAAACATTGTAGAAAAATGGAGTGTGCACAGAGTACAAATTGTCCTCCAGCAAGACTGTTTTCCCCCTGAGCAATTTACAGATGAATGAAATCAGAGCACATCAAGTGGAGAGGGATATGGAGGAGGCTGATTACCACAACTGCTGCTGTGGAGTCTAAAATAATCTCATCCTATCCACAAGGCTTCACATTCTTTTCATCCCATCATCCTTGTGCTGCCAAAAAGTGCGCCGCCATCTTTTAACGATGCATTCACAGCAGCTTGCCCCCTTCCCTTTCACCTTGACTACAGTAGACATACTCTCTGGATATTCTCCTGACCTGGCTGCTCACAGCAGGAGACAGGAAGGGGGGGGGGCAAGCGGCTCACTCGAGTTAAGACCAAAAGAAGCAGACGGATCCCACGATGTGCCAACAAAAGAACTGAGTACAACAAACTGACGAACAGACAACGAAAGGACGGCGTTGAATTAAGTGCACGGAGATGGGAGCGGTTGCATGCAGACACTAGATGCACTCCAAACACAGTATATAAACGTCTCTCCCCCCTCCCATTGGCTCGAGGTGAATATCCTGCTGCGTTCTCACATCAGCCCACTCAGACTTAGTGCTGAGAAAAGTACTCAGGGTCTGGCAGGAGAAACTCCCAGCGAAAAAATTCGGCCGTTCACATATTCAGCTTTTTCAGCATTCCTTCGAGTGTGAAAGCCCGAGAGGATATATTGAACAACATGACTATTGTTCCTCATGAATCCAGGCACGGTCCTGAGAGGAGAGCTGTGTGGGGCTGTGACAGTGAGGAACAGGATGTTTGTGCTCATGTCTGTCCCTCTCAGAATAACACTCAGCCCCATCAAGGCAGCGCCAGCTAAACTATTCAGAGCAGTAAAAGCCAATGAAAGCTATTATGACCCCACCATCAAATCCAATCCTGTCGTCTGAAATCGAATCAACCCTCCAGCCACCTCTTACAATCAATGCTGTCCTTGTTAAACGGGGAAATGAATGGATGCAGGTGTAACGAGAGGCCACACATAAAACAAACGGGCAGAGAGAACGTGAAGAATGGAAAAGAAGGAAGTGCTGACATTACTTACAGCACAGCTTTATGCTCTTCTTACTACATGGGGCTGCATTACATATTTACAGTTTTATCCAGTGGGCTTCATTCACCAACCGGTCTAAAGAACTCATTTGTTCAATGACACATTCAATAATAAAATAAATAACTATTCTTTGGATCATACAAATCTGAGTGGTCTTTTGAAATAAACCACATCTGCAGCGTCCTGTACTCATGCCCTTTTATGGGCATTAGTAGGCGGTAACCTTTGCTCATTGGGTTCCTTCCTTAAGAACACAAGAAGAGACAAGGACAGCTGAGAACACGTCCGTGAATCTGACCGAGACTCGTCTTTCAAATCTTTTTACGAACAACTTGACAAAAACCTAAAGATCCTTCTGAAGAAGATACGAGAGAATGATGTTGTTGTTCTTAGCAGACCTATACGAGTATTACTCATTACAACTGCACGTGTGTTTATGTTTATAGTATATAATGTTTCAGTTTTAACATTCAGTCACTGCACCTCATCTCTTCTTTACCGTCAGTATTTCTCATTAGATGGTAAATGGAGCTGAGTATAGTTCTTATCTAGTCTTCTGATTGGATAAGAGCGGGTCACACCGACACATTCTCACACTGATGGCAGAGTCCATCAGGAGTACCTCATACATTCACACACTGCCATCAAAGCAGTGGGAGCAACTTGGGGTTAAGTGTCGACACTTTCAGGAGCTGGGGATCAAACCCCCAACCATCTGGTTCAGAGTCGACCGACTACCACTGAACCACAGCCACCACACAACACTGTAGCAGAGGTATTTATAAATGTACACAGCTGAGCAGCATTTTGTTTTATTTGACCAGATTTTGTAAAGCTATGTGGGATTGCTGCAAACAAGATTTGTCGTGTTTTTCTCTACAATAACAATGAAATGTCTATCCAAGCCCATCCTTCTCGTCTGCAACTCACTATATATGGGCTCGGACCAGTCATCCATCCAGCGCCTGCACTTTGTCCAAAACGCAGCTGCTCGCCTGCTAACAGGCACAAAAAGAGGGACCCCATAACTCCAGGATTGAACATTTTACTTCGACAGGTGTATGCTCCATCCAGAGCACTGAGCTCCTCCAACCAGCTGCTCCTGGACGTGCCCATAATGAGCCTTAAAGCTCGGGCTGATCGAGCCTTTTCTGTTGAGTGTTTCAAACCTTTACCTATTTTAAAAGCTCTTCAGAAGCCTTTTTTAGCCTTATTTTTTAGGGTTAGGGTGAGGGTTTTATTTCGTTTTTTGTGTTTTATTTCTACAGTCATTGTTAACCCTGGTGTGGTATTCAAAGACTAGGCTCAAATATGGAGGACAACTGTGGTTCTAGTTGTTCTGTCCTTTCCTCAATTACTGACACTGAGGTCGAAACATGCACGTGCTAACGACAGAGCAAGAAAACAGTCTTCATTGCTTTCATAAATTCTAAGCAGGTCCTGCTAATAAAAGACTAACACATGTAAGGTTGGGGTCTGTAATGTTCCTCCTCTAATAAGCTCATTTCTGCTATCATGAGAAAAACCTAGTCCTAAAGAGCCTTGACAAGCCCTACCCCAACATTTCTGTTTGGCGTAACAAATGATGATGCATCATGTCCCTCGTTCTTATTGTTCAAACATTCAGCACACTCAAAGGTAGCAGATAATTGGAAACAAGGTGACAATTCACGCTCCATAAACCTGGAGCACAAGCGCTGGCTGCTCCACTCCACTGACAGGTGCTCATAAATATCAGCCTTAATGAAGGAAATCACTCTGGTGCCAATAAGTCGCTTATTCCCTCATTATGCCAGTTAACTCCAGCACTCGCTCTAAAAGGCTCTCTCGCCCCGTCTGCTGCCAGTCACAGGTTTCCACCTGACTCAACACCAGGCTTGGTGCAGTCGACCTGCAGCTGATGAATGACCCCAGCATTAATCTGCATACGCAGGACTACAGATGGAACCAGAGATCGCATGAGCTGAATATCTTCAATCTAATGACGGAATAAATGAAAGACTGTCCGCCATTTTGACTGATTGTATTCGGGCAATCAGTCACGTCAGGCACGGTTAAAATCCTGTAAATATTTACAGTAATGTTTACAATGCCGTCAAATTAAAACTTTCAATAGATTAAATGGTAAATGGACTTGATCTTGTCTTTCTGACTACTCACAGTTTGACAGCACATTCAAATACATGTTGCTGAGTCAAGTGTCCACCAGTAGTAACTAATCGATTCATACATGGGGGTTAAGTGGCTTGCCCAAGGACACATCAAATATGTGACTACAGGAGCTGGGGGTTCTGACCCCTACCTCACATTCAGTCTTCAGCAAACCAGAGCTGGACCCACTTCCAACTTGAATCTTAAATCTGTCATTGAAATTGGTTGATAGCATTTTGTCCTGTCATACTGTTGAAAATGTATTTTAACGTCTCCTCATATACATCATTATCCTCGTCATCATTGTTTCCAGCACCGACGCGAGTAGCTGCATATCCAGGAGCTCCGTCCTCTTGGACAGAAAGCTTAAAATATTAACAGGTGTGGACGGTGTGACTTGGCAAGAGCTAATGGGTAAATTATGCCAAACAAGATTGTTGATGAATCAACAAGCACCTGTGTGTTTTGCAAGTGCATCTCATTGTCATTACTCGATTGGCTGCTGGCCTCAGCATCTATTATTTAAAAAACACGTCTCGAATAGAAACTGGCAGGGAAAGATCAAGCTGACAGCACTTCCTGACTGAGTTGGACATTATTATTTCACACAGCCACTCCTCAGCCCAAGTCCGTTAAAACCTCACTTACTTTCTCCCACATCCACGAGATCACTGGCGTCTTGTCATTGATTTTTTATTTTTTTTTTACACGGCTGAGGTAGGATGAGTAGTGTCAGCAGTGTGAGGATCGGCTTTACATGGTGAGCACCCTCTCAGCCTTTCAGCGGGAGTCCTCCTCATTTAGAAGGCAGAAAGTCAGGATATGTCAGACTAATCCTTGACACCAAGGGAGAAAGAGTGGCTGAACAAAAAAAAAGAAAAGGCTCAGCACACATCTGGCAGCATGGGAGACTGCAGCTCCAGAGTGCAGGCTGTGAAAATACAGACCCACCTTATAAAGACACATACACTTCAATGTATAAAACTTGTGGGTAAATTGCACACTTACATCAATATGCCCTTCCAATGAAATCTGATTCAAATGACACAGGGCTAGAATTGTGACTTGCTGGTAGTGGATAAGTAAGCAAACATCTGTCTATCCACGGGCGGGCAGCCGTGGCTGCAGGGGGCAGTTAGTCAACCCAGACTTCCCGCTCCTCCTTGGGGGATTCCAAGGCGTTAATCCGTTCAGCAAATTCTGGGTCCACAGCTGGGTCGACTCTCACTTGGGCGTTCCTGGAAAACCTCCAAAGGGAAGCTTCCGTTAGGCATCCTAATCAGATACCTGAACCATCTGAACCAGCGTTTGGATGAGAGGGAGTGGAGGCTCTACTCTGAGTTCCCCACGTCTGAGCTCCACACCTGATCTGTAAGCCTAAGCCAACCTCTTCCCATGAGTCAATCTCACAGTCCTCTTACACTCCTTGTGAACCCTGAGAGACTCTTTAATATTCTATGGTTATTACCTCCAAAGACGGTACAGACGGGGAACACTTGTTACGTTCCCCGACATTCAGACTGAAAGTGACACGTCACAGAGGTGCACAAACTGCAGCTTGAAACGGCAGTCTGAATAAGGCCTTTTGTTGACAGATGCACATCGTGCCCCCACCGCCTGAGCTGCTCGTCAGTAAAGTCTGTTTTCAATTTTAAAAGCTTGAACGGTATGTAAAGCAATCACACTGCATGTGTCCACTATCAGGAAGCTGGTGAGCCTGGAGCTTGAAAGCTGGGCTCCCCTGTGATTACACAGCATAGATCTGGAACTGTGTCAGATATAGGTTGTTTCTGTTAGATCTTCCTGTTACACCAGAGGCCCGAGCAGCCTTACAGGCCTGATTGACTGAGACTGCTGCTGACAGTTTCCCAGAAAGGGCAAGGGAGAGAGAGAGGGAGAGAGTTAGGAGAAAGTCCCCCGTCAGGGCTGCTCAAACATCCTGTTTTGTCTTAGACTGGGAATGAATTGGATTTTTACTTGCTATTATCAATATATATATATATATATATATATATATATATATATATATATACTAATATCACATATCTGTAACTCGGGTTGTCAGCATTAACTAGTTCACTATTAAGATCTGAATATAATGTATAAAAATTTTTTATTGCAAAATAATCTTTTGATAATTTGTCCCTGTAAGCCACCATAGACACTCGTCCTCAGTGTCTCCCCGTAGTCTCAGTGATGGAAAAGAAAGACACTGCTGCATTTTGAATGTCTCATTTCACTTGATGCCAGTCGCCTCAGAGTTAGTGCTCGTCCCATGTTCAGCGGCGATCAGTTAATAGTATTCCCATTTTAGCTTTCAGGGAAAATGCAACCCTTTACTTGGTTGTTGCCCCTGATGAGGATTAAGCTGTTCTTGGGGAACTTAGGACAGTCCGTGAAGCCTAGTCTAAGAAACCTGGGACTTATCTTTGACAAAGACATGTCATTAGAGCAGCTGACGAGGAACTGCTTCTTTACACTAAGGAAACTCTCTACACTCAGGAATGATCATTTACGCTTTTGTGTCTTCACATTTAGACTACTGTAAAAGCTTCTTTTCATGTCGAAACAAAGAGCCCTCTAGAAAAGAGCCCTCTGCAGTGAGAATTCTGACCCGGACTAATAGAAGGACACACATGTCCCCTATTCTAACTGCCAAACTTCAGTGTCCTGTAGGATCAAGTCTAAGATTCTGGTTCTGGCTTTCAGAGCCTTGCATGGTCAGGCTCCCTCTTACATCAGTGATCTGATCCAGCCTTACACCCCTGTGCGGGCTCTGAGGTCTATGGATCTGAATCTGCTGAAGGTCCCTCGAGCTCTTTTTCGGGTTTTTTTTAGAGGTGACCGATCCTTCCAGGTTGTTGCTCCGAGGCTGTGGAAAGAACTTCCGCCCTCCCCCCCCCCCCCCCCCCCCCCCCCCCCCCTTCAAGAGGGAACTGAAGACACTTTTAATGAGCTACTTTTGGGCTGCTGTGATTTTGCATTGTTTATATTGTATGTGAAGTTTTAAACTGTGTTTGTGAAGCACTTTGTTTGTGAAAGGTGCTTTATAACTAAAACTTACTTAGTATTTACTTACTTATTAGCCTTGTCAACATGTTTAGGTAGTGAATAGAGTGTGTCTGATAGTGCAAGTGTATCTATTTGTCCTGAAGCTTTTTATCTAAAGAGATTTACCCTCAATTATATCTTTGACCTTCTTATACCTTTAAGTTTGACTACACAGTTCGATTAATGAGCCCTAAAGAAGTTCGTGTTTTCTGAAACAAGAGTCTTCATTATCTGAGGTCAGTTTGATTCAATTAAATGTAATATTTTAGTTAATTAATCAACTTGAGGCATTGTGTTACATTCAACCTTGTTTAAGTGCACTGCCTGCCAGCAGCCGTGTGATTGGTCAATCTTTAAATCTTGGGGCAGGAGATGGCAGCAAAAGAGAAGATCCACCACCACAGGAGTGATGTATTACTCGCCCACATGGCTGAATCAGATCTGTGATACGACCCAAAGCTTTTTAACCAGCCAGCAACAGAGTTTCCATATATGTTCAGGTGTCCATGTCAGAAGGTCTTATTATGTGTGTGTGTTTGTTGAGTTTATATGCAACCATTCAGTCAGACTTGGT
Organism: Symphodus melops; assembly: GCF_947650265.1. NCBI lineage: Eukaryota > Metazoa > Chordata > Actinopteri > Labriformes > Labridae > Symphodus > Symphodus melops. Next base: position 27,894,870 of record NC_136691.1, read on the forward strand.
GGGTGTATCACTGTGGACTCAATGAAGTGCAGTGCTGATTGTGAAGTTTAGATGAGCTCATATTGTCGCTCCACATTTTTAATAGGCTGATACGATTGAATTAAAACGTACCGAACACACATGGCACACGTGCAGAAGGAGACTCGCTCTAGGCAGTGATATTCAGGTCGCTGTACGGGACACACTCGACATCTTAACGTCAGTTTACCGTTTTGTTTCGCTAAATCGAGGCTTTCATACTAAATACGTAAATGACACACGGCTCGGGTCAGACACTTGACCTCGAACTGCTCCCGTTGCTTTGTCTGCGGTGTGTCGGAGTGTGTATGAATGGATTAGTAACTCCTGACACCATCAGTGTGAATGTTTAGGTGTGACCAGCGGTGTAAAAGCACTTTAGTTTTGAATCAAAAACAAAATACTGGACTCGTCCCAATCGGGGTTTAGAGAAAACCTCAGCACTGAAACAACCCTTTAAAAGTGCCCAATGATTTGTTTTCAGCAGTAAACAACGGGGACAGGGTAATCTGAATACTCCTTGATCTTAGCGCCACATTTGACACAGTTGACCACAGCTTGCTCATCACTAGATTGAAGGACTGGGTTGGGATCCAGGTGCTAGCCCTAAAGATGTTCTAATCCTACGTGAAGGAACAGTCCTTCAGAGTATGCCTGGGTGATACTACCTCTCCCTCAACCGCTCTCACCTGGGGAGTCCCCGTGGGATCAGTCATGTCACCTTTACTGTTCCTCCTATACATGCTGCCGTCGGTGTCCTCATAAGGAAAAACGGTCTTTCCTTCCTCTCCCATTGACGCACAAATATATCTTACATTCAAAAGCACCAATCCTCACTCCTTGCAACCAACTGCTTCAAAGAAATCAAAGACTGGATGGCCCTGAACTTCCTGAAACTCAAAAACCACCAACAATATGTGCAAAAAAACATGGCCCACTGAGTTCCTTCTTTAAACTATGTGCAAAAAACCTGCGAGTGACTTTCGATTCAAATCTCAAATTCGACAACCAAATAAACTCAGTTGTCAAAGGCTGCTTCTTCCAACTGCGAACCCGAACAAAAATAAAACAATTTTTATCTTCCCTTGACACACAAAAACTCATCCATGTTTTTATTACATCCCACCTGGACTACTGTAACCCCCTCTATATGGGACTCAGCCAGTCCTCCCTCTCACGGCTACAGATCGTCCAAGAATTCATTTTAAAATGTTATTACTGCTTTTTAAGTCCCTGCATGGTCGTCTCCCCCCCTCCCCCTTTAACTGATCTTTTAACCCCCGACATACCGACACCACGTCCACTTAGATCCTCTGATCAGTCCCTTCTTGTTGTCCCTGGAGCCCAGTGAAAACTCAGAGGCGATCGGGCCTTCTCAGTGCCTGGAACCAAGTGACAATCGAACACTTTAAATATATTCAAATCAAAACCCACCTCTATTCCCAGGCCTTTAAAACCAGCTGAAACGAGCCCCATATTTTTAGCTTTATGTTTCATTTTAATTTATTCTACGTATGTACTTCTATGTCTGTTCATGTATATGTGAGTGTATTTGGATGAAATGCATCTGTCTTTCTTTGCTTTTATTTGATTCTGTTTTGATGCACTGCCTGTAAAGCACTTTGGTCAGCTGAAGCTGTTTTAAATGTGCTAAACAAAGAAACGTTGACTTTAGTCAGAAGACGAGAAAAGAACTAAACTCACGTCCATTCCTCCTGCTCTAATTATCTGGACACAAACCTTACTTCAGGTGAAGCCCGTCTGAACTTACTGTAAACTTTTCAGAAGAGAAGGTGGAAACAGCTGTTGTGTATCTGTGCAAGTTTATTTCTTTGTTTACTCGTGCATGTCTACGTTATTTCGTTTTATTCAGTAGATGACTTTTGGTTAGGAGTTTAGGGGAAGGTGAAGGACCCTAATGTGGTTGGCTCGGCACTTTCCCATCTTTTTCAGTCCTTTTTATTTGTTTTTGACTTAGACCATGGTTTTTCCTCAGGGGGGGATCATGGGTTACCAAATAGAGCTCTGGGTTTTTAAAATCTGAAACCTTGTTTGGTGTCCCTCTTTGATGTTTTGGACTCCTCTAAAACGAGTCATCTCTTGTAAATCCAAATGTTAATTCAGAAGGCAGTAACAGGTATCCTCAGTTAAATTACGTTACTGAGAAAAAACGAAATCTCCCCAATCTGACAATCTGACAATGGCTTACAGCAGTGTTTGTAACTGCACAACTGAAAAGAAGACGTGTCTGCTAATGAAGTTATAGCAGGGTGGGGGATTAAGCCTGTGTGGACTGTCCATTCAGAATGAGTGACATTTGAAACAATGGCTGTTGCACCTCATTTGGAAATGTGGAAATAATCTGTTGCCAGTTTTAGGATTGAGCGTGTCTGGCTGGATAAACTCTTTTGATCACTCTTTCAGCGATGGCCGATGTCTTCAGCTTTACCTCTGCCGTCTCCTGGCACATTTAAACGGAAAGGCCTGAAACTAATTACTAACTGTGACTGCCTGACAAAGCTCCAACTCCAACTCATTTTTGCTGTCGATCAGGGAGAGTGGGGGAAAGTGGATGCTGTCAAACCCCATCCTCACTCTGCATTAGAGTTGCTCCCCCTGCCCACCCTTCAACGCCTCCATTCAAACTTTGAATGTCCAGCCTGCTGCTGTCTCCTGATGTGACTAAAGTGCACAGCGTCTCGGCAGTGGAGAGGTAAACTGAATCTTAATAGACGAGAGCCATATGCAGTGGGGGCTGATTTACATAGAAGCTGGCTGATGAGGGCCACATAGGGCCCACATTGGGATTCAGGGGCCTCTAAACCCAAGATGGAGCAAATCCCATAGATCTGATTTTGTACTCTGCTTTCTGCGATGGAGGAAAAGTCAAGCTGCTTCCACCACAGCTGCACAAACAGAATACAGGGAGAGTTAGTTTTTCAGAGTCACTGGACCCGGTCCTGTGTAATGTGTGTGATCTTGCAGAGGTCTGGGGTGCTGGTGCCGCAGTGGTTAGTGAGTGCGCCCCATGTATGGGGGCTCCTCCAGGTTTTAATTCGATCCGGCAGGTCAATCCCCACGCTCTCTCTCTAGCCACTGTCCTATCTCTCCAATAAAGGCTCACACCAAGAGCACATTCAGATATTGAAAATGTTTTTTAATGTCTATTAGAGGGCTGTAGATGTTTTAAATGTTTAAAATCATAAGTAATTGTTACTTTACTTCCTGTTTGGATGCAAAACTGCTTTTACTCTGAAATATTCTCACTCTCTTCTTCCCCTGTCAGGGGACTCTTTACTCTGCTGCAGCCTCTACCATCAGTGGGTGAATGAGTATGAATGGATGAGTTAATACTGATGGACTCTTTACTCTGCAGCAGCCTCTACCATCAGTGTGTGAATGTGTATGAATGGATGAGTTCATACTGATGGACTCTGCAGCAGCCTCTACCATCAGTGTGTGAATGTGTATGAATGGATGAGTTAATACAGATGGACTCTTCACTCTGCAGCAGCCTCTACCATCAGTGTGTGAATGTGTATGAATGGATGAGTTAATACTGATGGACTCTTCACTCTGCAGCAGCCTCTACCATCAGTGTGTGAATGTGTATGAATGGATGAGTTCATACTGATGGACTCTGCAGCAGCCTCTACCATCAGTGTGTGAATGTGTATGAATGGATGAGTTCATACTGATGGACTCTGCAGCAGCCTCTACCATCAGTGTGTGAATGTGTATGAATGGATGAGTTCATACTGATGGACTCTGCAGCAGCCTCTACCATCAGTGTGTGAATGTGGAGGTGTGAAAGAGCTCTGAGTCGTCAGAGAAAAAAGAAAGCTCAAGTCCATTTGCTATATATTCATTTGCTTCAAACGACGTTGTTAGGCTAAACTGTGACTCGACTGTGTAACAAAACTACAAAAATAATCATGGGGATGAAGTCTGCTGACTCAGTCACATCGTTTAAACAGAAGTGCAGGGCCAAGGTTTTGTGTTTGTGCTTTTAGCTCAGCGTTGATTTTGACGACTGATCCACAGGGAACTCGTGCCTTCCCCGGCAGCTCTCAGCTCCATCTTAAATAATAAACACACAGAGTGTTTGCTCATTGATTCTTCAGACTGATGGGGGCCCTTGTTGATATTCTACTTGACCTTTTCATCAGACTGGAGTTGATCACGTCTGATAGATGACTTTTGCTATGTAGAAATGTGAGCTGTGAAATGAGAGCTGTTGCTCTCTTTCATTAAGAATGCCGTTCCAAAGCAGCCGCAGGTGAGGCATAATGAGATAAAGCAGGCACCTGGGCCCTATTCATTAGAGCCTCCATAACGCTTTGTCTGGGAACCCTCAAATTATCCACGCCTCATCACCGGGGGCTCGCTCATATCTTTCCAGCACAATATAATTGAGATCCAAACTTGCAGAAGGCTTTGCATACAGAATCATTAAATCAGTGTATTCATGTATAACTCAGGATGCATGTGCATGCAAACTGCACAATATAGTGAATACTAAGAAATATAAACACATAATAAATGAAAGCACACAGAAACACACATTATGTCCTGATGAGGAGTTATAACTGGACATGGTTGGTGTGTGCTGCAGAGTTTAAACAGCTCAGGTCAGTGCAGCATGCTTCATTGAAGGCGGCAGTCTACTCTGGCTGCTGATTGGTTGAAGTTCACAGCATGCTGCCAATGCGTGCTTGACTGTTGTGTTGGAAGCTGTGAAGCTGCAGGAGCACACTGGGCTTTAACCGTGCTTTACATTTTCTTTTTTTGTACTGTTGTGTATTCTTTGTATCTGTAAAAACAAAGTGAAGACTATATGGAAATATAGTAATAAAGTATTGTAATGAACAACCTGGAGTTTTTTTTTATGAAGCACGCTTCACATAGACATTTCCAGCTCCGCAAATTTGTGTGTGAATTTTTTGGAGATAAGACAGAACCACACCAGCACTGTTTTGTGTTACAAAAATTCCAAAAGCCTTTATCAGTTTGTGACCTCATGGTGAAAACAACGTGTGGCAGACACAAGTACATCACCATCCATCCCAATAGCGCTTGTCCCATTCGGGCTCCCCGGGGACTGGAGCGAGCTGATGCCAGCTGTCATTGGGCGAGAGGCGGGGTTACACCCTGGACTGAATACCAGTCAATCACAGCGCTGAGATGTAGAAACTGACAACCAGAGTTAAAGAGCCAAACCATCGTTGGACTGTGGGATGAAGCTGCGGTACCCGGAGAGATCGTGCAAACTCCAGTCTCTCAAATGGTAAATGGACTAAGACTTAGACTGAACTTTATTGATCCTTTGGGATGACTCCCTCAAGGAAATTTAGGTTCCAGCAGCATATACAATAAAAATAAAAATAAAAATGTAGCAGGTAACAAAGAAAGTAACAATATAAAGAATAATATAGCATAAATAATAGAACACTCTTCCGTTGGAAAAAATATACAAAAAATATGCATGGAAGAAGCAGTAAAAAATATACAAAAAAAGGCAATGATTATTGTTGCGATTATTGCACTTGGTTGATATTATTATTGCACATACAAGTGAAAGTGTCCATGTGTTATTGCACAGTGAGGGTAGAAGGAAAGACGCTCCTACTCCTACCCCTCTGTCCCGTGTGCTCTAGTCCTCCTCCCCCCAAGTGAGGAGTTGTAGAGCGTGATGGCATGATGGACAAAGGAGTTCTTAAGTCGTGGTTCTTGAGCTTGGACTTGAGCTTGTATAGAGCTCTGACTATTCAAAGCACTTTTACACCGCAGGTCACACCTCCACATTCACATCCATTCACACACTGATGGCAGTGGTTGCTACACATGTTTTTCTCTCCTCACAGGTTAGGTACATTATGCTATATAAGTTTTAAGTCTAATGCTAACTGCACAGGTTTAACCTTTACTCTCAGTCACATAGGGGCTGCTAAATCTTGTTTGGGGGATTATTGTATACAGAGGGGAGGGGGGACAGCAGTTGTGTATAGTAACTAATGTCTTGTGTCCTGCCTGTCTGTATACTGCTACTGGATGCCTTGAATTTCCCTCGGGATCAATAAAGTATCTATCTATCTATCTACCTATCTATGTAAATTGACCATCAGAATTAACTAATCCCATTCATACACATTCACACGCTGCTGACGCAGCAGGGGGAGCAATTCGGAGTTCTGTGTTTTGCCCAAAGGCACATGGGACATGTTGTTCGCAGGAGCTGGACGACTCTACCAACCAAGCCACGGCCGTCCACCAGAACAATTTGATTTGTGGAAACAACACGTGTGTTTCTCCCAGGAGCTGATTTTCTTCAAGAAGCTTCATTCTGGACACTTTGCTGTTATTGACTGCTGCTCCAAATCAAACCTCAGCTAGGGATTTAATTAAAGCTCAAGGAGGGAATGACTGACATTTTGACCAGGGGAGCTGCAAGTGATCAATTGTGCAATGCAAATAAGTGAGAAACTCCTCTGAGCCTTCTTTCATTATTTCCCTTTTATTCCCTCCAGCTCTTTGTGCATTCTAAACTTGGGGCATGCTCACTTTATTCTGCAGTTAAAATGAGCAATTGTTTTAATGTCATGAATCCAAATGTGACTGGGTTGTCTACCATTTTCTTTGTCAGAAGTGGAAGAGAAGGAGGACAGTGACCACAGGCGACAGGGCCATCAGCAACAAGATCGATTTCTTCTCTCCTCGCCCCTGAGATAAAAACAGGAACACGTGCCCCACCACACTTTTCAAATCTGAATGTATTTTGTAACTGTCTTATTTTCTTTTTCTAGCGATCAGTATTAAAGAAACTGTGGTAATAATCGGTGCTACAAATTTGAAATCAACCAAAGCTGCACATGCTTTACATCATACATGAAAAAAAAGATGTTCTCTTTTTTTCTATTGGTGCATTAATGTGGTGAAAAAAATAGTTTCCAAGTTGTAAAATGCACACAAACACCAGCTCATGTCGGAACAACAACTCAGACTCTGGAGAGAACAAGGTGTCTAAGGTCGCTTTCACATGTAATGTCTGGTGGACTCGATTCAGAGGTCACATTGTTGCATTTTTCATTCAGTTTGCATCCAGACTGCACTTTGTCACGAAAACCTGTCGAATGATGTGTCCCACAGACGCGCGTCACTGGTTGGGCTGTAGCTGCATTCAGGTGGTGTCGGACATATCTAAACTCCTGCTCAAGTCGGAGCAATAACCTAAATAATTCGATGCCTGACTTGCTGACATTTTTTTCATCAACTTGGGGGGCAAAATATGTTTTGTTCATGTTAAGATACTTTTAATAGGCTAGTTTACATCAACATTTTGATGAAATATTAGACATTACAAACATCGTCTTCATATCATCCACGCTGTCTGTTGTTGCTGTTCAGGCATTTCGACTTTCAAAACTGAAAACACGTGAACACAAGATTCCCAAGTAACCGACCCGTACCGTCCTGTTTTTTGGGACCCTTCTGTAGGGGTATAGAATACCGAGCCGACCTTAAAAGATGGAGCTAAAGACTGCAGTCCGTCAAAAGAATCGTCACCTCCAGTGTGACAACGGTAAACAAAACACAGCTGATTGTTTACATCTGTTTACTTCTCCTCGCTGCACACAGCCTTCTCTGAGATGATGAAGTTTTGTAATAAAGAGTCACATGTCAGTGACAGAGTCGATTAACTGCTGGATGTCTTCCATTGTTGGTTTTGTTAGTGTGTGTTTCTCCTCTGTTGAATTTATTAGCTAGCGGTTAGCTGTTAGTTGTTAGCTGCTATCACGTGACGCTATTACGTAGCTGACGTGGCTATCGACATCCATTTTACATGCTGCCTACCAAATAGGGCACGGGTGGCTGTGAAAACACAAACAGGATCGAGCTTTACCAAACTGTACTGATTCACACCGGATCACTGTGTGTAAGCGGGATATTGTTACGGTACCGGATGATCCATACTAAACTAAGTTTTTTTAAACACAACATAGTTTCTTCCTGCTGGACAAGCAAAGTTGTCAGACACGCTCACTCACCCTGCTGGCCAATCAGAGGAAAGAAACCACATAGGGAGGGGGGCCCTTTAAGTCAGAGGAGGGGGGCCCTTTAAGTCAGAGGAGGGGGGCCCTTTAAGTCAGAGTCTAAAATGAGGGACTGTACTGTACTGTCACAAACATTCTGGAGACAAGGAGAGCGGAGTTCCAGGATATCAGCAGAACGATGCTGTGTTGTTAAGGGGTCGGAGTTCAAACACTCCTGGATGGCACAAACTGAGTGATGCAGTCGGGTTCCTGTGATGTCACACACAACAGGGCGATGACGAGGAGGTCAGAACGTCCAATCATCTTCTTTTCCTTCCACAAATAAACAGTTTGTGGAAACAATATTCACAGAAGAAAAGTCATTCTCAACCTTTAAGAGGTCCAGCTGTGTACCAGAACAAATGACATTTCTTACAGGATATTTGCTGGTTTCAAGAGATAACTGACTGTCATTAATCCATGTGTTTGAGTGCCTATGTGCTGCAGAGAGGGAAACCTGTGACGCTCTTTTTGTCTGTCTGCTGTGAAGTTTTCTGAATCTGCTGAACTGATCCGAATCACTTTCTGAAAACTTGATCCATCTTGTAGTGTTATGTTTTTTTTAGATCATCTTGTTTCTGTAATTGTTGTTTCTGTAACTCTAGATGGACTAGAGTAAATATTGGACAGGCTTTTACACGTTGAGTTCTTTGCATAGCAATAGGCTGCAAGTCTGACGCCAACCTGGCCATGCAAACACATTATGTGGGATTTACGAGACCTTCGGTTGGCGCCAAAGTACACCAAAACAAATTCCTACATCCTGTTATTTTAAATAAACCACAACCTTTAATTCCTCTCAGCCAACTTCTCCCCCTCTCTGATAACATAATGGACTAATGCAGAGGGGACTACTGCCTTGACCCTTGTCACCTTGCCAGAAGCTAAAGCTATGCAATTATTAACAATCAGCAGCCTGGGGCCAGCGATTAATGCTAATGAAAGAGGGAAATTTGTGAGTGTGTGTTGAAGTATTTATGTTTGACTGTATATTGCTATTTGGATGTGACCTTGCTTGTTCCCTGAGCCTGGCCCCAGCAGCTGAGTTCAGCCCTAACAAGCAGCCTGCTGCGATCAAATCTGCAGTTAGAGGGGCCTGTCTGCTCTAACACAGCGCACGCGTCACACATGAGGGAAGAAAAGCTGACAGAGAGAGGGGGGGGGGGTGATCTCTCCAATGGATCTGTTGATGTCTGTACTTTCAAAGGAGGAGCGCAGAGTCAGCACAGAGTTGAATGACAAGTGCTAAGACACAGTGAAATGTGACAAAGAGTGTTTGGGATGCATCTTAAAAAGGAGCACACAGGAAGGCTTAGTGATGAGACACAGCAGTCATAGAAAGAGGATCCAGTCTTACTGTGATAGTGATCCCACAACTAGACAGCATGTAATGAAATGTACACCTAAAAAGGGCCATGTATGTGAAAGATGCATCACTGAAGAAGAGCTCGACCGATGTTAGCATCACATCACTATCGCTATCGGCTAATTTCATCTGCGGTATATGCCGATATTACTAGACTCATTCAATTCAAGCTTATGATTGACACCTCACAGCAGACGTAACAATCGCTCAGTGCTGCAAACAATGATATTCATCATCACTCGTAATTTTACATTGCATTCTTTTTTTTAACTTCACGTTATATTTTATCACATCCATTTTCATCACTTGTTTTTTGTTACTTTCACCCCTGCAGTAACTTGATGAAATACATGTGTTGTGTTGTAAATGATAAACACTGATGAGAAGTAAAAAAATACAAGGTTCAAAATTAATCAAAGAACTTACATTTCATCACATAGCTTGATCATTTATCAAATGACTTTTCACTTCCCATCCACTTTTACCACTCAATTTATTAGGTTGCATGCAATTTCATCACGTCCATTTTTATCACTAATGTTGTGTCCCTTATCCCTCTCATACCTGTCCTGCTGCTTCTTTCATTGTGCATAATTGATGCGTCATGCTCGGGCACAAACCTAAGCTTTGTGTATCTGCTACAGAGCTACGGATTAAGTTATGATTTGTTTCAACAGCTCGTCAATACAAAGCACAAAAATGAAGTCTGTCCATTTTATAATAATAATAATTAATAATAATTTACACTTTATTAATCCCACAAGGGGAAATTCAGTTTTTACACTCTGTCTAACACACACATAGGCCGAGATACACACTCATGCACAAACAGGGTTCTAGTGACATGCATTAATGGAGAGGTCTCAGAGTGAGGGGGCTGCCCACAGCGAGCGCTCCAGAGCAGTTTTGGGGTTCGGTGCCTTGCTCAGGGGCACCTCGGCAGTGCTCAGGAAATGGACTGGCACCTCTCCAGTTACCAGACCAGTTTCCGGACTTGGTCCGTGCCGGGACTTGAACCGGCGACCCTCCGGTTCCCAACCCAAGTCCCTACAGACTGAGCTACTGCCGCCCCAATACAAAATTTTCTATACAAAAGAACTAGATGACACATTGTTTGCAGGGGAGGGAAAGAAAGTCACAGAGCAAATAATGATGTACTTAAAGGACGCAGTGTGGACAGCCAGCATGCGATCATTAGTGATGTGACACAACATGTTAAGCTAACGTGCTGTGAGGACGCGGTGTGTGTGTGTGTGTGTGTGTGTCGCAGAAGGTGTCAGAGAGTAAGTTAAAGTATTAAGTAGTACAGTGTTACTGTTAATTGTGTGTAATTACATAAAAACTACAGATTGAATTTCAGAATGATCCAGACAGATTTGGCCTTTATTAATCAATGCATCATGTTATGACTGTAGTGACCAGAAACAAGCTTTGGGTGGCTTGACCTGATGACAGGAGAACGTAGACACCGATGTTTGGCACAGTGGGTCTTGTCTGAGCTGTGTGGAGCTTGTTTGAAGTAGCTACTGATGTGCTGTTATTTATGCAGAGCGAGACCACAGAGACCACAAGCAGAGCTCTGTGTGACCCACATTCGGCAGACTTGAAAGCGCTGCTCGCTGCCAAGTTTAACAGAGGGCAAAAGTACACAGAGGGCACAGCTGTTTGATCTATGGGCAGCTCTCTCCGTGCAGCCGGCCCATCACACAACAAAGCACCTCAATGTAACGTGAAGAACAGGGAGTTAGCTTCCAGATATACCATGATTGATTTTGGTTCTATGTTTGTTTTAATGTGAAGCTATGAAAACAAATGTTGAGTGCACACTGAAACTATTCATTCATGATGAAACTGTGCCAAAGCACTGCAGTAGATCAAATGTCATGTGTCAATCTGGGTATTTTTGCCCTGTATCTCCTTGACCAGAGGCCATGTTCACAAAAGCTTCTTCAGTCCTGACAGTCGCTCAATGTGACACGATTCTGAGAACATTTTCAATCATATCTGTCTGAGAATGTCCTCTTTCAATCCTTAGAGAGAATAAAGTTGGACTTAAGAGAGCTCCTCAGCTGTAAAGCTGGGAGGAGGACTTTCACTGGGTTCAAGAGTTTCTCAAGGAAATGGATAAATGTTCTTCAAACACTCTTTGAAGAATGCTGCTAAATCACACATAAATGATTTGAGCCCATCTCTGACTCCTTTGAGCACGGAGGGAGACAAGCATGTTGAGTTTCTCTCCGTGTGGTCAGCTCCACAGGTGCATCCAATCACTCATTATGTAAGCATCAGCAGGTGAAGAAGCTGCTGCACGAGGGAGCGTGGGATCTGAAGGCTAACAGGTTCAACCACGCCTCCTCACTGAAATAAAAAGGTTTCTGTCTAACTTCACAAATCCCTCCTAAGCTTACAGACCAGGCTGTCCAATCAGCACGCGACGCGAACGCCTCAGTAACAAAAGCAGCCTGATTCCTATTGGACAGTCCCAACTGCTCCTCGATACGGAGCGCCACACTTCAATACGCAGGATCCTGTGTGTGGAACATGTTCAACAACAGAGTACGACAACTTATCATCCTCACAGGATTAAAAAAATACATCTTAATTTTATCACACACAAAAGTGCACCAATGCAGATCAATCAATTTTGATGTCATTATAAGTAATAGAATAAAAGGAGCGAGACCTTGGGCAAGAAACTGAAGAAAGACATTTTAGGCTGCAGCGTCAGCTTTGTGTGAATGAGATGAGTAAACGCTCACTGCTGAATGTGGTGTGAGTGAGCTGCTTTAAGGTCCAGGACCGGTCTGGGGTAAGGTGGTTCGTGAAGCGGGGAGTAGGCCATCACAGGCCTGGCTGATGGGTAGAAGGAGGTTCTGTCATCCGTCTCTTCCTGCTTCCTTTTACAGTAGTGTTGTAATATAAAGCTGTCACAGCGGAACAAAGTCATCCTACCTGTACTTTATCAATAAAGCCTCCCTCCCTAACTCCCTTTGTCTGCGTTTCCTTGCATGCCAGGATTTGTTTGATTTTACCCTTTGAGATGAAACGTCCACATAATACTTGAAGATGTGCTTCACACATTATTCAGGTCAGAGAAAAAGTGTGTGACAAGGAAAGCTTGTGCGAGCTCCTCTTCTTGCACGCTCTATTGTGAAAGTGTGGAAGGGGCAGAATCCGAGACGTCTATTTTTCCCCCCATTAGTGCCGAGCCGAGATCCTACAGATCAGGGAGCTGTGCTCTCCCCAGACATGCTTCCTGCACACGCAGCAATACTGCACAACTCAAGCCTGATTGGAGAGGACACATGATCTGCTCTTGCCAGTACAGTGTTCAGGATTGGGCACACGCGAGGGCGTCCTGGCAGGGACCTCGGTCCACTGGGCTCTGATTGGCAGTTGGAACGGGTCTGGCTCGCGAGCAGCACACCTGATGACAGCGAGGTTCAGCCAGATAAGGCCGTCTTCATCGCGCCCACATGACAGCCATTCTTCTGATAGTGCTGCCTGTTCCCTGGGTAAATCTACACCAGGACAGAGTGATGGACAGCCAAGCAGGCAGGACAGCCTTGTGAACAAATAGCTTGAGCTCCTCCACCACAGAGGACTCGTGTCAAAAGCTGCGCTTGACACCCTGGCTATGAAGCCTCTGTGGCATCAGGGTTGTGAGCACGCAGCTGGTTAGAGAGCGCTGCATGGAGCCCAGAGAACATTATTAAGTGTAATGAAAGTCAGCCCACTCTGCTCATCCAACACATCAGGTGCCAATTATAGAGGCTGGTCCTGATCTGGTTCTAAACTCAATGCACAGAGGAGGAGGTCCTTTGGCCTCACTGACATCCGCCTCATTAAGTTGAGGAATCAGGCGGAGAAGGCGAGCGAGCATCCTCCCCTCCACACGGGGGCACGGGGACACGTATCGTCCCCGCTGCGTCTCCACTCAGCTCACTCCCTACCTATTATTGATGGGATGGAGGGTGAATTGAATATGAATGGGGACAGCCAGAGTGACATTTGGAGATGATTAGCTGCTCTTGTGAACCATTGCAGGGGAGTTTTGCAGGGGAGTTCATTCATTATGCAACTCTAAGAAAACACTTCAAATCTTCAAATATGACGTGATAAATAAAGCATTCATTGATGTCATTGCCTCAGGCAGCTGAAGCAAACACTATGGATTTTTTTTTTTTTTTGGAGCGCTCGAAAATAATGGTCACAGACGTGTCAAGACATTCATCAAGCCGTCTCTACGAGCCACATCTTCAGCGCAGTAAAAAGTCAATATGCTGCTCTGTTTTCTCAGAGTAATCGGAAATCTGTGCCAGTGTGAGCGGAGACAGTTTAGCTACTTGAAACAATACACTTTGAACCACACACACACACACACACACACACACACACACACACACACACACACACACACACACACATTCACAGAAAAGCCCATCAGCATCAGTACTTTTCCTTCACTCTGAAACAAAATGTGCAGCTTTCTTACACTATACATTTCAGAAGCTGGTTTTCACAGACGGACTGGGGAGGGGGGAGATTGATAATTCATTTTGTAAGATTTGGATCCACGTCAACATCCCCATAACTATCTGTCAGAACAATGACAAACCAACAAGCCTGTGTCTGTGCAACGTTGTCTACTCTTTCAATGATATGTGATGTACTCATCACTAGAAAGACGATCGTCCCATGGTGCCGCCGACTGTCTCACCATATATTCTTGGTTTGCTTCGGGCCGCTGATTATTAAGCCGGTATATCACAGCAACAGCAGCCAGATGACCATGGGGTTTATAACTGTCTGCACTGAGCTTTATGTGAAAACATGTCAGCGTTGACTTTAGCAGGTAATTGACCTCAGCTGAACGACAAGGGAAAGTGCACAGGAAGGAGAATGCCTGTGATGTAATGGACGGATGTATGCTGATGTCTACACCTGTTATGTAACTACTACAAGATAACGGAGGACTGGTGTGGTGGGGTTTAGAGCAAAGCACAGGCCGAAAGATTCCAGACCGACCCATCTGCCAGTCCAACCAGGACCGGCCTGTCCCGATATCTGTGAACCCGGCTAAAACCAGACTTTTTTCAAAATCTGTTGACTTTGATAATTACAGGTTTAAGTTCTCTGAATGCCTATCTGTTCAGATGAGATGAGCACAACAGGTACGCATGGAGGCTATAGGCCTAGATATTATAGTGGGATTGACCAGGTTTAATTTGGGGGGCCAGTCAGAGTCCACACTGACAGAGTGAAAGAAATGCAAACAAAAAGTAGTCAACCTTCACATAATGATGATCAAGCAAGGGCCAGGAATTACTTAATGAAACAGATTAAACCGAAAAATAGCCCAAAGCTATCAATCAGCAATGCAATTTTAAAAAGACATTTTTACAACAATCATCAACCACATACAAGAATGTGTGCAGCATGTGTGTACGTATCTCTATCTCAGTCTGTTAATCCAAGTTCAATATATTCAGGAAAAGTATGTTCCAGTAATCCCACAAATCCACAGTTAGGTCCAGTACAAGCACAACCGCAAAACCACAACAAAAGCAAATCAAATGTATTACTACAGATGGACTTCTAAGAATGATAAAAACATGAAAAAATCTAACTGAAAACGTCATCTGTAATGTAACGTTGGGAACAATTAGAAGAAGGCTTTTCTTACCTGATGGACGACACAGAAGTGCCCGTAACGAAGCAGCAAGAGAAAAAGAGACGGATAAAAAGGAACATTAGACACATATCAGAAGCCGCATGGCTGGCACATTACTTTCAATATGTCAAATGATTCATGATCATTGAGGTTCTGGGACTCTGACGCTTAAAACTGCATCCATGACTCGAGGCCAGAATCTTGCACTCCTTTTGATACAGTCTTGTTTCTCCACCTATTAAGGCTGAACGATTTATCGTTTTCTGATCGAAATCGCGATTTCAAAAAACGCGATCACGTGATCACCAAAGCCGCGATTTTGGCGGTGCTTCTCCCGATGTATGCTCCCGGCTGACCCAGGAGCTGTTGTCAACTAATTTACACACGCCGTCTATTCTGCCCCTGTGTGTGCGTGACTTCTTTAGCCTGATACACAGTTCGACAGATAGCTAACAGTTTTCCTCCAATAAAGAAGCTGAAGTTTCTTTGTCCAGTCTTTAATAAAGGAAGCTGTAAAACTAAACAGACATCAAAACAGAAGTCATTCATCTCATGCTAAACAACCGAGAAGTCCGCTAGCTTGATGCTAACGTCTGAGAATTTGAATAGGAATGCTAGCGGTTAGCATCGCGAATGTGTCAATTGTTGTCTCACGTTGTAATTTTATTAAACATACTCAAGAGATACAATGCAAGATCTGAACATGAAATGACAGTCACAGGCAAATGTTTCTCTTGTTGCATAACTTCTGTGAACTAAGTCACCTACGGCAACCCTTAAGGCACAAAATATATATCATCACTTATGACCATATTTCTGTCAAACTGACACTAAAACTTAATACTTAATAAATACATTTGAAATTAATTCTTAACTTTAGTTTTCATTCTATTAATTTAGAGTTCTGGCATTTAAAGTTTTAACTGATATGATGTAATTTCCTGTCATGGTTGTAAATGTTACTGTACATTGAGAACAAGCTTGATTTGAAGAAAATCGTGATCAACATCGAAATTTCTGCCAGAAAAATCGCAATTCAATCTTTTCCTAAAATCATATTGTAACGTTTGTAGCATCAGCGCTCAGCTGTGTTGTGATCAGGCCTCTGAAGGCCTCTCTGCTGACTTCACTTCTTTTCCAGCAGGGGGTCGAGTCAGAAGTCCATCTGTGCACTGCCACGGTCGAACGACTTTACATGTTACTGGGCGTATCCTAAGGGACGTCACACATCTGAGACTGGGGTAACACGTTGTTACAGTTTGGGTCAATTATTACATTCTGGGGCAGACAAAATATTTTTCTTTTAATAATGTAATAACTTGTTACATTTTGGACTCAGCATTTTGTTACATTATCGGCCTGTTATTACATTTTGGATTGTGTTACATTTCGGGCTCTAACAGACCCGTCTCTGTGAGAAAAGTTGGTCCTGAATGTCGAACCATCAAGGGTGTTGGAATTTAGGTGAGTCTCTGGTTATGACCTGGCGGTGGTAGCGTGCTCCCAAGGGTCAGTCAGACAGTCCTGGCCAGTGACACATTGATGTATGAGCTCCAGATTTGGCTCCCTCTCCCCCTCAGCACAGAAAAGCAGGTGTGCTGAGCAGTGCCACTTGATCCGTCAGTCGGATGGGTAAAAATAACCGCGGAGATTGAGCTGAGAGCAGGACTGAACTAACTCTTTTGTGGAAACTGAACTGACTTTGAAAGGCTCCTTGAATGTTCTTGTCCACAGTAAGTTAGCCGGTAAGAAGTCCGAGGAAAGATCTAACCTCATCTTACCACTCGGATAGAACTCCCTTTCACTGATTTAACAGCACTATAGAAATCTGCGAAGCAAAGACAGCATCCTTTCTGAAATCGGTACTTTTCAGCTCCTTATTGTTACTTAGAAAGCACCCGTTTACTTGAAAAGAAAAACTAGTATTTCCTCCAGTCTGCTTGATAAAATCAATGTTCACAAGTATATCAAGCCCTGCTTCTTCCTCCATTGATTTTCTGCTGCTTCCTTGCTTTTTTCCTTCCTGGTCATTTACTGACAGATCTACTTGGCAGATCCTGAACTATTCTTCCCTGCTGCAGGCTCTAAAAATGCATAACTTTGCAAGTTTTCTCTGAAGTAACTGATCAAGAGAGATTGAGGGCAGAGTGTATACGATGGGAGTAAAGCCGTGGTGTCAGCAGTTTTCATTGAGGGGAAGCTGAAAAGACTGGGCTTGTTGTTTGAACAGCACATGGATACGGAGAGTGATTAAATAAGCTCTGTTCCCCTTCATGCTCCTTTCTCTCTTCTCTGCTGTGGCTTAAATGTGCACTGATGGTTCAAAGGAGTCTTATTGTCAGTGTTTGTTTGCTGAGACCTTTTTTTCTGCCAACACAGCAGAAAGGATCTAATCCAAGACTCAACTACTGTATATTTCCTTCACAAGCATAAATGTAATGTGAGGAAGAGAAAAAGTCTCAATAAAGGACGTGTGATGTCAGTGAAGTGACCTGATGCATGCCATGCTAGTGTTGTTTCTAATCTACAATAAAGGTCTGTCGGGTGTCACCTACACTTCCACACACTGACTGAAAGTTTAATATATGTGTATGAGACACACACACACACACACACACACACACACACACACACACACATCGGATCCAATCATTTTCTTTCTTCTAAAAGTTTATTTTTGGCCTTTTATGCCTTTATTGATAGGACAGTGGATAGAGTCGGAAACAGGGAGAGAGTGGGGAAAGACATACAGGAAAGTGGCCACAGGCCGGACGCGAACCCGGGCCGCCCGCGCGAGGAGCAAAGCCTCGCAACATGGTGCGCGCGCGCTGCCGCTGCGCTATCGGCACCACCGGATCCGATCATTTTCAATGAAAAGTACCGGGGCGGTTCGCTGCTGAGTGTGAGGCGGCTGGGATGAGGATCAGCACCTCTAAATCAGAGGCCATGGTTCTCGACCGTTAAAAAGGTGGTTTGCCCTCTTCGGGTCGGTGGGGAGTCTTTGCCCCAGGTGGAGGAGTTTAAGTATCTCGGGGTCTTGTTCACGAGTGGGGGGAAGATGGAGCGTGAGATCGACAGACGGATCGGTGCGGCGTCTGCAGTCATGCGGTCGCTGTATCGGTCCGTCGTGGTGAAGAAGGAGCTAAGCCGAAAGGCGAAGCTCTCGATTTACCGGTCGATCTTCGTTCCTACCCTCACCTATGGTCATGAGCTCTGGGTCAGGACCGAAAGAACGAGATCCCGGATACAAGCGGCCGAAATGGGCTTCCTCCGTAGGGTGGCTGGGCGCACCCTTAGAGATAGGGGGAGGAGCTCGGTCACCAGGGAGGAGCTCGGAGTAGAGCCGTTACTCCTCCACATCGAGAGGAGTCAGCTGAGGTGGTTCGGGCATCTGGTCCGGATGCCCCCTCCCTAGGTAGGTGTTCCAGGCATGTCCCTCCAGGAGGAGGCCTCGGGGTAAACCCAGGACACACTCTCTGCTGGCCTGGGAACACCTCGGGGTCCCACTGGAAGAGCTGGAGGAAGTGTCTCTGCTTAGACTGCTGCCCCCGTGACCCGGCCCCGGATAAGTGATGTAAAATGGATGGATGGATGAGTCCTTTAAGTGAGTCTGTCAGAGCAGTCGTCGTGGACTCAGCAGAAAGCCCAGTTTGAAGGATCGACGCTGTAGTTGTGGTCACCATTAACATGAACTAAAGGTAATGGGTAATTTCACATAGCTTTCAAAGTAAACACCTTGACAAAAATGATGGAGTGAGAGGGAGATGAGAGATGCTGTGTTTGACTAACAACGGCACGGCTCATAATGAAACATGTCCTTGTCTTATGAATATGTTAAGCTGATGAATGAAGGCAGTGAGCATTGTAGCGTGATTGACCAATTTTAATGATGGGGTGCCAGTCAGAGTCACGTCTGACAAAATAAAAGACATTTAAACAAAAAAGAGTCAAACTGCACAAAATAATTAAGCAAGAGCTAACAACAAAAACAGTCACCAACACACAACTCAACAATGCAAGGTTTATTGAATAAGAAATCATAGCATCGTGCGTGTAAGTCTGTCTCTGTCTGTTAATCAAAGTTCAATCCACTCAGGAAAAGAAGTCACTTCACGTTTTCCCAATCCCACAGTCCAGTCCAGTGGCAGGTACTCACATCCATAGACTGTAAAAATAATGGACGGGACAAGGTCCCCTGTGAAGTGAAGCTTTTTTTTTTAGATCGCCCCCTACTGACTGGCTGCAGTATAGGTCATAAACCCCGCCTCCTCAATGATAACAGACGGGACTTGGGTCAAACTGTTAAGTTAAAATACTCGTCACATAATTTTTTTCCAGACCCAAACTCTGCTGTGATCATTAGATATTATCACCCTACATGGTGTTCAAGTGCTCATTTTTCTGTGAAGTTTGTTTTAAATAAGTTATTTGAGGTTAAAAAACGGGATTTGACGTCACACATGGCGATGATTGACAGCCGCGGATCTTGCGTAGAGCTCTTTGTAAATAAGCAGTTACGTCGTGAAGTGAAGCCGAGACCCACGGAGCTTTTCTGTTCAGTTTTTTCGTCTTTTTTGAGCTGGTGAAAGCTGTTTTTTCTGCAGTAAACTAATGTCACGGACCTGTGGACTCTAAGGGAGCTTTGCAGTTTTTACAGTAAGTAATAAAGTTTGATTTATGTGTCATTGCTTAAAGCGCTATGAGCGAGCTAACATATTAGCAGTCTAAGCTAGTTTAGTTATCAGGCATGATTTATCTTTTTATTTTACTTTTTAATATGAGCAAACCTAAGAACTGACATGATATGTTTCTTGATATTGTTATATCGTTTTTGTGAGTGAAATTGTATTTAAAACCAAAACATCTTAATTAAAATCAGCTCATAGATGCCGTTCATTGACTGTACAGTTATGTTTCAGTAAATAATAAATAGGTCTGGTAAGATTTTTTAAAAAGTATCAAGGACAAAAACAAAGCTAAATACTATAAATCTGTCCTGTATAATTACTGATGTGTACATGTTTACAGTCTGTGTAAAGAGTGTGTTATACAGACATTAACATGTCACCATGCAGCCTGATATTTATAATACTGTATAATGAGGGACAATATGTCTCTAGATATCAGGATCAAACTAAAGTAAGCTCTGATTTAATATAACTTCTGTCTGATTTAAGAGACTGACAGAAACGTGAACACAAACAATCAGCGGTGGTGTAATATAATATTAACCGAGCATCATACTGCTTAAATCTGTCAAATATTCAGCATGAGCTTACACACACATTACCAATCCAATAATCACAAGTTGATCATGTTGTACATTTAATGACGCTTATTAATAAATTGTGTTATAACTTGACAAAATGTGACACAGACTATAAAAACAGGCTGCTTGTTATGGTGGTTAGGAGGAGACATACAGGCTCAATAAAAGAAGGCATAAAGATCACGTTTCTCCCAAAATTATATATTAATGTTTTTTATTTTGCATCTATAATCATTAATGAAGATTTTATGTCTTTTAATAGGTATTTCCCTGTTTTCACCAACATATTATACAGTAAACTGAGGATTTCCTTTTTCTCATGTTCTCTCTCTCTCTTCCAGCTCGTCCTCGGAGGATTGCAGGACCTGACCACTGCTTCTCTTTCCAGGGCGTTTGGTCTGATCTTACACTGGACGGCGGTCTGTTGTGAAACAGTGGGCCGAGTGTCGCGCCTGAGCCACAGAGGACGCAGCTCGCACATCCTGAGCAATGTTTGACAATTCATTCAAAAGATGAACGGAAGAAAAGAGAGGCTGTTTAATACCGAGGTTTTTCTTATAAGCCACATTTTCTTTTTGTTATATTTAGATTAATCTGCTTTAACTTTAAAATACTGTGCATTCATTTGCCTCTTTCAAACCTGTATAACCCACAAAAACCTTAAATACTGCCTCCATCTAACTAAGAAAGTAGCTTAAAATACCACACTATGTTTTTAAGTACAATCTGTATTTGTTAAAGTTACAAGACATTTCACGTGATTGAATAAAATATAATAATGTAATTGCCTTCTCAGTCGTGTCTGTATCATACCACTCTACTGTCTTTATGTTCATGCTGTCTTTAACACTAACCTGCATTAAATGTTAAATACTCGAGTGTTGAAGTACTTTTAAAGCTGATTGTTTCCCAGCTGTGACTTCTGTCATTGCCCTACAAGAACATGAGACATTCTATGTTTTTACAGCTTAAAACAGGAGAGAAAAGGTTTAAATCAATAAACACTTTATTTTATTTATAACACATTGGCTGAACAGTGGTTCAGTTATAAAAGTGAGGAGGTTACTGGTTTGAATCCCTGTCTGACAGGAGTCTCTCTGTGAGTAGTTTGCATGCTCTCTTCCTTCCACAGTCCAAAGGTGTTCACCAAGAGGAGAACAAAGTAAGGGAGACCATCAGATGAGCTGGCAGGGGTATCTATCAGCCATCTTTCTTCTTCCTTGTGTTTAAAATGAGGATATTAAAAAACAATGAGATAAACATCTTAGACAAGGAAAAGAACCAGAGAAAAGGTCCATACAAACAGAAACCTTAATGAAACAGATTCATTTACCAACTCCACAGTTATGCACAGAAACACATAGACTCTGTAAATGTACATAGAACTGAAGTAACTACTGACAGCAGATATAACTTAAGTACTATGTGCACCACTACTTTCTATCATATAACATATTTTCACCAGCATATGTTCGATCTGTACACAGTTTATGTTGCTAACTTAGCTAAAAATAGTTTTAGTTCGTTTTTTGCCAAAAATAAAAGGTTTAATAACCCACAGAGTTAAAGAAGATAGATAGACAGATAGATAGACAGATAGATAGATAGATAGATAGATAGATCGATAGATAGATCGATAGATAGATAGATGGATCCTGAGGGAAATTCAAGGCATCCAGTAGCAATAAACAAGACATACAGGACACGAAAAAACGTTTAAATTCAATAATTAATATAAAAAGTGTGATTTTCTTAATTCCTGAATGAACTACGTTTAGATATTTGACTTGAAATATATGGTGGTTTTGTACTCACCTCTATGGTCGGTAGATGAATTTCTCTCCGTAAAGATTCTTAAGTTCTTGGCGTAGTTGGGCTGCGTAAGCTATCAGAGCGGTACGCAAAGTGGGCGGGGCGTGTTGCCAGGGCTCCTCCCGCCGGACCCTACTGCGCAGACTCTGGTTGCAAAATTCCAAGATGACAGCGCCCATGAGGGCCGTAAAAAAGCTTCACGGACGTAGAACGGAAACAGCTACAGTCCACACCCACTGCTCACATCACAATAACAAGAAATCCGCTCAGAGTTTTACCGCAGGCCTCAAAACAAAACAAGGATCTGAACTCAAAATAACCAACGTCTCTAACACACAAAAAAAATAACACACAAAACAAAACAAATAAAAACACCGGGTACTCAAAGTACCAAAGTAACAGACAATCAGTTAATTAGTCGGTCTCTTCCCCAACGAGATCCGGCATCTCCAGACTCCGGAGCCAGCTGATCCAATACAGGGAAATATACAAATCCAAGTAGCGATTGCACCGACGGACTAACAATCTAAGACGGCTACCTGAGACGGCTCATCGCGGACTTAATGAAAAAACGCTTCATTATTTCGTTCTCCTTTCTCTTCCTCCACTGTTTCTCACCCCCCCGTCAATGAGGTCTGCCGGTGGATTAATCAGGGGATTATTTCCATTGGATAATAAGATGAATGTGGGTGGATGATGGGGAAAACCATGAATGGAGGTGTACTTTACTGGAAAGGTGTGTAGTGATGTGATTCTGACAATTACAGCATCAAAGTCACACAGCTGAGAAGACTCCCCACTAAATCAGGACGAGAAGTCTCTCCAGTTTAAAGTGCTGACTAACTGAGTTTTGAAGGTGTTTTTTTTTTGTGAACCAGAAAGGTCAAGATGATCCCAGATCAGCTCAGAGGAAAGACAGGCATGCTCACATCGCAGAGATCAAGAGAATTAGTATCAGACCAAAAGCAGCATCGAGACATTCCTCTGTTTCCTGTTTGATAAGAACATGCATAATGAAAGGCTGTCATGGTTGTCAAGAAAAAGAAACGTCTGCTTTTGAGAGGATTAAAATGCATCATGTGACCTCGAGCGAGAGGGCTCCTGATTTAGGAAGAAGAAATGGTTCTGTGCAAATATGAGATGAAAATGAAATAAGAGAGAACAGCGATACAAAAGGAGCAACATTTATTTTAGGCGTCTTCATCGCTGAGATTATAAAGACAGACAAATGGAAAATGGTTTTGTATTGAACAGATTTTAAGTTACGTTTCTCTGCTTTGTCCCTGTGGATGTTCAGGACGGATACACAGGAATAACAATGGTGACAATAAACAGGAGTTAAGTGTGAGTAAATAATCAAAACCTCCTACACGACGCTGTGGAGGGCTGAGACATCCACCCTGCAAGAAGGTTCACACTGTGTGACCTCATTTACATAACATTATCTATATATGTGTGTGTGTGTGTGTGTGTGAATGCATCTTTCATACCACATCCATTCAGAGACATTTCATCTGGAAAGTGTTTAACGTTCACCTGATTGTATCACGATGCTCATCATTATCAATCATCATTAAACACCTGTTCTCAGTCTTTCTATAAGGGAAAGTGGTCATAGCGTATATTTCTTTCCTTTATTAAGTTTTATTTTTGGCCTTTTATTTAGAGACAGCACAGTGGATAGTGCCAGTAAAAGAGAGAGAGAGAGAGAGAGAGAGAGAGAGAGAGAGAGAGAGAGAGAGAGAGAGAGAGAGAGAGAGATGCAGGAAATGAGTCACAGGTCCGATCCAAACCTGGGCCGCCCGCTTTGTAGCCTCAAACCACGAAGCAGCCATACGTATTTTCCTCTGATATTTAATTGCTGAAAATATTCGGAGTCTATTTTGAGCTGTTGTAAATAACCAAATGTCCCTGAATGAAAGGTCAATAAAAGATCATGGGGTCTGCTGTGTCGGGATAAATACAGAGTGAGCCAATGCTAAACTTAATGAAGACGTGATATGTCGCATCATTCAACAATTACCAACGAGTTGGAATAAAAATGGCACCTGTTGTGTATTTGTCAGGCAAACTTAAAACTATGCCCCCTACTGGCCGGAGAAGTATAAGCTTTTAGAACACAACATTTCCCCCTTTCTTAAAAGCATTCCACTTACCTCAAAATAACGTGGGGTATTATCAAAATGTTTTTCATACCACAACTAGTAAGCTCTGTAGTTATAACCTGAACATATCAACATCTTCTGTAGTTATTATAACCTGCATGTAACTTCACATAACAATTAGCAGTAGTTATTTTAGTTTTATGAACACTTATGTCCCTCACATACAGTATGCTCAAGTGACATAGTCTTTAATCCAAGTTGGCTGTTTTCTACTGCGTTGGCTCCTATTCTGTGTGCTGTCACACATAGCAGGTTCTGGAGGCTCAGGTTCTTCTGCTATAGGAACAAAGGTCTCCGGCAGTACAGACAGGCGTGACGCATCCCAAGTCTTCCCGTCATTCAAGGTGTAGCTGTGATGTCCCTTCTGTTTTGTCACTTTAAGAGGTTCACTGAACTTGGACCTTCCTTTCTTGGTGTGCAGGGGGTTTCTCACACGCACAAGGCTCCCTGGGTGCAGTTTAGGAGTCTTGGAATGTCTCTTCATGTCCGTATATGTTTTCATGTGTAACTGTTTCTTTGCAACTCTGTCTCTCAGTGGTTTATCCTGAACAACAGTGAGTGTTGGCTGGATAGTGAGCTTTGTTCTCATCTTTCTTCCGTACATGAGCTCAAAAGGTGATGTTCCTGTGGTTGCATGTGGTGTAGCTCTATAGACTTGAAGAAACTCGGTGACATGGGTTTTCCAAGGAGCTTTCACTCTCTCTGCAGTGAGTATGGTTTCTTTTAACACTCTGTTCATTCTCTCTACTGCCCCGTTTCCTTCCAGGTGATAAATTGTGGTCCTGATGTGTTGGATATCTCGTTCTTTCATGAAAGAGGACAGTTCTGAGGAGGTAAGCTGTGGACCATTATCAGTCACCACCGATATCGGGTTTCCTTTTTGGCTAAACACTGACCTCATGAAGGCAATCACTGTAGCTGCAGTGCACTGTGGAGCAAAACACACCTCTGGCCACTTTGAATAGTAGTCCACCATGGTAATAGCAAACTTGCAGTCCGCAGGACCAGTCTCAAATGGGCCAACAATGTCCAGTCCAAGCTTTTGCCAAGGACCATCAGGTAAAGGAACTGGTGTCATCGGAGCAGGAGCTGTCTTTGTTGATTTATCATTCAGCTGACATGACACACATGTTGCAATAACAGACTGCACCAGTGCATCCATCTTAGGCCACCAATACAAGTCTCTCAGTCTCTGTTTAGTACGAACAATGCCTTGGTGGCTCTCATGTGCCAGGTGTACCATGTGAGAACGCACACTTACTGGCACCACCATTCTGTGACCCCCTCTCAGAACAAGTGAGTCGTGTACAGACGGTTCGTTTCTGACCTGATAATAAGGCCACATGTCTATAGGCAGGCCTTTGGATGATGCAGGCCACCCTTTAGCTGCGCAGCTGACGTAGTTCTGGGCAGGAGGAACAAACCTTTTTGAAGTCAGATATAGGAATGGCAGTCAGGAGGGTGGAGATGGCAGCAACGGTCTCCGGTTCCATTTCTGAAGAGCACTCTTGGTCGTTTGGCAGCGGCAAGCGGGAAAGGCAGTCTGCTGCATGATTCTGAGCACCAGGTCTGTAAACAATGTCATAGTTGAAGCAGAGCAGTCGGGCAGACCACCGTGCTATCCTCATGCCAGCTCTCCCCATGCCTTTTGTCATCAGTAGTGTGGTTAAAGCCTGGTGATCAGTTTGTAAAGTGAACTTTGTCCCCCATAAGTAAGTCCTCCAACGCTCTGTAGCCCAGACACAGGCCAACGCTTCTTTTTCTACCACTGAGTATTTCCTCTCAGCTGTACTCAGAGAGCGAGAAGCAAAAGCCACTGTCCTTTCGGAGTTGTCTGGATGCATCTGGGTGAGGACACCGCCTATGCCATAGTCTGAGGCGTCTGTGGACACGATGATGGGCAGTGAGGGATCAAAAAGGGCCAGCGCTGGACTTTCAGTAATTAGCTGTTTGACCTGCTGAAAGCTGCGCTGGGCGTTATCAGTCCATTGAAATGTAGTGGTGCACACATCTCTCATTGGTTCCACAACAGTTGCATAGTTTTGTATGAACTTGGCGTACCAGGATGTCAGGCCCAGGAAGGACCTGAGAGATGCAGTATCACTGGGTGCAGGTGCATCACGAATAGCTGTAATGTGGTCATCAGTCGGCAGCAGACCCTCCCTACTTATGGTGTGCCCCAGGTAAGTCAGCTTATTTTGGTAGAATTTGCACTTTTCAGTATTCAGACGCAGTCCAGATTCCTGTAGTCTGTACAGTACAGCTTTCAGGCGTGTTTCATGATCAGCACGGCAAGATGAGAAAACAATGATGTCATCAAGATATGCTTGAACTCCAGGCAGATCTTTCAGCACAATGGACATCATTTTCTGAAATGCTGACGGCGCTGATGCTAGCCCAAAACAAACTCGCTTATATCTGAAGAGCCCTTCATGTGTTATAAAAGCAGTCAGGTCTCTGCTGTCCTCATGCAGAGGGACCTGATAGTAAGCATTTGCAAGGTCAATGGTTGAGAACACAGATGCTCCTCTGAGCTCTGAAAAGAGCTCCTCAATGTGTGGAATAGGGTAACAATCAGTCACTACAGCTTTGTTGGGCTCTCTGAGATCAGTACACATCCGTATTCTTTCTGAGTTCTTGCGTTGAGTCACCACAATTGCGGACACCCAGGGAGATGCATCAATCCTCTCGATGATGTCAGCATCCAGCAGGCGCTTTAATTCTGCAGAAACAGCATCTCTGACGGAGAAAGGTAACCGCCTTAACTTTTGTTGCACAGGTTTCACATCATCTCTCACTTTGACTTTGTGTACAAAGTCTTTCACACAGCCCATGGTAGACAGAGGCAAGGCTGTAGTGTCAAGTGGAGGTGAAGTTGCAGTTGCTGGTTGAACAGTTATCTCCTTAACCATCAACTCTGCTTTCGGTACTACTTTCCTTCCCACAATCATAATTTCCAGTGCCTCAACTAAGTCCAACCCCAGCAGCAGTGAACCTGACTTTACAATGAAGAAAGTGGCTGGAGCAGAACATCCGTCATGAAATGCAGTGATGTTCAGACAGCCAAGTACTGGGATTCTCTGCCTCGAGTAGGTCACCAGAGGAATGTCTGTGCGCTTTAGCGGGATGTGACTAAATGAGCTCCAATAAACATGAGCAGGAAGCAATGAAACTGAAGATCCAGTGTCCACTATCATCTTAAATGGCTGCATATTGGTAGGTAAACCTAATTCTATTGTGCACAGAATTTTTCTCTCTAGTGGCACAGCATCTTTCAGATACAGCACAGTCAGCTCTGGGATAACAATCTCCTTCACCTCATGTTTTTGACCTGAACGGCACACTTTAGCAAAGTGCCCAGTCTTTCCACATGATTTACATGTTTTATTTGCAGCAGGACAGTTCGGTGAATTTGCAAGGTGCTTATCTGAGTCACATCTGTAGCATTTACGTGCCCGTTGAGTGTTTGAGTCACGTTTTCTGGGATTACCTGCATTGTAGGGGCGCTGTTTTTCCAACTTTGGCAGCTTATTCATTTCCCTCACTTGTACTTCATTATGTGAAAACGTGCTGGCGTTGCGCGCGGCTGATTCCACTTGGTTGGCAATCTGAATCGCTTTATCCAGTGTGAGTTGTTCCTCGAGCAGCAAACGTTCACGTATGCGTCCATTGTAAGCCTTTTCCACAATCTGGTCTCTTAGCATATCTTGCTCTGCATTTCCAAATTCACATAATACGAGCATCTCACACAGCGCGGAAACATATTGTGCAATACTTTCATCATGTCTTTGTGCACGTTGGCGAAACTTATGTCTTTCAGCAATGACATTTACCTTCTGCACAAAATGCGCTTTCAAGGCAGCAACAGCATGGTTGTAAGTAGTCCCTGTTTCAGTCAGAGTGTAGAAAATCCTCTGTGCTTCGGTTCCGACACTGTGTAGCAATACAGCACGCTTTCGGGCATCAGGCCACTTGGCTCCTTCCACGTCAATCACCAGCAGGTAGTTTTCGAACATCTTTAGCCACGTTCCAAACGGCATCGTAGGTTCTCCCGGACATTGTAGAAATGAGGGAGGCAAAGGAGTAGAAGCCACGGCCATCCTCGTCGCCAATTTGTTGTGTGTTTGTCAGGCAAACTTAAAGCATCACGGGACAGAGGATTTCGTTGTAACTTTCTTTAATGTCGGCGCACATTCTTCTCAACACATTCCTTCTCTTTCTTCTCTCTCTCTCTACTATGTTTCTCTAGAGCAGCAACTGTCCCACTATGCCCCCTACTGGCCGGAGAAGTATAAGCTTTTAGAACACAACAGCACCCATACCAGGTAATCCGTACCATGCCTAAGCACACTTCAGCCAGGTAAAGTCCAGGTACACAATGTGAACAGCCTTCCTGACAGAGAAACCCTGCACTTTTAGGTCTGAACTCATTTTTCTTCTGAGTCTGCCTGTTTTATAACGCCGTGCATGTGACGCATTACGACAGGCGGAGGTAGCCATGGAGCAGTGAAGGAGGAGGGAGGGGGAGCGGGGAGACATTTGTGCTTAAGCACAGTACGGGACAACTTGGTTTGAATGTGCCCTTAATCTCCAGAGTGTTCTCAATCAAGTTGGGCTGTTTGTCATGGACTGAACATAAATCATGTTTGAAAAGACCTGGCTGCTGCTTATTCAGATGATACAAAATAAGACGATGTGTTCCCCATGCATGACTGGTAGCATTTTAAGCCGGGGTCAGGGAAAGGGTTGAGCTGGGTAATTTACATTCATGATCTAAATGAGTGCCAGGGGCTTTGCCCGGGAAGAGGAAACTCTGAGGGCTGTCTAATCTCTGCAGAAAATGAATAAACCAAGTATGGCCAATTAATTGCAGCTTCTGTCCTGGCCTCTCCTCGATCTTCAGGGAGCTAAGCTGCTGCAGAGCTGGTGGCAATCAGACCAAAGCAGAAAAGGAGACAGGAGAGGAGAAGATAACGTGGTTGGTCCACGGCCGTCAGTCCTCTGAAGGCTCGCTGGACTTCTGATTCAGCAGATAGAGATCTGAGGAGCCCAACACTTTGATGACACACTCATATTGTATGCAGACCAACCCTCTGTGGAAAGGGCGTTGAATAAATCGATAACAGATGAGGTATTGATTCTCGCTGATAACAGCCACACAGATAAATGCCAAAGTATTGTCACCACTTCATTTTTCATTGAATTATCACCACAGGGACAAAAGAGCAGCGCAGATTATTTCCACTGAGGGAAATCCCCAGCTATGTTTTTTTTTTTTTTCTGTCAAGGTTAGCTTAAGTGACTACATGATGACAGACTAGCTGTCAGATTCAATTAACTCCAATACGTTTGCACAATGGAGTGGCTCTGCAGTGCGGAGCATTAAGTGTGATCCGAACATGTCTGCATGTCGAATCTGCCTGTTCTCCAAAGACATGTCAGCACACATGTAAAAAATATCCAATATTATCTGTTCATCATTTATTTTTATTCAAATCCACAGAAAACCCATTAGAGAATTGTTTGTAATGGTGCCAAGGTCCAGACTTCAATAGAAAAGAGGCAGAGTCAGGCGTAACAACCAAAACAGCAAGAATAAAACAGGAAGTTAAAAAGTAAGAAAATACAATGAAATAAGAGTCAGAACAGTACGGGCTTTATTTACTAAGATCTCAATTAAAGAGTACTAAAGTGCGTGTTCACTGCAAAAGTTTGCTTATGGGCGTTTTGCGGAAGATTTACTCAGAACATTTGTGTGAATGACGTCAGGTGCAAACCTTGTGGAGGCGGTAGTATTTCTGTCAGGCTTTGTTCTACTGGTTTACGTCACAGAGAGTTTGGACAGAAAGCTGGACGACTGCAGGCGCAAAATAGGTATTAGTGAGAGGCAAATGAACGTCCAGTATTTTCAAGTAATAAATGTGAATATAACAAAAGGAAAAAGTGGCTTATAAGAAAACCTTGGTATTAAACACGGCCTCTCTTTTCTTCCCTCCCTCTTTTGAATGAATTGTGATACATTGTGCAGGAGGTGTGAGTCCTCTGTGGCACTGGTGCTCAGTGTGAGTGCCACTCATGCCATGGTTGCGCACCAGAAGCTGGTCAGCACTGTGTCTGATCGGACATAAATCTCATGGCGACAGGTACTGAAGTTGGGGGTACAAGCATGGTGAGCCCCCCGTTCAAGCGTCCCAGAGCGCAGCAGCAGGGGGGGGGGGGGGCTGTAGAGTGAAGAGACGAGCGCGCTCCGGAGCGCACCGGAGTCACGTAACCAGAGAAAATGAAATGCCCAGTTTAAAATGTAATGTTGGCGAGAAGATGGAAATAGGACGACAGTGTCAGTGTTGAAATTCTTTAGAATGCAGATGCTGTGAATGTTCAGTTTAATCATGGAGTTTCTTTTAATCTGTTATTGAAGCAAGATACAAAATAAATACATCCCATTTATTTTTCTGTCATTTAAACCTGTTAACACGTCTTTTATTGAGCCTATCTCTCCTCCTACCTGCAGCCTGCAGTGTGTAACACTGGGGCTCTTGGATTAGTTCTTTAAAGGTGTTAAATTCAGACACCGTCACAATCACCGCAGTCTTTACCTGGCTTGGTAAATCACACTGCGTGTACTAACTTAACTTCTTTGCATTTTCTCCTCCCAGTATTTTGCACACTTGGGCAGAAACGCCTCGTTTTACATATTCATTAAGGCAAACGTACTAAATGAACTGTACGTGTTGTTTTGCTCATATGACAGATGCAATCCTCACTGCACGCTGTTAGTAGATCAGATAGCACATTTTTTGCTGGTGGTATCAAGTTTGCACACGTTTTAATACACGCAGACCTTTAGTAAATCTGGCCCTAAGAAAGAACAATTAAAATTTCCAATCCATTAGATCAGAACATTGAATTGCCTCAGTGTTATCAATGAGCTTATCTATAAATGTCTTATCTATAAAAAGCACAGTGTTTATTGAAGACCTCTTTTGAGCCCAAATCCCAACATACTCCGTGCGCCGTCAGCTCCACGTCTTTGCTCCGTCACGTGTGCGCCCTGCCACACTGGATCGCTTTATGAAACTTCATTTTGAAATAGACCGGACCTTGTCTGACTTCCTGTCTGGGTTGTCATAATCTGTCCAGCTTGACGCTTGCCTGAAGCGTACTTTCTAACTGAAAATAGACTGTAGAGCAAAGTGTCCATCAGTGTGAACTTTTCCAATCATACACCCAACGCAGACAAAGCAGCAGGAGCAACTCAAGTGCCGTGCCCAAGGACACAGCGGACATGTGACTGCACTAGCCAGGGATTGGTTGAGAGACGACAGACTCTGCCACTGAGCCACAGCCTCAAATAGTTTATTACTGAAAGTGCAGAAGAATCATGAAATAGGAGCATTTCTGACTATTTACCAGGAAGAAACCTCAAAATACACAATTACAATTTACAGGTGCACTGGGAAGGAGCGGCTGTGGCTCGGGAAGTAGACTCGGTCGACTCTCCACAGGGAGGTTGGGGGTTCAAATTTGTGTCGCTGATGGACGCGCACAGAGTATGTGGAAATTGGGGGTAAGTTGCCACAGCAACCGAACCAGAAGACCCATCTTCAACAGAGCCAGACTGTGCAAACGCAAGCTCAAGGTCATGACAATGCAGCTACTACCCACCCTACCACATGCACACTTCTGGCCCCTACAACGCAGCCGTGTAGGCTGACTGACAGCGAGAGTCATCGGCCAGCACTCCCACACATACGAAGAACTTCTTTATCTAACTATCTGACTACATGAACATCACAGCTCTTACACATGCCATTCATTTCACATTTGTGACCACAGCACATGGAGGAGGGCTGCTCTTCCTCAAATCTATAATTGAGTGTCGGCCTGGAGCGGCACGCCGTGGTATCTGTGAAGGGCGCCGCATCGCCTGTGGCCTGAAGGTTTTAACATGCAGGAGACACACAGACTCTGCACACACAGTACTCACTTCTCTGATTCCTGATGGTGATATCACACAGACTTTTATTATAGATTTGTCATGGCAACAAGGAAACTGGCAATTTTATTTTGCATCAAACATCTCAAAAGTGGCAGCATGACGGGTTTCAGGTCACTTGGCTGGCATCCCACGTCTTCAGAGGAGACCACTGCACATGCCCTGACTTTAAAACAGTGTGGCATTCAGTCCTAGCTGGAAATACCAGATCATTTTAAGGATTTCCAGTAAAATGCTTCTAATCTGCCCTAAAAGACTGAAGAGAGCATGCCGCCCGTCTATCCTTCATCTGATAATAAATGTTCTTCATGCTCTAAATAAAACTGCCTTTTGACCAGAAATCAGATCTTCTTCTAATCTGCTAAAACTTTCAATTTTATGAAAGCGACCTTGTCCTCCTTAAACACTCTTCAACACTTCTAATTCCTGGATTTGCACATGAACAGCACATGTACAACTCACTGCTTTGAACGTTTACACTTCAGCCGCCTGACACTGTATGTGTATGTTAACGCTCAGCTACACAGTTAAAGAGATATTTCCCCCGTTGAAACATGGATCTGTGGTGACATTGGGTCATATATGTGGTGGACATGTAAAAATACATTTTAAAGTTGGTGCCTTCTTGACTGAGAAAAGAATGCATGTGCCTCGGCTGCTGCATGCAAAATGTTAGCGGAAAAGTTGTTTTTCCTTGACATTGTCGGGGTTTCATTTGGAATACTTGCTTTGATCGGTTTGGGATCAATCAACTTTATCTATCTATGTATCCATCCATCCAATCACCTCAATGCATGGTAAATGTATTGTACACAGTGATGGCAGTGGTTGCTATGTAGACCATCAGAACTAACTAATCCCATTCTGACAAAGCAATGGGAGCAATTTAGGGTTCCAGATTGAATATGTAGCTGCAGGAGGTGACGATCGAATGCTTGAAAGACAACGACTCTACAAACTGAGCCACAGCCACCCTGTTCAATCCCTCCCTCCCTCCTGTATCTTATTATACAGGTTAGTTTTTTCTATTTCACAGCTCTGTATTTCTCAGTTGTTGTTTTTTTCTTCACTCAGCAAAAATCCAACTGTATTCGACAGAGTAATGAAACTAGGGAAACTACAAGTGGTATAATGAATGTAATGTAGGATGAGGACAGTAAAGGAGGAAGTGAAAAGAGACGAAATAATAATAATCTTCAAAATCATAATCTATGAACTTGGCTTTGTTCTATTTGTCTTCCCATCTCTGGCCCTCACTTTGACTTGAACTCTTCATCCCTGATCGTTTTAGTTTTTAAACATGCTTTCTTGTGTTCTCTGTTCTGATGAATGCATGGACAGGCTGCATGAAAGCATATCCCATGACACATGTAATTAGGGTCAAACTATTAGATTCAGTCCCAGTGACTTTTCTGAGAAGAATAAGATCGATATCGTTCCTCAGCCACCATCATTGGACTGTGTCGTCCCCACCGTCCCCATCCATACCCGGCCTGCTCCCACCTCAGAGGCATGGAAATGTGGACAACAGGATCACGAGGACCAGAAAGAAGAAATCCTTCCTGCATGTGCTCTTCTGTAAAGCGCCAAGAAAACTGAATTATTGGTGCTATATGAACAACGATTAACTGATTGATTAACCCTAAAAGGAATGAGCAAACTGCCTTTGAACTGAAGACTTAGACCTCACTTCACACTGTTTCTGTCATGCAGATTTCCATTACGAGTTTTTTCCATCACTCGATGGATTCTTCGTCTCAGTGGAAATCACCTCCACAAGTGCGGTTACACATTCAGGCTCCGATTTTGTAGATCAATTTGCACAGTAGAATTCTCTGTTTTCAAGTAGCTTTAGCTTCTGACACCTTTTGTCACACTGTGGTTTTACCATGCGGCACCTCATAACATTTAAAGAGCAGTTCCTTGAGGGTAGCAGCCGAGTCACAGAGGGACAGATTGCTGCGGCTGGCTGGCAGTCTTTTAATGAGTGCTGCCAAGGATTCACAGGACTGAACTTTAAGCCCTGATCTGTAGCGGGTCACCACCGAGTTCATATCAATAATTCATCTCACAGCTCAGCTTCTCTCCCTGTTATGAAACACATCTTGTTAGGAAGTCTGTCACCACTGTCTCCCTCTCACTACCTGACGTTATATGTGATTCTCACTGCTCAGACTAAAAAGACTGTGGACCGGGGCACATTTCTTTGGCATCAGGGAGGGTAAAAAAATAAACAAAAAAAATAAACTACAGTCTGCTGTGTGATCCAAAGAATGGAATCTGCCAACAATGGCTTACTTCCATGCCTCCCAGGACCGGAAAATACGAGCTCATGAAAAGCCGAGTGCCGTCTTTATTCTCATGGTAAGGCAACCTATACAGCTGTCAGAGAGTCAGCGGTGAGTCCAGGAGAAGAGGGAAGGGAAGTGGAACGGTGTACTGGATTGCTTGCTCTGTTAAAGTCCTGGGAGACAAGTCTCCCCCTCAGCTGGCAGCGAGCGGCGGTAACCTTTCCCGTCAGTGACAGTTGTTAAAAGCAGCAGGGGGATTCGAAGGCATTATGCGTGACTTCTCTCATATTAGCACCTTTTTTTTTCTGCCGCTGCTGTTGATGCTGTCATCAGCTGGCCTCGCTTATCAAGGTGGTCACAATCACTCAACACAGTGTGAATAATAATACGCCTGGGGACTGCTGAGCACATGATGAACGTTCTGTTAACACTATACATGATGATCAGGCTCGAACCGAAACAAGCTGTGAAATAAACTAATGCAGAAAAAGGGACTAGTTCTAGGTGCTGAGACTGAGGACGTAGATACAGAATCAAATGAAATAGACCCGTCTCCATCTGGCGCTGGCTGTGCGTCCTG
The DNA here is from genome assembly GCF_947650265.1 of Symphodus melops. Lineage (NCBI taxonomy): Eukaryota > Metazoa > Chordata > Actinopteri > Labriformes > Labridae > Symphodus > Symphodus melops. The sequence goes on from NC_136691.1 coordinate 27,930,131, forward strand.
TAGCTCTTGCGTGAAGCATTTGCGTTTGTTGCTGCAACACCCTCCTGTCTCTATGACAACAGTCACTGTATGACCCACACTGCAACGTTACTTTATTCTGCATGTTCTTTATTTACAATCGTTTATTTCCTGATCAGACACGGAGCAAAGAGGATGTGGGTACAAGACACGATTGGTAGGCAGCAAAAATACTGGGAATATCAAATATTTGGAGAACGGCATCGGTGACATCAAAGCGACTTGACGTCAACATCGCCTTTTTGCGCGGCACAAAAAAGGCAGAGCGCTCTGGAAAAAGACGGCGTGCGTCCACCTGCTGCTGTAAATGCTCTCGGCTTATTGTACACAATTAGTAAGAGGATGGCGCACAGAAAAAAATCAAACGCTAGCTGGATACAGGATCTGAGATTACCAGCGACAGCAATAAAAAGAAGTGATGGGGTCCTGCTTGTGATCCCGATGAACAGTCAGGTCACATGCCCCTGTCATGACATCATCACATCATGGAATCAGTACAATCTGAGTCGCCATTTGAAAGCCGATCACTTTTTTCTGTAAAAAAAATAAATAAATAAATCTATCATTGTTTTTTGCATCAATTAAAGGATGAGGATGAAATCATTTGAAATGAGGAAGCGACCTTCTGCACTCTCTTAGAAGCGGACCTGAACAGGTTTGCCAACACGATTGACTTTTTCTTCATAAATGATCACCTTAAGAAGACGAAACGTTGGGGTTTGTTGTGACATGAAAACTTCTGTTGGCATCTGAACCAGCGTGCAACTTCTCGCTCAAACCAACAAATGCAACCAGGAACCAGAAAGCCAGAGACTGAATATACTCTATCTCCTCATGAATGTGACGAAGGTTAGCCAATCTTATATTGACATTTAGATTATTTACCAGTGTTAAAGTGGTATCAGTCATTTCCCCGTATCAATCCGTGATTTAGGCAGGAAGGAAAAAAACCCCCACTGTGCAGCCCTTTGTGACCAGCAGAGGGAGCAGTGCACTGCAGGGCGTCTAGCGTTTTCATTTTGGCGTGCACGTTGACTTTTTGATCCAGTAGATGTCGCCTTTGAGCATCAGCATGAAACCAAAACAAACTGCTGTTTGGAGACACCGACCTCTCTCTCACACCAAGGAGTTATCAATGAGAGCGCACCATAATTAAACTCCACTCAGCACAAGTGGTCCTTTGCTCAAACAGCAGTGTTCTGTATTGTTGTGTAAGCACACTTTGGTTAATTCATCGTTGTACATAGATTCACATTGAATGAGCGTGGTCTAAAGAAACTTAACGGTCAGTATGAATCAGGAGAGTTCAGCTCTGCCTGATAAAATGTGTCAACGTCTGTAAATATGAGTCTCATGGCAGGATTTAAGTCAGCTCAAGAAGACTGTTCCAGAGATGAGCTGTTGTTACAGAAAGAGCTCCACCCCCTTTGACATCAACCTTGACTCAGCTACAGTGAGCAGGCCTGAGGCCACTGATCTCTATTCTTTTGCATTATGCAGTGAAAGGCTCGTTGAAGTTTCAGGCTGCAGGAGCATGCAGTTATCTTTAATGACACGCACATTACAAAGCCAAGCCAACAATCCCAGCAGGTCTCCACAGCAACACGCCGTCTTATCGCTGACTATCTGCAGTCTTCAGAACATTCTGATCCAGGTGCAGTGGCAGGGAGAAGCCAGGCGCACACTCACACACACACACAGAAACACATGGGTCTCTCATGGACAACAACGCACACACACATCCTCTCCCTGCATACACCCGTCTTTCCTCCTAACCCCGCTGTCGTATACTGTTGTAACGTGTG